>NC_059327.1:196862602-197186852 GCF_018350155.1 Leopardus geoffroyi | reverse complement strand
ATTTGTATTATTATTATTAATAACCTAGTGTTCTCTTTTCTGATATAAAAATCTAACCTTAGGAAACAACCTGTTATTTGTCCTTATGTCTCAGTGTGAACCTAATTCAACTCACAGAGTGTATCTCATTTTCTGGTCCAAGCAACATTACGAGGTAGGTTTTTTGGTGAAAAATGTAGAAACTGATGTTTAAAAAGCATAAGTATCCTTCCCAGTGTTCATATGCCTACTAATAGCATGCAATACTATGAGGGTTCAGTCTCACTGAGATAATGAAAGACAGCCCCTCTGCCCCCGCAAGAAAAACAATCCTTGACACCAGTCTGTAAGGGACAGGGACAGAAGCAGGGAAGGGTGTTGTCACAAGAGTAGGAACTTCCCCCAGTCACTGAGAACATCACTGGGAACACCACTTGCTTCCAAGAGAGAATCGGACACCCTTCCCGCTCCTTTTAATGTTCTGGCTCTTTGAAGCCAGGATACCTCCTTCCATCTCCCTAAATTCAAAACCATGATTGAAAAGAAGATCTGCGAGGTGCATTAACTACAACTTGGGAAACTGCATTTCAGAGAAGTTTCTACAGCCATGTGATTCTGTGATCTTGGGAGAATGGGCACCTGTGACCCAATTCTTGTGAACCTTAAGATAGAACTATGTATACAAAGCCACGAACATATTCGAGAAACCATACTTTTAATCATTGTCATAAACTATGTAAATGAACACTGTCTCTTTAAACTGGGACATGCTGTCATATTAGATCGATGCCCTATAGTCTAGCAAGTTGATGAAGCATATGGGCCCAGGAGTCAGGATTGAGTTCAAACCTCGGTTTCATGAGGTAATACCTACATGGTCTTGGCCTCGTTCTACGACTCATCCAACCCCCATTTTGTCATCTAGAAAACAGAGTTAAGAGTAATTCTTGAATTCTAGGGCTTGCAGAAAGGCAGATTGTGCTTGACACATTAGAAGCACAATACCACTTATTACTTTTAATATGCTTTAAATGAAAATTTGGCACCTTTCATCTATTTTTAGTTTGAATTAGAACATCTACTGATTCACCGGTTCCACAGTGACCAGATTCAAAAATCCTGGAGAGTCCTCACTTTGTGTCTATCGATGACTGTGAATCTTCATAAACCCATGTAAAGCCACACCATGTTTGAAGTTCTCTAACATAAAGAAAAATAATGATAAAGGCTGAGAGCAGGCCCAGGGATCAAGTAGGACTGTATGAAAAGCCCCTTGGTGCATTCCCCAGAGGAAGGATAACTCTTCCTGAGTTATCTTTCACTCTACAACTCTCTAACCTTGAAACAAAGCAATCCATAAACACATAAACAAAGAGGTTATACACATGCCTAAGAGATTCAATGCTTCATTTTTCTCAAACCCTGTATAAAGCGCATGGATTTTGCTAAAAAGATTGTGCGCGGACTGTTAAAGTATCCTGTAAGCTTTGGATTAGTAAAGAAGCATGCTCTGAGGGAAGGAAAAAAAGAGAGAGAGAGAGGAGAGCTCGAATCCTATGAGCTGACTCTTTGGAGATGACACCAAAACTGTATGAAAGAGAATGCATTCTTGATGACTAGAGCACATTTTAACGTGAAAACATTCAAATGGAATTTAAACTCATACTTTGAGAGCTCTCTGCTCTGCTTTTAGAAGAACAAATTATGTATTTATTGATTTGCTATGTGCTTTCAATAAACAACTGCTACGTCTTTAGGAGCCTGAGTGGGCGGTGACAATATTACACAAATACTGTATGATATGATTTATATGTGAAATCTCGAAAAAGTCAAACTCATAGAATCAGGGAGCAAAATGGCTACCAGGGGCTGGGGCACGGGGGAACAGATGATGTTTAAGGGTATAAACTAGCCACAAGTCGTAAATCCTAGCGATGGAACTCACAGTGGAGTGAATATAGCGACGATATTGTACTATAGTCATCAAACTTGCTGAGGGAAGAGACCAGAAATATTCCAACGATCGAAAAAATGATGATTATGGGATATGATAAAGGTGCTCTCCTATTACCGGGCGGCGATCATCTTACAATATACAAATGTAGCAAATCTATATGCTGTATACCTTAAACTGACAGTGTTATGTGTCAGATATATTTCAGAAGAAACCAAGGCTAGAACATTCTGAGGGGTAGGCTTGAAGGATGCAGCAGAAAGTGATGAGTACATAAGAAATAATGAAAATACCAAAATCAAATTAATAAATACTGTAACTTGGAGCGGGTACTGTGCTTGTCCTGCACTCAGAACTACGATAGACATTGGCGTGCTTGATCTCGTTAAGCCGTCATCTGTTGTCTTTCTGGCTCAGTGTTTGGCATTGCTATCCACTTAGTCAACCCGGCACAAACCCTGGGCATCAATCTTGCCCCCTCCTTTCACTGATCCCAAAGCATTAATCATCAAGTCCTACTAAAAGTCACTCTTAAGTGTATTTCCAGTTGGGGCACCTGGGTGGCTCAGTCAGGTGAGCCTCCAACTCTTGATCTTGGCTCAGGTCATGATGTCACAAACGTGAGATCTGTGCTGGCAGCTGGAGCCTTCCTGGGATTCTCTCTCTCCCTCTCTCTCTGCCTTTTCCCCCACCTGTGCTCTCTCTTTCTCAAAATAAATTTTAAAAAATTACTAAAAAAAAAATTTTCCGGGGGCCCCCTGGGGGGCTCAGACGGTTAAGCATCCAACTTCCGCTCAGGTCATGATCTCGTGGTATGTGGGTTCGAGCCCCACGATGGGCTCTGGGCTGACAGCTCGGAGCCTGGAGCCTGCTTTGGGTTCTGTGTCTCTGTCTTACTCTGCACCTCCCATGCTCATGCTCTCTCAGTAATAAATAAACGTTAAAAAAATTAAAAAATCTTTTCCAGTTAATAAAATTGTCTGCATCTTCGTTGTCACTGTCTTAGTTATGGCTTCTACCAACCTTCACAATACCATAATAACTGGTTTCTGGTTTATATGGTCTCAATGATTTGCCTCTCCTCATGTCCATAACTTTACCGTGGCCTCACGGTGAGCTGAATGTCTTTCTTCCCTCCTTGACATTGTTTTTGTCCGTGGAACTTGCATTCACTCATGAAATATGATAGGGTGTATCATTAGGCTGTGCATCCAGCTTGGAGCCTGGAGCCTGCTTCAGATACTCTCTCTGTCTCTCTCTGTCTCTCTCTGTCTCTCTCTATCCCCCCTCGCCCCCCACTGGTGCCCTCTCTCCCTCAAAAATAAATAAATAAAAACATTAAAGAAACAGAGACCACTGTCCAGTATAACTTTCTGTGATGATAGAAATATTCATTATCTGTGTTGCCAAATATAGTTTTAGCAGCATATGAACATTGAACACATGAAATGTGTTTCCTAAAATAGATAAAGAATTATATATTTTAAATTGTATATCATTCATTTTAAAAATATTTTTATTTTTATTTTTTTTTAATTTTTTTTTCAACGTTTATTTATTTTGGGGAGAGAGAGAGACAGAGCATGAACGGGGGAGGGGCAGAGAGAGAGGGAGATACAGAATCGGAAACAGGCTCCAGGCTCTGAGCCATCAGCCCAGAGCCTGACGCGGGGCTCGAACTCACGGATCGCGAGATCGTGACCTGGCTGAAGTCGGACGCTTAACCGACTGCGCCACCCAGGCGCCCCTAAAAATATTTTTAAATGTCTGTTTATTTATTTTTGAGAGAGAGCATACACAGGTGTATGAGCAAGCAGGAGAAGGGCAGAGAGAGATGATCTGAAGGGGGCTCTGTGCTGACAGTAAAGAACCCAGTGCGAGGTTTGTACTCATGGACCACAAGATCGTGACCTGAGCTGAAGTTGGACACTTAACCGATGGAGCCACTCAGGTGCCCCATGATCTTATATCATTCTAATTCTTTAAAACAATTTAACTGGCCAAATGTAGTGTGTGGCTCCCCAATTGGTCCATGCAGCCTTGGGAAATCTCAAGAAGTTCTCTTTGCTCTCTAGCATTTCTGTTATCTCAATGACATGCACATACTCAGCTTTTCTGATGGTCTAAAAAGAATTAGAGACCCATGGAGCACAGTAACTCCTGCTGAGCCCAGCCTAGATCAGCTGTTTTCCAATAGACCTCAAACTACATTAAAGAGAAATGTATTATCGTTTTAAGCCACTAAGCTTGGGGTGATTTGTTATACAGCAAATCTAACTGATACACATGACCTAGATTGTTGATTAAGCCTCACCTCTTCAATACACTGGAACCAATGTTTTTGTTTGTTTGTAAATTATAGATTCACTTTGCTACTGAATATCTTTCAAGGGCTTCCTGCTGCCCTCATTAAAAAAAAAATGTATGGGGCGCCTGGGTGGCGCAGTCGGTTAAGCGTCCGACTTCAGCCAGGTCACGATCTCGCGCTCCGTTAGTTCGAGCCCCGCGTCAGGCTCTGGGCTGATGGCTCAGAGCCTGGAGCCTGTTTCCGATTCTGTGTCTCCCTCTCTCTCTGCCCCTCCCCCGTTCATGCTCTGTCTCTCTCTGTCCCAAAAATAAATAAACGTTGAAAAAAAAAAATTAAAAAAAAAAATGTAAACTTCTTTTTTTTTTTTAATTTTTTAATGTTTATTTTTGAGAGAGGGAGAGAGAGAGAGAGAGAGCACGGGAGGGGCAGAGAGAGAGGGAGACAGAATCTGAAGCAGGCTCCAGGCTCTGAGCTGTGACCTCATGCAAGATCATGACCTGAACCAAAGTCAGACACTTAACCAGGTGTCCCTAGACTATGTATTTCTTAAGGCCCTTGATTATCCTTTCTGTACTTCCTCAGCAGCCATATACTTTATCCTTCATCTTAAGAGGCACTTCAACATTTACTACCTTCTATATCTAATTTTAGCCCACTTAATTGCACTCACTTAACTCACGCTTAGCTTGAACCTATTTATCTTTGGAAAGCTTTGACTGACCACCCCCCCCCACCCCCGGCACCATTTGGGATGTACTTTCTGCTACTATGGCACCATGGATTCACCCTTTTAGAAACTGTCATCTTCTGCATTACGATATATGTGTTTCACCCGTTTCTCTTTCCCAGTGTGCAATTAATTTCTAGAAATGCAGTGGGAGAACGGTGAAGGTGCTAATTCCTATTCTAGAAGAGTGTCTAGGACATAGCAAGTGCATAGTAAATTAATTTTGGAAAAATGAGCCACCAAGTGAGTATTAAAAGTATGGCTAGGAGCGCCTGGGTGGCTCAGTCAGTTAAGCATCGACTTCGGCCCAGGTCATGATCGCACAGTTCGTGGGTTCAAGCCCCGCGTGGGTCTCTGTGCTGACAGCTCAGAGCCTGGAGCCTGCTTCGGATTCTGTGTCTCCCTCTCTCTCTGCTCCTTCCCCCACTCAGGCTCTGTCTGTCTGTCTCCAAAAATAAACATTAAAAAATAATAATAAAAGTATGGCTAAAATCCTAGCCATTGAAACTTTGAGGTTAATATCCCTCCTAAATCACAACTGTTTCAATCATGCCAGACTCAAGGGCAAGGTTACAAGAAGACAGAGAGCTTTAAAATATCACATATTATACAAATGCAAGGCTGCATTTATTATTAGACTTGCAACACATATACTGTGTCTGGCATAGACTAACTCAATGGGGTGCAGAAGGAAATTGAGTTTGGGAACCAGAGCAACTGGGGTTTGCTCTGGCGCTCACTAACTATGTGTCCTTGGCTACATTTTAAAGTTTATTGCAGGCCTTATTTCTTCATTTGAAATGTGGACTTCTAATTTCTCCCTCAGAGCATCAGCGCGAGGAAAAATGGACAATGCAAAATAAATTCCGTGGCTCAGTGCATGACAAATAGCAGGCGATCAAGACATTTGTGTTTGCTGACTTTCTTTTTTGGGCAGCGGTCAAGAGAATGTGGGGGTTTTGTCTATCGTATTTGTGTGCTCTTTTTTCCTGAAATCACTTGCCTGCTTCTGCTCAATTTTATGTTTTCACTCAGAGCCACTGTTAAATATTTGGCCACAAACATTTGGATCTGCTAATAAATCAAATGCCATTTTTGGAAGGATGCAAAGTTCTCTACAAAAGGTCCCACCTGTTTTGACCTTAATGATTTTCAATCTCCTCTCCCCCCCCCCCATTCACGCTCTTCAACGTGACATTCCCCCAATCTTCTCTCTTCCACCCACAGATTCTCAAATAGAGTGTATGGTTTTGGCAAATCGAATTCTAACCTCATATAGATATAAGATAACAATATAACAATATAAATATTGTTGTTTTTATTGTTTTCAATCATAGGGTGTTTGGTCTCGATAATATTCTTTAAATAAGCACAGAATTGGAAGTCCAAACACCTGGGCATGATTTCTGACTCTGATATATCCATGGGGTCAAAAAAAAAAGTTTTTTAATGGTTATTTCTTTTTGGGAGGGGGGGGCTCATGCACACAAGCAGGATGGGGGCAGAGACAGAGGGTGACAGAGGATCTGAAGCGGGCTCTGCACTGACAGCAGAGACCCCAAATTGGGGCTGAACCACACGAACCCCAAGGTCATGACCTGGGCCGAAGTTGGACCCTTAACCAACAGAGCCACCCAGGAGCCCCTCACTGGGTCAATTTGCCATGCTCAACATTTGAGTTTCTGTTTTCCGATCTGGTACAAGGAGAATAGTAACATCTAAGTCAGAGGTTGCTCTGATAACTAAATGAGAGGACATTCATGAAGACACCTTACCTGGTTGACCATAAATATGAGTGGAATCTTGATTATAGTGTGCTTTATTGTGGACAGTGGACCACGTAATAACTGCACATCTAATTCCATCGTGCGCTCCACGAAAACCACGTGAGCCTTCACACTTTGAAAAGATGTGAATCATCAGTGGTCTCCATTAAACATGTTCCATGGAATCCAGAAGTCTGGCTCAAATCTCCCAACTTTCAGGGAGATGAATAGCCTCCAAGAAATGACCAGAAGTAAACACTTGATTCCTCCTTATCTCCTAGGATGATGTGGATTGCAGAGCCATAGGCTTATGCATTTACAGGTGTTGATTCAAATCGATGCACCAAATGTCCACACCTTCTTTCCCACTCGTGCACTGATACATCCAGACTGTGGGCTTGAAAGCTCATGGACAGCCTTGGGAGTCCTTCTACATTCTAACCCTCTCCAGCCTCACAGAGCAGACTTATTGAAAGTGAGATTCTCTTGCATGTGCATTGCTAGCCTCGACTCGGAACCCCTTGCCCTGTATCTATTCTCTACTGCACCTGAGCTGCCCTGGGTCCTGGCGTAGAATGTTGCCCATGCTCCTTTTCCAGTTTCTAATCTTCTCTGTGTTCCAGTTTGATCCTTGGCTCCCCGGTGACAAAACCGGAAGGAATTTGGGAAGAAAGAATATTGGGATTAATGTTCGGCATCCAAATGTATGTTAGCTTTGCAACATGCGAATTCTTTCACGAGTTGGGAACAGAGAACTAGAAATGCAAACACCTGGGCCTGGCCTTGATTCTTCCCTTACCTAGCAGTTGGGCACCAGCTCATGAACTGTTCACAGTGAAGGTTACGAGATCACTTTCACCCACTTTTTCCAGGCTCGACTATGATTAACTGGCTATAGTAAGCGTGTGTTTTGCAATAGAGACTTTTTGTAAAAAAAAAAAAAAAAAAAAAAAAAAAAAAGTGCATGCTTAAAAAACAGATGAAATATCTTTTATAACAAACTTTACACTTATTATGAATTTAGATATAATTCTTACCAACTAGTTATTTGATTATGAAATAGAATTAATTTAGATGTTTAATAGGAAAGCAAATATGAGGTCTGTTCTGAAAGCTTACTTCTCTCTTAATACCCCCTTCCTCTCCAGCTCCATTCTTTCTTTCTTCCTCAAATACTTGAGCAAACAAGTATTTGTGTTATAAGGCAGGGTGAATTTATTGGTTCTGGGATTAAAAGTAACTCACAAAGCAGAAACAAACTATTTGGGTTTACTAGACGTTTGATTTAAATAGATACCCAAGCAACTGAACAGAGAGCGAGTGAGAGTCACTTTAGAGGGAAAACTGCCCCAGTTTTGCCACAAAGAGTGGAAGCATGTCAATAACAGCTACCCCATGGGCCATTTTTCCCAGGAGCACTTGAGTTCTAATAAAGATGAGTTTGGGAACATCAGTCAAAAGACCTAGTAGGTTCAAGTTTTGCAGTTCTCCTATAAGCCAGAATGCCTCCTTGGCAGGTAGCTTACATTCTAGCTGTCCACACCAAGGACTAGCTACCCTTTCACTTGAAACCAAGAAGCTTTCAGCGAGTGATATTCCAACATTTGCCATCTATGACCCAGAAAGGGTCTGGGAAGAGTGGGGTGTTCTAATTTTGAGGACATAAATTGTAGATCATCTCATGACACCATCTTGCAACAGCACCCTTAAGACCGCATGATGTCCCATGGGTGCATGGGTGGCTAAGTCAGTTAAACGTCCGACTCTTGGTTTCAGCTCAGGTCATGATCTCCCATTTCCAGTCCCACATCTGGCTCAGCGCTGACAGTGCGGAGCCTGCTTGGGATTCTCTCTCTCTCCTTCTCACTTTGCCCTTCGCCCCACCTCAAAAATAAATATATAAACTTGAAGACAAAAAGACTGCCCGATGTTCGGGGTACCTGGGTGGGTCAGCCAGTTAAGCATCAGACTTCAGCCCAGGCCATGATCTCATGACTCATGAGTTTGAGCCCCGTATCGGTCTCTCAGCTGTCAGTGCAGAGCCTACTTCGGATCCTCTGTACCCTTCTCTCTCTGCTCCTCCCCCACTAGTTTTTTCTCTCTCTCTCTGTCTCTCTGTCTCTCTCTTTCTCAATAAATAAATAAATAAATATCCCACTGATGCTCATGGGGGAAGACCAGCTTGTCGATGAGGATCCCGTCTGTCTGTAGGATCGTCTTTCGTTATCTTTCCCAAGACACTCAAGCATTGTAGCCAACCCAGCTATCTAGCAGATGACCTTCTGCTATGCCTCCCCTTTTCCTCTCTCAGACTCAGAGAGAAGCAGCAGCAGCAGCCTGATCCCGTAATATTTTCTTCACTCCATGACCCAGAGCCATAACCCCTTAGGGGGAGAGTTGACTTTTGGAACCCCCTTCTCTTGTGCTGTAGGAAGCTGTTTATTTTTAAACCACGGGATGAACTTTTAGCTAAAGGATACTTTATGCAGTAAGTAACATCCGTCATAAAGTCCGTTGTCCTCAACCACGCGAGTCAAGCAAAATTTGGTCACCCGATATGAACGCATTAAATTTGCTACCCAATGTTTTTTGTTGGTTCTCTTCCTTCTGCTCAGAATGAGCTCCGTCCCTTATGATAACACATTTTTTTTCCCTGAAATAATATGTTTTATCTTAATGCCCCAATAGGCTAAGTTCCACAAGGAGCAGGAAAAGAAATCTCAGTCGCTGATTACACTCCTAGTTCTTAGCACATCGCTTAATGTACTTCATATGCCCAATGATTAGAAGGTGCGCTAAAATTACCAGAAGCAAAGCATGCACTTTATTCACACATCAGCCTTTCCTCTTAGCCTCTGGAAACCCCTCTGAGGGCTGTGGCCCCATCACACCTGTGGCACATCTTGTTGGCCTAGCATAATGCCTGTCCCAAATAGGATGTTGATGTATATTTTATGAACGAATGAATGAGCAACTGCAAACGTGAAGAAAATTTGGTATTTACTTCCAAAGCTAAAAAGCCACAAAGAGTAGAAACATGTCAATAACAGCTACCCCATGAGCCATTTTTCCCAGGAGCACTTGAGTTCTAATAAAGATGAGTTTGGGAACATCAGTCAAAAGACCTAGTAGGTTCAAGTTTTGCAGGTGACTTTCTACTAAAAAGTTCGCTCTGTTTCCCTTTATATCCCTCCTTCCCCTGTGAAAAAAGTACTCTATTCTTTAAAGGTATTAATATTTCCTTGAAACATGCAATCTCTGACCTTCTCATAAAGGAAAAAAAATTGTCTTTTCTAGGACAAATATTTGACAGCTTGTTTGGATTACAAATGAAGCTTAAGAAAGCTCTGAACAAAAATTTTTACTGAGGACAGGGGGTCATTTTCCTAGTCAAGCGGTGAATTGGGTCTATCATTTTCCTCAAATATTTCCCTCAATGAGAAAATAGAAGCTTTGCTGGGTAAATTCCACTCTGGAAAATAGTAGAGGATTTTTTTGGAGTTATTTAAAGAAGATCTGGCTCATTCACACCTCTCCAGTTCATCATCCACTTCTATTTTTAATATATAGTATGCTGTGTTCTTCCTCAAACTGAAAATATAACCCCCCCACCGATTCAGCAAGTGAGTGTGTTGACTTGAATATATATGTATACACAATATATGCATCCATAAACACATATACTCACGTACATTCACTTAAGATTATAAATTGGTGTCAAATACCATAGGATGTATGCAGACTTGCTGTGAACTTGTTGCTATCCTGGTTATTTCCATGAGTTACTAAGGTACCACAAATTGAGATTAAAGTGAATGTAGGTGAAGCAAGTTGCTTCTAAAATAGCCAAATGAAATTCAAATTGCCAACTCGCTCTGCTTTCAAACTGTTTTATTTGTAAGGTTTATTTAATTATTTGAGAGAGAGAGAGAGAGAGAGAGCAGGGGAGGGGCAGAGAGAGAAAGGGAGAGAGAGAATCCCAAGCAGGCTTTGGACTGTCAGCACAGAGCCCAACGAGGGCCTCGATCGCAAAAACCGGGATACCATGACCAAGAGCCGGATGCTTAACCGACTGAGCCACCCAGGCGCCCCAGCCATCGTTTGTTGTAATGACACTTAGGCACCTCCACTGCAATAAACAGATGAATAAGTAACAAAATAAGTAACCAAAAGCTAAATATTTTTTAAAAGTCTTGATTGTATGGGCGAATTCTGTCTTCCTGTGCGTGTCTTACTGACATTCTGAACAAATCATGCCTTTGCCCAGAGCGATGCAAAAGAGATAAAAAATAAAACAAATGGATTAAAGCAAAGAGCAATGATATGAACATCACTTTCACTCACAAGGTAGAATGTATGGCAAAGAGAAAGGTTAATCACATAAAAATATCAACATTTTCTGTCCTGTCTACTTTTCCAGTTTCTACCTACAAATTAAGGCCCTCTCAAGAGTGAATTGTTCCTACAAATCTTCCTGATCACCTGGCGATGTTATTTTGAATCTTTTTGTTTTGTTTTGTTTTCAATTTTGTAAGCATTGGTTTTCATTCTTTACATGAAATAGTGCTGATCCAGGGGGCGTTAGGCTGGAACAGGTGGGAGAGTCGGATTGGTTATAGCAGAGAAGACAGGATCAGACTCTTGTCCCTTAAATGCCTCCCCGCCTACTCTGCACCCTTCACATGCCTCCTGAGACACCTCCTGAGATACCTGGGAACACCCAGAGCACAATATAAATAACCTACTTGGGTAACCTACTTACAGCTGGCTTTACTTTTCTCTAACTCCTGTGTATTCATCACATGTGATCATCCAGTTCCTAATTTTAGTATAGCTCTTTGTATCCAAGTCTGTCTTTCTTGGTGGAGAAGGGAGAATTTTTAATTTTTATTGTCTGCGGCGCCTGGGTGGCTCAGTCGGTTGAGTGTCCGACCTCGGCTCAGGTCACGGTCTCTCAGTTTGTGAGTTCGAGCCCCGCGTTGGGCTCTGTGCTGACAGCTCAGAGCCTGGAGCCTGCTTCGGATTCTGTGGCTCCCTCTCTCTACCCTTTCCCCACTCATGCTCTGTCTCTCTCTGTCTCTCAAAGATGAATAAACGTTTAAAATTAAAAAAAAAATTCATTCTCTAACCATACAATGCAAAATTAACAAAAATCTTACATTATATAGAAGGTCAAACAATATTTGCTTACTAATTCAAACCAGTGTTAATGAGAAACAGCCATAGTGAATAGGTAAGTTTTTGTTGGGATCTCATCATGGAGGGCCTTGCATATCACGTTAATACCTTGAGGGTTAATTCCTTCAACGGTGGAAATGCAGTAGACTGACATAAAACAGCTATGCTTTGGGAAGGTATGAAAAAAATAAGATCCTTAAAAAGTAAAATTAATGGAAAAAAGAAAGAGTAAGATTAGTAGAGCTATTTTTTTTCTAATCCATATGCTTATTAGTAGAGGTCATTAGGTTATCTCCAAATGAAAGTTGTATATGATATATATTCAACAGTATGAATTCCTTTCTTCCTAAGTTTACTGATAATATAGCATAGCAAATGATAATCTCTCTACTCCCTACAGCAGAGCAGCTCTGAGGTCAAGGTGGTAGAACCTGTGAAAGCTCTCTATTAATGGGAAGACTGTATGATGTAAGGCATTATTAACATTAGTTTAAATACCTCTACTCTTACAAGTTCATATATAACACATGAAGAATTAAAACATTTTGCAGACATATTCCTTATCACAGGGTCAATTTTCTATAGATAGATTTTTATTGTAAAAATAACATATGCTACTGTGATTATGTAGGCATTGGGTTTAGCAGCTCTCAAAAATGAACATGAGATCAAGGGGGGAAAGTCACCCTAAGAAATCAAAATCAATCCATGATAAATAAGACTAAATAAGTTACGAGAAGTAACTATAATAATCAAAAAATACATACTAACTTGAATGAAAGGGCTTAACAAATTAAAATAAGGAGATTAATTTCAATCAATGTAAGCAAGATACAACTTAACTTTAACTTAATGAAAATAAAATGTTATCTCTTTAATGGATTAAACTGTAAATTATTTGGTACAAGGTCATTGAGGGTAAAATACAGTTGGATTATTAGAAATGGGTTCCATTTTCCTAGGCATGTAGAAAAGATAGTCTCATTTCTGATTGCCTGTCTGGTTTCTCAAACAAAATGAGCTCTAGGCTATAGAAGGATAGGCACTCGATTCATAAAGCCTTAAAGGAAACTCCTTAAGTATACCCTTGCTTATGCATCTATAAAACTGAGATAAGCATTTCTTAATCCATTTCACAGGATTGCTGCTATAAATATACAAAGATACAACAGGCTATGAAGAATTAATTATCTGAAATTCCTAATCCAGTAGGCAACATGTTAATGTGCTCAACAAATGCTATTGTGTTTGTCGCTGTGATCATTATCACTGTTTTATTCTGTGTGTGTCCTGTCATGATCTGCCTTCAATCTTCTTCTCCAATGATTTCAACCTATGTATCCAGAGACCAATGATATGATACTGGACATATCTGATGCTTCAGAGTCTCAAGAGATTTTCTCATTATATGTGTGTATATATGTGTATATGTATGTGTGTGTGTGTGTGTGTGTGTGTGTGTGTAATATATATATATATATCTATATATATGCATATATAGGTATATATATGTCAAATGCTCAAGTTCTGTCTTTAAGGCATCGGTCAAATTCTAGGTCTTTTATAGAGATCTTTCATTAACCACTCCATCTGGAAAGAATTACTTCCTCCATTAAGCTTTTGTACACCTTTTCTAAGCATCGCTTGCCACTTTTTCCATGTGTGAAGAGGAAGTTGGTGGCGTTAAAAGGAACACAGACCTGTCTTTGTAACTTGGCTTCGTCATACGCCACTTCTATTTTCCCATCCGTGCAATGGTGGCCCAGATACCTGCCTCACTGTTATATGGTGTCACATACGCGAGGTGTCTGGAACATATTTGCATACCGATTTGGGACACTTCCCCAATAAGAAAGGCCAAATATAATATTATTCGTCCGTGTGTGTTTCTCTGTGATATTTGCTAATTTTCACTCCAATTCTTTTGCCCCAAATCAAAAATATCATAAAAATTCTGGTCTACACTGTCTCTTGGTAGCCCCTCCCAGAGACCCAAATTAGCAAATGAGTTGAATCCGAGATGCCCTCAATGTATTACTTTATGTAAAATATAATAATACTTTAGTTGTGGTGAATATTAATTTAGTATTAATGGTATACGAGACATTCTAGTAAGTGCCTTAGGTACACGACATTAATTTTGTTAGCAATCTTATGAATGTATTATTCTTTACATAATTAGCAGATAAGGAAACAGACTTCAAAGGATTCATGCTTTGGACCAAGGGTACGCTTGTTGCGGATATTTACATGCAGGAGGTCTGATCATAGAAAAATGCTTTGACTACTATGATACGGAGAATTCATATGTTATTTAAAAAACATCTCTTGGTTTTCCATTTTTGGTAACTGGGGACATTTTCTTTATCCTCGTTGTGTACAGTCCAAAAATATCTGATTGGCCATTGGGTATCCTTTATTTACCTATCTCCCAAAGGGTGAATTCAAATCTACAAAATAGACTCCATTTTCTAATTAGCTTAACTTTCCAGTAGTAGGTAGGGTGTGTGTGTCAATTCGAACTAACCAGTAGCTTGTGAATTTGTGTGGTATGAGCCTCTTTAAGAATCTACATGATGAAGGCAAAGGCTAGATCTTGATGGATATATCTATATCTATCTATCTATATCTCTATCATTTTTGTATCTATCTATCTATCTATCTATCTATCTATCTATCTATCATCTATCTACCTACCTATCTACCTGTCTATCTATGTTACCTTTAACTCCAAAGGCAGTTGGAAGCAACTGAAAAGATTTTAACTTTGAGTGTTACTAAAGTGAATCAGGAGGCCTCTGGGTGGTTCAATCAGTTAATCCTCTGACTTCAGCTCAGGTCATAATCTCACAGTTCATGGGTTCGAGCCCCGCAGAGGCTCTGTACTGACAGCTCATAGTCTGGAGCCTGCTTCGGATTCTGTGTCTCCCTCTCTCTGCCCCACCCCTGCTTGTGCTCTGTCTCTCCCTGTCTCTCAAAAATAAACGTTAAAAAAAAAAAGTTCATCAGAACTGAAAAGTTTGAACATCGAAGTCCCATAATCTTTGTTGTGGTGTGAATAAGGATTAGCCCTTCAAACTATTTTTACTCTGCTATGTTATTGTACTAACATTTATTGGAAAGCTGCTATGCCACAGGTGCTTTGTGTGTATTATCTTATTTAATTTGCTCACCAACACTGTGAAATAGTCATCATTATTTCCTTTTATAGATGAGGAAACAATCTCATTTATGCTTGAAGCAACCAACCATCCTTGTTCTGCCTTCTTTGATCTACAACTTAGTGAAGACTGGATTGCTTCTGAGAGGCTCCAGCATAGTGGAAATCATCGCAGCCATAAAGCTTGAAAACTGAAATAAGGCAGGCATTTTTCTTAAAATGGGTTTGGCAATCATGGACTCCTCCTTCCCCGGCCAGGTCCTCTATTACTTAAAGAACTGAATGAAAATATTTTCATGTGAGTGTGACCTAGTAGATTTTAGTCCCAGTTCATTAGGTAGCAATAATCTCCTTAGTTACCTTAATGTTAACATATTCCTCCAGAGCAGGGGCACCTTGAAAAGAAGATTAAATGTTGGCTTCATGAATGAAAAAGAATTGCATTTGGGAAAGGTTCTGTTTTGACTCCATATGCTTGATCCTTAACAGATCTGCTTTGTTAAGGAAGAATAATCACAATGACTGCAGATGCAAAAGCATTAGTCTCAGGATTGCATTTGTATGCATTAAGCATCTGGACTATGACAGAGTCAATCTTCAAACAATAATTGTTCCAGCAAATTAGGCAGTGTGGTTACACGAAAAGGGCACTGGACATTGGCCTTCATCCTGGAATTGCCACGAACTGCTGGTGGGACCTTGAGAGAGTTGTTCCATCCATTAGTTCTCCCATCTGCAAAATGAGGAGGGTGGATTTGATATCCACTGAACATCTTTGTGGCCATGTGTGTATTTATTTGGTGATGATATCCGAAGTAACAAATATCACTAGCATCTAATCATGGTTCACTAAGATATTTAGAATCACTGCATCATTTATTAAAATCACTATTGTAAACCTAGTAGAATCCTGGCAACCTATTTTTATTTGATTGACAATAACTGATTTAAAAAAATATAGTCCTGCAATATTCTTAGAGATGTGCTTCCTTTAGAGACTTTCAGGAACATTAGCAGACAACAAGCTCTGAGAGGGGAGGCCACTGTTTGATAAATATTTATATCCCCCAATTACTTGGATAATGCCTAACTCATCAGTCACTCTGTTTTATATTTTTTGAATAGTCATAGTATAACTGAAACAATCACATTGAAAAATGTGTTTAATAAAAAAGAAAGAAAAGCACTTTAACCTTCTGCCCTTGGGAGATACTTGGAAAATACTCTTTCTTCTCTGATGTCCATTTTTAGCTACCTCTTTCGGGATTTTTTTTTGGTCCCCATTTCCTTTTGGTATTGGCTCTTTTTCAGTGTCTAACCCAATTTGTACGTGGAAATAAATTTTAGACTGGGCATCTTTGCTTTCACCTGGCACCCTTTAGGGTGTTTCTTCTGCTAATGATTTCTAGATGCCAGGTCTCACATTCATGGCACAGGGTGGTCAATTTGTACTTCTTTTCTAGGTCTCTATAATCTCACCAAAATCGGATTTTGGGGTGTCTGGGTGGCCCAGTTGGTTAAGCGTCTGACTCTTGATTTTGGCTCAGGTCATGATCTCACAGTTTGTGAGATCAAGCCCCATGTCTGGCTCTGTGCTGACAGTATGGAGCCTGCTTGGGATTCTCTCTTTCCTTTTCTCTTTGCTCCCTCACTTACACACACACTGTTTCTCAAAGTAAAATGAATAAAATTTAAAAATGAAATGGGATTTCAAAGAAAAGAATATAAAAATAGAATCTCAAAGAAAATAAAACAGGATAATAATGCTAGAGACTCACTGGGGATGAAGAATGTGGGGGTGAAGAGTGGAAAATTATCAATCATGGTCACAGGCTCTTTAAGGAGGAGAAACTTGAGCTAAGACCTCAGTGATGAGAAGTGATCACTTTTCGAAATTCTAGGGAGAAAAGGCTGCAGGCAGAGGGAAGAGTGTTTTATTATAAGTGTAATGGGAAGTTAAGCTATACTGAATCTTAAGATAAAGGCCAAGAATGGAGGATTTCAAGTGACTTTGTATCATCCAAATTTTAGGACCACAGGATATTGCTAGTTGATATCTCACTCCTGCCATAGAATATAGTGTTGTTCAGGAATAAATTCAATTTACTGCTTTCCCCAAAATAGTGACCCCTGCCATGTGTGTAAACTTGGGTAAATATGATGTTTGACTCTGGACTATTTCTTCCTCCTCATCTGTGAGCTCTAGGATAAAAATACAGGACAAGTTCTGGTAAGAACTGGGAAAGCTAGGTCACCAGGGTCATGTCTTTATCCCTTGGCACATGGATGCTCTGGTTATGAGTTTCAAGTTCAAGAACATGGAAGACATGGGCCCAGAGATGGAACTGTGGAATAAACAGACTATGGCCAGAAGGGTGACCAAGTAGATTTGCACAGATAGGAATGCATGGGCCCTGGGGAATGTTCCACCAATAGGTGTCTTTGACAATTTGTCAATGACAGTACCATAGAGCAATTGTATCCTTTCTTCATATCAAACAGCCCTATTTTCTCTCCTTACAACTTTAAGAGAACATTGACTAGGTTTCCATGATCAGAGTTTTGATTAACCATCTGCCCAAACATATGTACTTAAGTTATCTTCCCTATTTGGATATTTCTTATATTAATTCCTTAAGCTCATGAGCCCCTGTTTGTGGTAAGCTGAATCACAAAGCCCAAAGAGATCCACATGATGTTCCCTGGAAGGTGTAAATATATTGCCTTAAAAGGCAAAAGGGACTTCGCAGGTGTGATTAAGTGATGCATCTTGAGATGCAGAGATTATCCATGTGGGTTCACTATACTCACAAGGCTTCTAATAAGAGGGAGACAAAAGAGCCAGAATGGAAGCAGGGGTCAGTAAATAAGACAGATGTTTGAAGATGCTATGAAGATAGAGGAAGTGGGTGCAGGCCACGGGATAAACAGGTGGTCTCTAGAAGCTAAGGAAGGCAAGGGAATGAATTATCTCCAAGAGTCTCTAGAAGAAACCAGTTTGGTGACACATTAACTTTAGTCCACTGAGGCTGATTTTGATTTTCTGACCCCTGGAAATTTAAGATAATAAATCTGCGTTGTTTAAACCATCGAGTTTATGTTAATTTCCTACAGCAGCAACAGGGAATCAATGTCTCCTGTTCAGCCCTTTTACTCTATTCCTGCTCCTGTGCTGTTGGGACCACTTACTTGGCAGATGATCTTGTGCTACGATTACCCCATCATGGTTATTCTGTGCTCATTTTGTCATACATTATTACCAGCGTTAAAGGTTTACTGTGTTTTCCCTTTTTCCAGTCTGGTTTGTCAGACCCTGAGGGATGAGGAGCTGGCAAGGGGCTGCGTGACCCATTGGAGGTTCTTTGCTCTAGGATAGATTGTTTTGGAAACGATGCCAGGAGGAAGTGAGATGGAGCTCAGAACTATGGATATGCAAAGTTAACTCTACTAGGACTAGCAACTGACTCTACGAGTAGTTGGAAGCCATGGAAGTCATGGAAGTTAGGAGCCCACTATTTTCTCTGAGGGCAATTCAGTAACAGGAGATAGGATGCCAGAAATGAGTTGAGCGTCAAGGAAATCACCGGATGGACAGAAGGAGCATCCAGGAATGTGAGCTGGGAAGCTGGATGGTGGTAGAAGCCTAGAGGGAAGAGATACACAGACTGAGCTAAGACACACATTAAGATACACAATGGATTTTCTTAAGAAGTGTGTATTTCTTAAGATACACATTAAGCTATCCTTAAGACTAAGGATCAGGCCGCAAAAGGAATTCAATCTAGGGGAATAACAGAAGAAGAGTCTCTGTGCTAAGATCCAGAATGAAGTCCATTGGTATAGAGATAGTTGGCATGTCTGTTCTTTCTTTTTGCATATATTAAAAACACTTAGGGATGCTGACTCTGAACAGCATATGGGGCAGTATTGGGCCCCATAGAACTTAAGTTGATTTCATTATTCTCTGCTGTCTTACTGCAGTAACTTAACAGATACTCACTGGATCAAATGAAATACACCTTATTCTACGTCTGCAGTCAATAAAGTTTGTAGTTAATGCTGTGGAGTCACAGTGACTAATCCTATTATTAGCCAATGCCTGGTTATGGCATTAGCAAATCATGCACGGAACTACGCATCTCCCAAACAAAAGTGAGGTATTAGCCTAAAAGTACAGCTAGAATAGGGTAAGCCCTAGCTGGGATAATTTAGTTTCTGAACCACAATATTTAGATCAAAGAGTGGAATCTTCCATTTCCATCCATTTTTAGTGGAAACGTATGGGTTTGTGGTCAATACCAATTAAAAGTAAACACCCCATGTAGCTTAATTTCTTTCTCAATGGGTCAGACATTCATTCCACTGAGTTGTTAGCGCCACCAATTCAATTAAAGGAAAGGAACAAAAAAAAGAACTATGCATTACAATAAACTTTAGTATTTGAAATAGCTTAATAAAATGAACATAATCTCAAAAGTGTTTTCCCCTATGACGTGCAAGTTTTAATTACTCCATTTTGTATGAAAAGAACTTGTTAAAAATGTCTAATTGCCACTTCCAGCTGAATGATGTCCTAGGATTGCTGGGCCTTGCCTGTCTGTAAAGCACTTTGGGCTTGTATTTATAGGTCTTACAGGAAAGAACTGCAGACGATTAAGAGTGGCAATTAGTCCTGACTGCCTAGATGTCAGGAGAGGAGCAGAACTCTGGGGGAGGGTTGCAGCAGCCGAGGGTGGGTGATTGGTTATGTTGCTGTTATAAGGCAGGAGGCATTGGGTCAGCACCCCATAAATAATACATCATCCTTTTAATTAGCTAAGAGATATGGAAATCATTCTGATACACACATAAACAAGCAATGAAAGAATGGGGTGATTTTTGCAATCATGTTTTCTTTTTCCATGCTTTCATTTCTGTATTTTACTTATCAAAAAATAGGACAGTGGGTAGGTAGAAATAAATCACCCACAATCCCGTGACCCTAATATACCAATTTAATTAAGTTTTCTTATTGTAAGAGTAGACGCTTACTGCTGATAGTCCAGAAAATTGAAACCAAAAAGAGCTAAACAATAAATTAATCAATGTGTTCACCAAAGATGAAAACCCGTTTGAGGAAGATGTTTAGGACTTTGAACTACTTCTGGATTTTCTATGAGCTCCATGAAAATTGTCACGTAGATTGAGGCAGCCACTGTCCTAAGAAATGCTGGAAGGCACTACAGTGTGGGGTCAAGGATCAAGAAATGGCTATTGCCTCAAAGGGTGAACTCACCAAACCCAGCTGGCATGGTCCTCAGGCAGCAAGCATTTTGCAATCTGAGGATCTGTCCATGCCACTGATGGACAGAGGTGCAGGAAGCCAGGCTTCTTCAGGGTGGTTTGTACGTAAGAAAAATGCCGGAGTTCTTATGGAACAGACCACGTATGCCATTTTCTGACTAATAGGGAAATTAGAAGGCGTAGCAGGAAACCAAAGACATGGCCTAGCTGTTATGCTAAACAAAGTCTACAAGGGAATGGAACACGTGTGAAAGGAGTCTGGGTTTCAAGACCAGCAATGTTGAAATATTAATTCTAAGTACCGTTGGCTGGGTATTCCATGCCCAATGTACAAAATTCATGGTGAGAACCAGCATGGTCCTGAGTCAGCACACTGCCTGTCCTTAATGGTTACAACTCTCTCTTTCCGCCATCAGTGGTGAATTCCATGAGGGCAGGGGGTTTGGTCTGCTTAGTCCACTGCAGTATCCCTAACAGCTAGAACAATATCTGGAAAGTAATGGCTACTCAATAATAATTTTCTTCATTCATTCACCCATTCATTCATTCAGCAAATAGTTCATTAATTATGCCTGTAAATGTAAGTGTGTCCCATCACTAAACACCCCGTGAAACTTTCTAAAGCTAATGAGAGCCGAGTGTGGGGTTGGGGCCACAGGACCAGCACAGGAGATGAAGTGAGACAACCCAGACTCAGATGCTTTGTTCGGTGTGTGTGTGCCACGGATGCAGGTGCTCTGCTTTCTCATTCATAGAAAAGAGCTACAGCTACAGTCAGGCAGCTCTGATTCTGTGCCTGGTCCCATCTCTGATACTCGGAGAGTGACGAGACGCTCTACATAACCTTTGTTCCCTCAGACTCTGGTTTGCCCCTGTGCAAAATGTGGACACTAATCATATGCACCTCAAAGCGTTATGAGGATTAAATGAGTCCACACATATTGGTAAATTTTTACAACACGCACTATCTGTTGGAGATAGGCACTGAGCAAATTTCAGTTCTTAATTTGATTAGCAATGCTATTTAAAATTAATTACATTTTTGATTAAAAAAAAACAAAACGCTTTATGCCGATAGGTCCCTGTACGGCCCTCTTTAAAGTCCCTCTTTTTGGCATGATTACCTTACTGGTGATTTCCAAAATGAAGAGACGTTTCCATGTAGACAGGCAGCGTATATTTCCCCCACATAATTTTATCCTCTGTTACCAACAACAATGTCTAGCACAGAGGAGGCACTTAATAGATATTTACTGCGAATGTAGAAGGTGATAGTGATTATGAAAGTATTTTTTCCATGAGGCCCTTATAATGATAGAAGTTGTTTCATTATCATTTCTGGGACCATTTTCTTTGTATTTGGAGTCTTTTAGACTAATCAGATTCTTTTCCCTTCACCACTTTCTTAGATGTGGTGTCAGTATTAAGTACACTCATTGATATTTGGAAGAGGCCTTCTGAAAAACGGGAAAAAAATAACGTCCTTACATGACACAGTATAAACAATACATAGTTTTACCCTCAAGATATGCAGTCAATCTAAAACAAACAGGAAGGCAATGAGACAGATAATGAGGAGGTACCATAGGGTGGTTTATTATTTATGCATTTACTCATGTATCCACAGATATTTAGGGATCATACTATTTACCAGGTCCTAGGCTATGCACTCTGGCTACAAAGATGAAACGATATTCTCCAAAAGCTTAGAGAAATCATAAAGTGACTCAGTGGCATACATAAGCAATTATATGGTAAGACAAACGATGTTACAGAGATGGCGAAAGAAGAAAGCATGCTTTAGTCTACCGAAAAAAAGGGATGTTAGGACAAGCTCTACACAAGAAGTGATGCCTAAGTAACAGTAAAGAGGGAGTAGGAAATTTGTAGGTTTTGAGACACGGTCAGATATCTTAGCCAGGGTGGAAAATCACCTGCCAAAATGACAAGTGTATGAAATCAGTGCATCAGTGAGGGACTGTGGGTAGTTCAGGATCATCGGAGCAAAGGAGCAAAGGAGCAAAGAGGTGATGATGTGGACAGTGAGTGAGATCTAGTCAGTAATAGAAAGGCTCTGCAGTGCTTTGGGTTGTATTGAATCGTGTTTGCCTATTATAAGGGTGAGTATAAAGTGTGTGGATAAAGGATAAATTTATTTTGATTTTAAAGTTGTAGATAAGTTGGCGGTACAGGCAATAGCACATACAAAGAAGGAAGTAATGAAGATCAGCTATTTCAGAAGATATAAGTCTAATCAAGGTGATGGCAGTGGAGACAGAACAGAGAATGCAGGAGGCAGAAATGATAAAACTTGGTGACTAGTTGGATACAGCAAATAGAGCTTGGAATATTGTTCTGTGTTATGAATGAGATTGTCTCTGTGTAAAGATAATATAAATCTTCCCTGGGGGCTGACCTTCTGCACAACTGACTCCATACAGACTGCTATAACAAAACACCATAGACTGGAGGGGCTTAAACAACAGACATTTATTTCTCACAGTTCTGGAAGCTGGAAAGTCTAAGATTAATGCATTAGCAGATTTGTTGCTGGGTGAAGACTACCTTCCTGGTTTGGAGAAAATGACCTTCTCATTGTGTCCTCAAGTAGTAGAAACACACACACACACACACACACACACACACACACACACAACCTGTCTCTCTTCTTCTTGTAAGGGCACTAATCCCATCATGGGGACCCTACCCTCATCACCTCATCCAAACCTAATCGTTTACCAAAGGTTCTATCTCCATAACCATAAATAGGCGGGTTGACTTTTAACATATGAATTTGGGGAGGGCATAAACATTCTGTCCATTATAGTGACTCAGTTTTGCCAATTCACATAGTTTTTTTGTTTGCTTGGTTGGTTTGTCTTTTGAGGTCCTATTCCCTTCGGGAGAAGTCTGTCTACATAGAGTTGATAGAAATCAATTACTGACACCGCCTCTCCATTAATGCCTCTCATTGAGGAAGTGAAGCAATTAGGTCCTTCCTCTACCCATCCATCATCAGAGTTCATTCTTTGGATTGTGAATCTTGAAAAAAGTATTAAGAGAATGGGGCAGTTATGGGGAAGTGAGACTCAATGCAATGCCTATGGCAGTATTGGTATGGCCGAAACTGTGCCATGGTATGTTCTTGGCTGTGGTTCTCCTGCTCCAAAATGGGGATCCCTTGATCATTTGTTCACACTGCCCATGTCTTGTTCTTCAGCCTCTCATCAGTTCTGTGAGCTCACAATATCCTTCCAGTAAGTCCTCTCCTTGTTTAAGATGACTTGAGTTGATTTTTTTCTCTTACAACCAGATCCCTGACTTATCTGGTCCTCATTCCTTTCAGATACCTGAATGTGCTCCAATATGCTAAAAACTTTCTCCAATTGATGCCTAGCATTCAACAGCCTTTCTATTATATTTTTATCAGAAAAAGTGGAAGAGTGAAACAAGACCAACATTCTCCTAATCTTAATGATTACATTTAAAAACACCAGAGCACTGATTCCAAATCAGCACACAGTCTTATTCCTGCTGCCTGCTACTAATCTGTTTCTTCTTTATTATGGTGATTTATAGGATTTCAGCAGCACCTGAATTCTCCATTTCTGATTTTTAGCCTCCTTCTTCCTTTACTATGCAGCATGCCTTTCTGGATGACCTCTTTGGATCTTTTCCCATAGTTGTGCTGCCCCTGGTCACGGGATATAAAAAAAATAAGATCCATAAGACTTCCAGTCCTTGGAGGGTGCCCAACAGAAATAACATATACTTAAGATTGGGACAGTATCTATTTTTTTCACCCATTCTTGGGCTAGCCCAGACCCAGCAAACTAATTTGAAAGCCGATGGCACTAGTGACATTCATACAAATGGTCACTTGGTTCTGAAGAGTGAAGCTCCCAGCTGAACATGGACCTCACTGACTCATTTGTCCAGGGGTCTCTGGGTGGATAGGCTATATCCTCCCATAATTGTCAAATTTGGTGGGCTGATATTTATTGAAGGCTGATCATGTGGCAGGCATTATGCTATGTGATGGAATCTAGCCATGAGAGAGAGACCAGGACCTACACTCAGAGACCATACACTCTAATAAAACAGGAAAGAGTCAATAATATAATAAATGAATAATATGATTTAAGATAGTAGCAAGTGAAAGGAAGAAAATATAACAGGGTAATAAAATAATAAGAGACCTAAGAGAGAGCATTATTTTAGATACTGTAACGAAGGAAGTTCATCTGAAAGATGGCATGTGAGTAGATATCTGAATGCTTAAGAGAAACCCACCATCCCCAAACAGGGCAAGTGCATTGCATGTACATGTAGGGACTGGAGAATGGGTACCATCTGAATTTTTGTTTTTCAGAGAGGGAGCTTTTGTGGCCAGAGAATTAAGATGGAGGTGGCTTTTAAGAAAAGCAGAATATATATATACGTGTATATATGTATATATATATATATATATATATATATATATATATGTGTATATATATATATACATACATATATACATATGTGTGTGTGTGTGTGTGTGTATATATATATATATATATATATACGCATATATATAACTTTTAACATAACCTTTCTCCAGGAAGGCCAGAGGGGGGGCTCTCCCATCCAGTCTTCTGCCAAATTCTGGGCAGTTCTAGGAGGGATATATGACACCTCTTCATGGCTGGGTATAATTCGTCGAATACCAACCACGTCTTCAGAAGGAGAGGTGGGAGGGGGTAGCTTAAGGATTATGTTTTAGAATTCTGATTCCTAGCTCAGGACTTACTTAGGTATGATTATAGCTGTCGTGGAAAATTCCAGAAAGGACCTAGGGGACCCATCTACTATGAACTGGCCCCAAGAGCAGAGGCCAAAGATCTGACTAACCTAAAAAGGTTGTTTGTGTGCATATATGGGCATATGTGTGTGAGATGTGGTGCCTCGGGCACCATTTGGATGGTTCACCTCTTGCTGTCAGCAAAGTCTGAGGCTGTGGGAGAGCATCTCAGAATGAATATATATGGATTTTGCTTCCTAGAAATAATCTAAGGCCTTCGACCACACCCTTCACGTAGGACGCCGTCCTCTCCCATGATATTCCTTTGCCTTGTGACACGCACTATATTAGATATTCTGTTGATATGTCCTCCATATTCTCGTTTGATTTTCATAATTATAGGGCAGTTATTCATTGATATCTCATAAGTGAGGAAACTGAGGTGCAAAGTGCTTGTTTTTTGTTTTCTGTTTTTTTTTTTTTTTTTTTTTTTTTTTTAATCACACAACTTGTAAAAGCCAAAGCAAGATTTCAGTTCAGATCAAAACTCCACAGTAGACGTTCTTGTCAACACACACTTAAGCCTATTTGAAAAGGCAGATTGTTTCTTTTTTTTAGGTGAAAGAACAAGATGACACAGGCATTTGTGAGGGCATAAAGATATAAGCTCTGGTTCTCTATTCATACACGTTTATTTGCATTTTCCAAACGTGGCGAGTTATTTATATTGAAGTTCTCCCACTGGAGACAAATCACATTTTGCCTTTTGTGCCAAGCTGCCGAGTCGGCTCATTTTATTACATTTTTGTCTTCTCAGAAAGACACTGTGCAACTGGAATCTCATCTGTATCAATAGTCTGCTTCCAACTGTTGGAGATTTGCTGACAGTGGATCAATTTTAATTTACAGCCGATCTTGAAAGGCCATTTAAATAGTGGTAATTAAGAAGCAAAATGTGGGACTGGAAATGTAGCAAAATGTGGATGGTTTTAAACTAATGAGGTACTTGGAGCCCTTTCTCTACAGAGCCAAGATGTTCGAAGTGAAGATTCTCTGCAGTGTATATCATTATTTTGGTAGAGTTAAGGAAAATCGTGAGGTTTCTGGTGTCAAACTAGATCATGTCCATCTAAAATGCTACACCTGACTCTACTGCACCTCCATTTCATAAGGCTTATCCTCCTTCTACCTCTTTTTCACTGTCTTCCCCATAATCGTATATACATGGAGTAGAACCCATGTCTACCACATGTGTCAATATGCCCACACGTACACGGAACCTACAGGGGCTTATGGTTGGTTCTTGATAAACATGTGCTTCAATAGTAAGTGACAAATAACTACATGAAGAAAACAAGAGGGCCTATTTATATATACAAAGGTTTCCATACATTCCAGAATGCATTCCCGAGTCTTTAAATGGTTTAGCAATCAGGAGCTTCTGGGTGGCTCAGTCGGTTGAGCAGCTGACTCTTGATTTGGACTCAGGTCATGGTCCCAGAGTTTTGTGGTGGAGCCTTGAGTTGGGCTCCACATAGAGCATGGAGCCTGCTTAAGATTCTCTCTCTCTCCCTCTAACCCTCTCCCTTTCTCCTGCTCTCTCTCTCTCTCTCTCTCTAATAAATGCACAAATAAATAAATGAATAAACAAACAAATCAATGATAAATAAAAGTGATTTCAGCCTATACATGTTCTGGCATTTCAGTTCCAACTTTGGAAGCTGGTATGTTTGTCACTTATTAATTCTGAAACCTGGGGTGAACTTCAGATTCTATCTCACCTACATACACTTCTTTTCATCCCATCCATGCCTGCACCTACTTTCTTGTTTTCATTTTATTAGGTTTCAAACCCTCCCTGGCTGTGACGGTCTTCTAGAGGACAAGAACATCTAATTTCACCATCTCATAAATACATACACACACACACACACGCACACTCAATAAGTATTTGTTTTAACTTAATTTCTACCATTTTCATGACAGATGGGGAAATGTTCGAGGGCGAGAACTATAGTGCTCAAATTCCAACTAGTTTTCTTTTCCTTTTCCTCCTTTATTTCTGTTGTTGCATTTTGAGCAGAGATGCAGAAAACTGTTTTGAAGTCATTGTTGCAGAAGACCACCTGAAGGCTGAGGGCTTCTGGCACTTTCAAGAATCTCACTGTTGGAGAACATACATGTCAACAGGGAATAAAACTGTAAACTTCTTGCACATAATAAGATGTAGTGTATACACATTCCCCATAGTACTAGGTACATTCCTGGAAATTAATGAAAATGTCTTTCATTTCAAAAGCATTAACTCCCTGAAGTCAATATGTTCTTAAAGAAGGCCCGTCTCCCCACCATTTCATGGCCAGCAAACAATGAGCATAAGCTTTTGGTATCTCAGCTATGTTTATGACAAAATGTCCTTACTCTTAGATTCTTGATCTAAGTATTGCCACGATACACTTTTCGTCTTGCTCTAAAGTCTAGTTGTGAGCATGTGTCTTAGATCTGATGATAGTGTTGGTTTTCCAGCTAAGCTGGCATGATTTGCATGTATTACAGCTAATTTCTCCAACACTTTCTACCTTGGTAAATACATTCACTCATCAAGTACAGCTTATAGCGTTGGCATTCGCATACCAGGCCAATGATGCTCTACTGGGGAATCAGAAACTTGTAGGTCTCCTTGGTATACATCTCTTCATCCTTCTTTTTTTTTTTAATTTTTTTTTTCAACGTTTATTTATTTTTGGGACAGAGAGAGACAGAGCATGAACGGGGGAGGGGCAGAGAGAGAGAGACACAGAATCGGAAACAGGCTCCAGGCTCTGAGCCATCAGCCCAGAGCCTGACGCGGGGCTCGAACTCACAGATGGTGAGATCGTGACCTGGCTGAAGTCGGACGCTTAACCGACTGCGCCACCCAGGCACCCCCATCTCTTCATCCTTCTACACAGCACTGCAATGCTCTCTTCTCCAGCAAACCTTTCCAGATGGCTTTAATCAGATGCGCTTTCCCTCGTTTCTTATTTCCGAGTCATTTACTTACAACATTACTCAGTTCTGTATTTGCACACAAATTTATTCCAATCATTAACAGCAAAATCCTTAAGGGCAGGAGTCATGTTCTATCATTCTGAATTCCTAATGTTAACTCATTAGTTGGCATAGATTCACATTCTGTAAATATTTAGGCGAATGAATGAATGAATGAATGAAAGGTCTGAAAAATAATGCAGTGTTGGATTCACAGTGTATTTTTGGGACACTTCCATTTTTTACCCTTGACTTTGAAAAATGTCGATTTGATGTAAATAGAGTTAGTTCCCATCATGTTTAATTCTTGAATGTAGTGTTATTCAATTAATTCAATACTATGACTTCCTATAACTTTCTTATATGACCTATTTTTGTTGTTATTGTTCTTATGATTTTATATTCACCATGTAAATGGAAAAAAAAGTATTGACTTAAATAAAATGACTTGGATAAAATCTTAGTAATTTAAAACCTAACTCTTCCCTCCTGGACCACCCACCTTATGTGACCTGAGGAAACAAACAAAATAGAAAGGGACACCGCATTATTTTTCCCCAATATGCCTCACTGGCTTTGAGAGGTTTTGAATTATTTATGGTATTTACTCAGAAGGAAAAATACAGAGGATTTCAGTTCTTATAATGAGCAGAACAAAGTGCAAAGATCAAATAAAGTCAAAGAAGAAATCCAATAAATAATAAAAGAGACATGTAAATTAGCATTTGTTTTTGGAATGCCTTGCATTGTAAAGTCATAGATCATGCTTACGGAAGATTTAGGAATGAATAAAAATCCTCTCAGTGCCTATGCATCACTTCATTTTCTTTTATGATAGTTGTATGGACCAGTGTCCCAAGTGTCTGGAAACTCACTTTCCCCAAGGTGGGCTTTGGGATACAGTTCTGTAAATTAGACCCTACTCACAAAAACAACATGAATAAATATGTTTGGGCAACATACCAAAGGTCACTTGTACCTCAGTTTCAGGTGTGCACACAACAAATAGCAGGAAACAGTTATAAACCAGAGGTAAGGAAAGAGTTGTGATAAAGGAAGAAGGCAACACTGTCTTACCCCTTCTTTTAAACTTAGACCTCTTGGGAGCACGTGGATGACTCAGGAGGTTGAGTGCCTGACTCTTGATTTCAGCTCAGGCCATGATCGCACCATTGTGAGTTGGGAGTCCCACGGTGAACTCCGTGATGAGCGTGGAACCTGCTTGGGATTCTCTGTCTCTCCTTCTCTTTCTGCCCTCCTCCCCCCACTCGTGCTCACTCTCTCTCTCAAAATAAATAAATAAACGTTAAAAATGAAAAGGAAATAAAGAGACCTCTTGATATACAGGTGAAACAACAAAACACAGTGAAAAGATTACATAATCTGAAATCACAAAGACACGAGGGGAGGTTTGGCAATGTCTGCTCTATGTAATCTCAAGCATAGAATTTAATGCTTTCTGTCCCATATCTTTGCATATAATTAAAACACTTCATTTATAAAACATCAAATCTTATATCTTATAAACTACCATCTGTTCTTCCTACTTTAACAGAAATCAAATGCAGTAATATATACAAAAGTGTAAATTGCGGTATAAATATTACTGCTTAAATGTTATCGCCATCATTAATTTCCCAATCATTAGGCTTATGACTAATATTTGGGCCTAAGGACGCAAATTCTATTTCCCTAACACTTCGGTAAACAACTAGACTTGAATTCTATTGTCAGGATTTTCATTCAAATGAGCAAATAAATACAGAGGAACATTAACACCATAGCAAAGCACTGGAAGAAACCCAGCCACACCGTGTAGACCTGAAGAAAGGTTGCTATATATTATCGTTGTCATCAATGTGAGGAAAATTTACTGTAAGGAGAGAAGGAAGGCAAACACAGTGATAGAAAAAGTTTAAGAGAATGCACTTTCTTTCTGGTTGGTTTTATCTGGAGTGAACATAGTTTGATGTAAGCGGCACCTCCTAGATGGTTGTAGCGATATCTCCACAAAAGATAAACGTTTCATCACCACTAGGACAAAAGTGTAGATAGAATTTACCTGATTCAGAACCTTCGTGTTCCCTTTTGGATTTGCTGATGAAAAATATTGAGAGAAATATTTAAGGATATGATGCCCATTGAGATGAATACAGAAACACACAAGTTGGCCCAAAGCCACCCATTTGAACATGACACCATTTCCAAATTTTAATCCACGGGGAGCTTCTAAGGTATTTCTGGGGGGAATTTCTTACCCGGAAAGATAATAACATTCTGGACTAAAATAAGTTAGTCTGCCTGCACATAAAGGAAGCTGAGGCCTTTACTGATGGATTTGGATCTTCGTCTACACATGTGGGGGATGCCTTAATGCTTGAGTGTGATGGCTCCAAGGGTCAAATCCAAGGTTAAACGTTGGATGTATGTGGTCTCTGCCTAGTCCTGGTGTTCTGCATGTATCATTGCATCTCTTCATTCAACACATAGGTAGAAAAACAGTCATTCTTTTCATAGAAACCCTCATTTCCTACGCATGCAATTTTTTTTTTAAAACAAAATTTATTGTCGAATTGGTTTCTATACAACACCCAGTGCTCATCCCAACAGGTGCCCTCCTCAATACCCATCACCCACCCTCCCCTCCCTCCCACCCCCATCAACCCTCAGTTTGTTCTCAGTTTTTAAGAGTCTCAAATGCATGCAATTTTTAGTAACAATGACAATTATAGGTGCATAGAGGAAAATCAGCTTGGTAGTTCACAGATTAGGAAGAATGAAAGAATATCCAGAAAGTTTCCCCTTCTCGAACTACCTCTAACATTTCTCAATATCAAAATGCAGATTTCTTTTCTCCTGACTTAAGGCATTGACTATTCTCTTAAAACTCAGCTATTATGAGGGGAACTAAACCCTTTACAGACTGGATATCTTTTCCTCATTGTGCACTCCTGGTACCTTTGTCAGGATCAATTGACTGTATATTGACGGGTCTAATTTCAGGCTCTCTATTTTGTCCCATTGGTCTACCTGTCAATCTTTACTCCCGTGCCATATTGTTTTAATTACTATAGATTTGTAACATATTTTGAAACCAGAAGTGGGATGACTCCAGATTTCTTCTTCTTTCTCAAGATCCCTTTGGCTGCTCTGAGTCTTTTGTGATTCCATATGAATTTTAGGATTATTTTCCTGTAAAAATATTATTGATATTTTCAGGAGGAAGCATTGACTCTGTAGATCTGTTTGAATAGTATGGACATTTTAACGATATTAAGTCTTCTAATCTATTCCAATCCGTGAACACAGGATGCCTTTCCATTTATTTATGTATTATTTAATTTCCATCATCAATATTTCATAGTTTTCAGTGTACAAGACCTCTTTTTGCCTTGTTGCTTAAGTTTATTCCTGAGTATTTTATTCTTTATTATACTATTGTAAACAGAATTGTTTTCTTAATTCCCACTTAGGTCTAAGGCTCATTGATAAGAAATGCAATCAATGCAGTACTAAATAAGAGATTAAAAATGAAAACCCGATCTTACTTGATAGCATACATAACACAATAAAATATAAAAACAGGCAGGTAACGAAAGTAAGCCCAGAGGTCATATAGATACTAATTCAGGATTTAAACTCCAGTCTGACCGATGCCAAATCTCCTTCCTCTATCACATCATGGCAGGATTAATGGGTCAAATTCATCTGGATCCCCATCCATTTTATAATCTATATTCTGTTTGTATGCTTTCTACGAGGCAGTACAGTTTGATGGCTTATAACACAAACCTGGGATTGATCAGATCGCTTGGGTTCCATCAGAACTCTACCACTTAATACCTGCCATGACCTAACACCAACTTACTCTCTTTTACATGTTCTCCACCTAAGACACATCCACACCCACAAGCAATGCGTAGTTTAAAAAAATCACAAAATTTTAACTATATTGTGATAAAGAGATCATCTGAACTTCTGATTCACATACTTTATTTGTTTATTTTAATTCCAGTTTGTTAACATACAGTGTTATATTAGTTTCGGGTGTACAATATAGTGATTCAACACTTCTAGACAATACCCTGTGCTCGTCTCAGCAAGTATACTCCCTAATCCCCATGACGTATTTCATCCATCCGCCCACCCTCTCCCCTATGTTAACCATCAATTCCTTCTCTATAGTTAAGAGTCTGTTTCTTGGTTTGTCCCTTTCTCTCTTAATTCTTTCCTTTTGCTCCTTTATTTTGTTTCTTTTTTTATTTATTTTTTTGATGTTTATTCATTTTTGAGAGACAGAGCATGAATAAGGGAGGGGAAGAGAGAGAGGGAGACACAGAATCTGAAGAAGACTCCAAGGTCTGAACTGTCAGCACAGAGCCTGACACTGATCCGAAGTCACAGACCATGGTAAGTGATGATGAACATCTTTCCATGTGTCTGTTGGCCACCTCGATATTTTCTTTGGCAAAATACCTGTTAATGTCTTCTGACCAATTTTAATAGGATTATTTGTTTTTTGGTGTTGAATAAGTTCTTTATATATTTTGGATATCAACCCTCTATTGTATACATAATTTGCAAATATCTTCTCCCAATCCATAGGTTGACTTTGAATTTTATTGATCGTTTCCTTTTCTGTGCAGAAGCTTCTTATTTTGATGAAGCCCCAATAGTTTATTTTTGCATATACATTGGGACGGCCAAGTACGTAAAACAGTTAATCAAAACATAAAGTGAACTAATCAATAATAATACAATAATTGTATGATGTTTATGTATATGGGTGAATAATTATTTAAAATATTTATGTCTTCGTGTTAGACTGTCCCCTTTATTATCATACAGGGTCCTTTTTCTCTTATAACAGATTTTGTTTTGAGGTCGATTTTGTCTGATGTAAGTATTGCTACTCTGGCTTTTCTTTTACATCCATTTGCATGCTAGATGTTTCTCCATACCCTCAGTTTGAATCTTCACATGTCTTTAGGTCTAAAGTGCATCTTTTCTGGGAACATATAGATAGGTCTTTGTTTGTTTGTTTGTTTGCTTCTTACCCATCCCATCACCCTATGTCTTTTGATTGGAACATTTAGTCCATTTATATTCAATGTAATTTTTGATAGATACAGATTTACTGTCGTATTATTATTTGTTTTCTGGTTGTTTCTGAAGATTTTCTCTCGTCCTTTTTTGTCTTTCTCTCTTTCATATTTTGCTGATTTTCTTTAGTGATATATTCGGATTTCTTTGTCTTAATTCTTTGCATATTTACTAGTGGTATGTATATGGTTACTGTTTGATTCATATGTAACTCTCTTCTGCATATAGCATTTGATATTAAGTTGATGGTGGTTTAAGTTTGAACTCATTCTTTTCTCCTTTCCTCCCCACATTTTAGGTATTTGTTATTATATTTTATATCCTTTTTTGTGAGTTCCTTAACTGGCTTTTTACAGAAAATTTCACTTTTACCACTTTTGTGTTTCCTACCTCTATACTGTAACTTCTAGTCTCTCCTTTCCCTTTGAAGAGTTGCTTTTAACCTTTCTTGCAGAACTTGTTTAGTGGTCACAAACTCCATTAGTTGTTGTTCATCTGAAAAACTATCTCTCCTTCTATTCTGAATGATAGCCTTGATGGATAGAGTATTCTTGGGTTCAGATTTTTTCCTTTCAGCACTTTGAATACATCATACCACTCCCTTCTGGTTTGTCAAGTTTCTGTTGAGAAATCTCCTGCTAGTCTTATGGGTTTTCCCTTATAAATTAATGATTTCTTTTGTCTTGCTGTTTAATTTTTTTCTTTATTACTATATTTTGCAAGTTTAATTATAATATATCTTGTTGTCGGTTTGCTTTTGTTGATTCTGTTGGGGGCTCTCTGTGCCGGTTGGATCCAGATATCTGTTTTCTTCCCCAGATTATGGAGGTTGTAAGCTATTATTTCTTCAAATAAATTTTCTGTCCTCTTTTATCTCTCTTCCTCTTCAGGGACTCTTATAATACGAATCTTATTGTGTTTGATGGAGTCACTGAGTTCCCTAAGTCTCATCTTATTTTGCATAATTCTATTTTTCTTTTTCTTTTTCTTTTCTTTTTTTTTCTTTTTGTTTTGTTGTTGTTGTTGTTGTTGTTGTTGTTCAGCTTAATTACTTTCTATTACTCTGTCTTCTAGGTCACTAGTTCATTCCTCTGCTTCTTCCAGCCTACCGTTCATTCTACCAAGTGTGTTTCTCATGTCATTTATTATACTCTTTATCTCTTCTGTTATTCTTATCTCTGTGTTAAGGGTCTCACTCATGTCTTTGAGTCTTTTCTCAAGTCCAGTGCGTATCCTTATGATCATTATTTTAAATTCTCTATCAGGCATGTTACTATATCAGTTTCACTTAGATCCCTGGCTGTGACCTTGTCCTGTTCTTTCATTTGGGACAAATTTCTGTCTCCTCGTTTTGTCTGCCTCTCTGTGTCTATTTCTGGGTGTTAAGAAAGTCAGCCGTGCCTTCTGCTCTCGAACCTAGTGACTTTATGAAGAAGGGGTCATGCCGTGCTCTGCAGTGCAGTGTCCCCTGTTTAGCGCACTTGGCACTTCAGGACCAGATCCCATGTGCGTTTCTTTCACCCTGCAGTTGTGTCCGAGTCACTTTTGCTTTCACTGCAGTTGTCTGCACTGACTCTTTGCTTGTCGCGGGCTGTGCTTGCTCTCTGGTGTTAGTGGGACCTGGGCAGGTGAGTGGTGCGAGGGCACGCCCAGCAGGTAAATTAGGAGCAGGGAAGCGGTGTTAGCAAAATCGGTGCTGGGCTATTAGTCCTATGCCAGTCTTGAAGCACTATGGCAGCGGGGGGGGGGGGCGCTGTGTGCCAGGGTGGCTGGGGGTACAAGCCCGGGCATGGTGCGTGACAAGTCTGGGACAGCTGGGCCCAGCACCTGATGGTGGCAGTTGGACACACGTGTCCACACACGTGTCCCAGCTACACATCTGGCAGCTGGGCACACAGAGCTGGGCTGACACAGTGATGGCTGGGGGGGCTCAGGCTGGGTGCATCATGGTGGATCTTCCAAGGTGAATGGTGGCAGCTATGCACCCAGTGACTGGATGAGGGGGCATGTGCTGCATAACAAAATTTGCCCTGGGCCGAGGCTAGCAAGTGTGAAGTGGCTGTGTCCTCAGGAGAACTCGTGGTCATGGCGCACTGCTAGTGGGTTGGGTAGCAAGTGTCTGTGCAGCCCTTCCTCCCACAGGTGTCTTTGTGTCTTATTCTGGGGGATGAGGGAGAAAAATGGTGTCTGCCTTCTGCCTCCGTTTTGGAGAAGTCTTCCCAACACATGGTGAAGTCAGTGTGAACACATCTGCCTCAAGGTTGCCCCATGGCATTGTGCAAGCTGCCATTTTTGTGTTTCTGCTCTGGACAGGCTGTCGTTCCTTTACTTGGGGCTACCCAGCTATCTCTTGCTCTCCTGGCTCACCCACTGCTGAGACAGCTGACTTTCAAAGGCCCAGGTTTCAGAGTCCCTCTTGGTTTACAGACTCACAGAATTCAACCCCTCTGATTTTTAAAGCTAAAAGTCATGGGGATTAGTGCTCCCCAGTGAGCCCCATGGTCCATTTCTCTGACCTCTCTGTGCACGCAGCTGTCTCCCCACTGTGGGCAGCTTTTCTCCTCCTTTCTGACCTTCCTAACCTTTCAGCTGCAGCTTCTTCTCCGTATTTAGTTGTGGAGTTTGTTCCATCAGTCTTCTGATCGCTCTCCAGTTCATTGACTTGGATGTGGATGAGATCTAATTGTGGATGGGATGGGGTGAGTGCAGGGTCCTCCTACTCTGCCTTCTTTCCCGAGCATCCAATTCACATATTTAAAAAATGTTTTTAATGTTTATTTATTTTTGAGACAGAGAGAGACAGAGCATGAATGGGGGAGGGTCAGAGAGAGAGGGAGACACAGAAACGGAAGCAGGCTCCAGGCTCTGAGCTGTCAGCACAGAGCCCGAAGCGGGGCTCGAACTCACAGACCATGAGATCATGACCTGAGCTGAAGTCAGATGCTCAACTGACCGAGCCACCTAGGTGCCCCCAATTCACGTATTTTAAAGAAGAGAACTGTGAAGTGTTGAAATTGAAGACAAATGTGGCTCACCTAGGGTTAGACAGAACTACTAGACATCAAGTCTACTGAATTTCTGTTCCATGAGACATTATTTCCCATCTTATTTCTATAGATATACCTCCTAGAGATTAAACTTCATCTCATAGAATATTTTAATATCAAAGTAATTATGAATATTTGGAGAACAGACAGAGAGCATTACTCAATTTACATAATATATAGAAGGCTTCTTTTGGTCAATCTCACATTGACCAACAATGTGGTCAAAACATGGGAAGAGTGCAGACTTTGAGGGTCAAAGGACCTGGGACTAGGTTTAGACTTTGCCAGGAATATCTGACACAAATTTGCGGAGATGTTACATAATTTTCCCCAACTCAATAATGACATCTCTACATATGATTGTCTCTTTTAGCCCATCTTACAAATGAGGAGACAATGGTAAAAAGTGCCGCATAGCCAGGAAGTGGTGAATTGGATTCCGAACCCAAATGGCCCTGCTGCAGAGCTACTCTCTGTTATTTTTCGTTGTCATTGTCGTTTTACATGTGTGGTGCAATGTCAAACACAAAATGTGCCACTCTGACCATTTTTGACTCTGCGGTCCAGTGGCATTGACTACGTTCAAAATATTGTGCAGCCATCACCATCATTTATTTCTAAAAAGTTCTCATCACCCACACAGGAAATCTGTACCCATTAAGCAGTGCAACTATTCCCTTTTTCCGGAACATGGTAGCCTCTAAGCTATTTTCTATCCCTATGAATTTGCCCATTCCAGGCATCTCTTGTGAGTGTTATCATAGAGTATCTGTCCTTTTACATCTGCCCTATTTCACGTAGCATAAGCTTTTCAAGGCTAATCCATGGTGTAGCATGTATTAGGGGTCCATTCTTTTCTTATACCTGAATAATATTCTACCATACAGGTATACAGAACCACGCTTCACCACCATACTCAGCTAAACCATGTCATGTGAAGCAGTAATGACAGTGGTTAACTTTCAGGAAAGTTCTAGAAATTAGACATGATGCTGTAAGTGACAATATTCTGGAAAGCACTGTGTGTGTTTTAAATATCATTGGATCTAAAGTTTTATTCCTTAGCTAAACTTCCTATCTTCCATCATAATTTATAAAGAGCATATCTGCCACTAATATATTAAACATAATAAATATTATTTATTATAATTATATATATATATATATATTTTTTTTTTTTTAAGGTAGAGAAGGGATAGATTATCTCCAAATACCATCAGCTCTAATGTTGTGTAGGTTCATCTAAGGGATGACTGAAATGAACTATAGGCATCGTAATGGCTAGAGTCAAACTTTTAGAAAGGAAAAATTAATTACTTCGGAAATGGGTGCTATAATGTAGGACTTTCTGGAGAACATTGGATAATTATCAGAAATCCCTTGAGACATAGTGGTTTTTGGATTATTCCCAAACAGGGACTTATGAGACTATTTGCAGCTAATGGCAATTACCTTAATCGAAGCACTTTATGTATGTTAATTAATTAATCGGCAACCTCCCTCTATAGAATGAAACATTATTGAAGAAATTAATTTATCAACAGGTATTAACTAAAAGAGATGGTGTGATTTGCTTGAGGCTATGGAGTGAGTCATGATACAGGTTTTCCTGTGAAGGCAGAGCTCCCAGCCAAGCCTGGGCCATTAAGGCTCTGTACAAAATATGATTTTATGAATATCCATGATAGAGGTCTGAGTCACTTCACTCAGGGTCTCGCAGTCTATCATTCAGCTCTGCGTATCTTCCTTGAATTTATATCTCCTGCAAAACTCAGTCTTTCCTTCCTCTCTTCTGTCTCTTTGAACCACTGGTATCCATTGGCCATGCCATTAGATGGTACCTGCCGAGATGAACAAGTCTGAGAGAGGGTCCTGCCCTTGAAGAGCTGGCAGTCTCACGAAAGAGATCGGATGTGTAAAAAGACATTTGCAAATAAGCGTCATCACGGCTGAATGGAGGTAGTTTTGAAGAGACTGACGAGCCAAGAGAGAAAATGTGCCTTTCAAAATAAGCCCTAATCGATGATCGAATTGAGTAGCCAGTTGCATGCGACAAACTCAGATTTACAGAACTACATTGCTGTACCAGGTGAATCTTATTCCTGGCCTAAGTGTGCTTGATTATGGGGTCTGCTCTGCCTTGGATAACTCTCCAATTTTTAGCTGCTCATGGAGCTTGCTGGAAATTTCCATAAAAGCAAAGGATTATATTGAAACGTGATCCAGTAAAGTCATTTCATACTAGATACGGCTGTTTAGGGAGCTGGAGGGACAATGTCTATGCTATGATAATGGTGACCATCATCATTGTCATCCTCTTCCTCATCATTATCCTAAATTCTTTACTAAGAACCCACAATGGTCCTGGCACTGTATGTGCATATGCATGCTAATTTATGAGGGTTATTTCCGATCTGTCAAAGGAAACCAGAAAACATCGTGGTAGAAGGACTTGCCACTGAACCTAAGTTTGGATATTTTGTTTTTGCACTATTTCCCATGCACTGACTGATGTGTAGGTGTTTTCCTCTGGTTCCCAAAAATCAGTAAATAAACCCCAGTGTTCAAGCCAGGTAATCAGAAATTTCGATGACGAGGGATATTTGCTATTGCGCCTATTTTTGATGACACCAGCACTGAATTTTTATTGACTAGAATGAGAGATTCTTTGCTCTCTGAGACGGTCCATTTATTGCCTGATAGAGCCTTCTGAAGCATGGAAACGGATGCTGGAAATGCCAAAGCGGTTCTCCAAAGAGAACCTTGGAACCTGAGAAAGATCCTACAGGAAAACCGACTTGAGCATCCAGAAACAGAATACTATAGGACTGATGCAAACTGAGCACAAAGGTGGGACAAGAGCAAGAAAAAACAAGACCATGTTTTACACTTGAGGGTGCAGTGCCAGATCAAACGATAGAGAAGCAGGAAACAGCAGGATCCCGGTGAACATAGAGGTGAGGCTTTTGACGGTGAGACCATGTGACCAAAGCCAAAATTTAGTTATACTGCAACATAACTTGGTAAAGGCAGGTCAAACTAGATATGACCCTCATGTGCACCCCTGGCCAGGTGAATCTAGCATGAAAGAAAGTTCTTGTTTTTTGTTGTTGTTTATTTTTTGAGACAGAGGAGGCGGGGAGGGAGAGAGAATGAGTGGGGGAGGAGCAGCGAAAGAGGGGGACAGAGAATCCTAAGTGGGCTCTGTGCTGACGGGAGAAAGTGCGATGCGGGGCTTGAATTCCTGAACCAAACTGTGAGATCCTGACCTGATCTGAAGTCAGATGCTTAAACAACTGAGCCAACCAGAGGCCCTGAAAGTTCTTAAGAGGCTCATTGAGCTCTTTGGGGACACGCGAGATGGTCCAAGAGGAAATTCTGCAAAATGAAAGTAGGCACAGATGCTGTGTGCCTGGAGAGAATCTGGGAAGATCAGAGGTGCCAGAAGCATGCTTTTGGGGGTCTACCTCAGAAGGACCCAGGCAGTGGACAGGTAGCTCGGCCATTCCATAAATGCTCCCAGGAAAGCCTCACAACACCGGAGAAAGTGGAGTGTGTGGGGGGATATGATGTCCTTTTTAAAACTAAGGAAAAATCAAGCTCAAGAGTTGAAAGGACTTAGCCAAGCCAATTGGTCAGATGGACCCAAGACTCAGATCCACTCGTCTCATTCTTCACCCAGGCTGCTTTTCACCCCAGCAGAAAGTATTCTCTCAAGCTTCCTTCTTCTTCCGTCAGTCAAAATTGTACCTCTCTCAGAGCATCTCTTATATAACGCCATTCCTCCTGGTAGCAGTTAGTCATTTCCAAGTCCAGTACCATCAACATACCTCTGTTACCTCTAATAATAGCAGTAATAATAATAAAATGGTAATGGTGATGATGATGATGGCGGCCACAAAAATCTATTGCGTATGATCCTTTAGGCACTAAGTATTCGACATGTACGGGTAATGCTATCATTTCCATTTCATAGACTGGGCAACTGAGACCCCTGGGTGTCAGGTACTTTCGTGTCATTGGTAAGTGGCAGACATGGCATTCTGAAACCCGGCCTTCTGACTCCAGAGACAGTTCTCTTGACCCCTCTGAATAGTGTGCCTTTGCACTCAAAGCGGGAATCAGCCATATTTGTTTTTGTTCCTCCAACATCAGGCGCCATGGTTTGGAACTATCTACCACCGAGTATGTGTCTAACACCCTATGTGCTAGAAAAAGCTCACTGAAGGCAATCATAGCTCGATATTTCAGTAGCATCACATCAACTGTAAAGAACATCGGTGAAAGTGGAGACCTAGAGGCTCAGAATAAAACCAAAGTAGTTGTCTGCCTGGATCTGGCCGTGGAAAGCATGAGACAGTGATAAGTCCCTTCCAGGAGAGGCTGTATTCAGTCCCTTCTAGACTCAGGGAAGTTGTTCTGGGGGCAAGTTCAGGGGGTGAGGCGTAGGGCAAGGAGCTGCCCCTGGAAGGTGCACACCTGGGTTTGCCTCTGGGCGAGCTCTCCGGCTTAGTTCCGTGTTGTTGAACGAAATAGAATAACTCTCGGAGCCCCAGCTTTTCCATTCCTGCGACAAATATAACAATATCTGCGTCTCGGAATGATTTAAGTGGAAATTGTGTCATGTAATGTCACATAACGTACACGCCAGGCCGTCTGAATGCCCCTGTGTCCCCTTGTCCTGAGGCGTGTCACTTCCGATTTCCACGTGGCTTGTCTCTGTTTTTTTATTGATTAACTCTTAGAGAAGCTTGAAAGTTATGATTATGGCTGTTTTAGTGATGAAGAAAGGGAGTCATCATGGTTAATTATGAGCACGGAGGGTCAGGAGCAGTAAAGGACCCAGACTTGCTTGATTTAAAACCCCAGCGTCTTCCTATAATACGTGTAAAATATACCCTCATCAGAGCTCTCAGGACGACTTCAAGAGCTTTTTGAGTGTGCAGAAGCTTTAGTTTGGGCTCCACGTTGCTACATGTCAAAACTCTGCTTCAATTCATTCAATAGTTTCAAAATTCCAGGTGATTCCTTAAAAGGCCCTTTGCTAAAAGTCCTCTTCTGTTTTCCTGCCCCAGTCTTGGACTCGTCTGCATTCTCAGATTACTTCCATAAATGCCCAGTGACTTCACCAGATGCAGTAGCCATCTATGATCACGCCTCTGTAATGTGGAACAGAATGTGCACTGTGCTTGGAACAGACTCTTCCCCCAGTCTGCTTGGTGAACTCCTACACATGCTGAGAAGCCCTATTCACATGGTTCCTCCCTTTGTGCCATTCCCTTTACCCAGGCCGTGGTGGTTACCTCTCCTCATCATTCCTGCAGCACCAGGAAGTAACCTTCAGCTCAGTATCTCCAAATTCTTAAAACACACACACATATACACACACACACACTCACTCACTCACTCACTCACTCACTCAGGAACCTTGTGAAAAACAAATTTCTGGACCAGACCCAAGTCAATCAAACCAGAGCTTCCGATAGAGGTGCCCATAAACGTTAGCTTTTATAAGCTCTGCAATCCATTTTATGATCAGACAAGCTTTAGTACGACTTAAATGGACCACGTAGTTAGTTGCATTAAAATGGTCTGTTCGCATGTCAGTCTGTCTCTAATTTATGGTGTCCTTTAGGAACGAAACTGTACCCTATTCAGGATTGATTTCCTAGCTCATTGATTGGAAACACGCAGGACTTCAGACATTACTTGCTGAATGAATGAGCTAATGAAAGAATACGGAGAGTTTTTAGAATGAAATCATAAGAACTCTCAGATTATCTACGAAAATCTTTCCAAGTTACCATGAGTAAGATTTCCAGATGTCCTCTGCTGGTTTCTGTCTAACATTATGTGTGTTTTGTCTCAGTTTTTTGTTTGTTTGTTTGTTTTGGTTTTGTTTTTTGTTTTGTTGTTGTTGCTTTAACGTTGGTGTTAGATCAAGAGATTCCTCTCCTTCAAAAATGGATGACATCAATTCTGCAGCAGCTGACCAGGATGAGGTTAGTTTGAAGAAATCTTGACTGTAGGCGAGTACACAGCCAGACAACTTTTGACACGAGTATAGGCTTGAATATGTCATCTGAAAGGTTTATGGTAGGAAATACATTCTGAGAAAAATGTGAGAGAATTTACTGATGTAGAAGAAAAGTAGTAATGAATCAGCATATCAGAAGAGTGGGGGAGACAAGCAGACAAGAGATGAAAGTTATCTTTCTGAGTTCTGGGGCTCCTCCTCTTATCACAAAGGACCTCTTCCATTTATAGGCGGTATCTCCATTCCCTGCCCCCCCCCCCGCCTCCACCTTTCTGAACTGTTCTAAGGCTTCTGTCAAAGAGAACAAAGCCAGACTCTAGTTAAAGGTGGTGAAGGAGGATTTTGTTCGGAGATAAATACTGCAACGAGGAGGAAAGTCCAGTACGAATTGAGCTTGACTTTGCCAAAACAAAGGCAAGAGACTTTTTTTAATGCTGGGAGTGTGTGGTTTTTTTTTATATGTTTATTTAGTTATTTTGAGAGAGAGGAGGCAGGGAGGGCCAGAGAGAGAAAGAGAGAGAGAATCCCAAGCAGGCTCCATGCTTTCGGCACAGAGCTCGATGCGGGGCTCGAACTCACACACTGTGAGATCATGATCTGAGCCTAAATCTAGAATTGGAAGTCCAATAGACTGACCGCCCAGGCGTCCCCAGGAGTTGCTTAAGGGAAGGCTCTGAAAGGCGCCAGAAGTGTGGTGGGGGCAGTTTGGGCCCTGGGAGGCCATGCAGGTTTGCTGGGGGAGGGGAAGCAAACTTCCCGCTGAAGGGAGGTGGTGTGCAATTTGCAGTGTGGCTCCCAGCTGGGCCCTCAGCCTCAAAGAACTGGGAGGTCTTAGCCACCTGTTGGAGTGTCTGCATTTCAAAGGATCTTCTCCCCGGTCCTGGGGAGGTAGTTCTGGGTGACAGAAAACTTGTGTCTCAAAGGGACAGGTAAAGGATTATCACCACAAACTTTCTGAAGTAACTGCTTTCTGAGGAGGGTCAGGGGTCTTGAGTCCTATCATCAGGATTGGGCTGGAACAAATAGTAAATTCTCCTGGCACCACTGATCTTCTTACCTGGGCATTTTAAGGGATTTGGTCGGGGGGGGGGCATCCTAGGGACACAGCTTTAAGGTTCTAGAAGCCATGCCAGAGTTAGATCAAGTCTCTTAGTGTAAGGGTTTAGGTTGAAAGATTTTACAGCTCTCCCTTTATCCTGGGGTTCTCCTAGTTTTGCTCATCCCTAGACCTGGGATTCTCCTAGTTTCGCTCATCCCTAGAGAGCTAATGTTCTGGATGGGCCGTGTTAAAAAAGGAACAACAAGCCCCACATGGAGTTATTATACCCCCACCGCCACCAAGACGGCAAACCAGGGACTTAATTACAGTTTCCACCTCTCCCTGGCTGAAATTTCATGATCAGCACTGACGACATACGTGTGGGATGAAAACCTGAAGTTTCCTGTTCAGGTCCCCTGCAGAGAGAAGTGTCCTGGACCAAAAACAGTCCTTTCTTTCCTTTTGCTAATAGCGTCCTTGCCCCACCCTCCTTCTGCCTGTAAGAACTTTCCCTTTTGTAAGACTCCTCCAAACGCCTATTAGAAGGGGAACTGCCTGATTCAGGATTCATCCAGGAAAGCCGATTAGATCTTCAAATTTACTCAGTTGAAGTTTTGTTCTTTAACAGCTATGAGGGAGGGGAAAAAAAAATGTCATTTCTTGGCCTATGAAAATAGCATCTTGGGCTGTGAAAATAGAAGAGAGAATTGTAATAAGCCATCTGGAAAATTCCAGGCCGAAAGGCAAGAAGATGGTCAGCCGTGTTAACAAGTTAATATTTCAAATCTTCGGCATGGCAGTCAAAGATTCATGTACTTGTCAACATTTTGATTTCCTCAGGCCAAGATCCCTAACACGACCAAGATGTCCATATGAATGGTTCCTGCTATAGGACCTGGGAAGATACGTTGGCCAAACATTGGACTCGACAGGTTATCCTGGCACACAGGGGACGTGCAGAACTCCTGCACATGCATGGACCTGACGAGACAGGTGTTTTCTGTTGGCCATCGCTGCATAACAAATGACCCAAAGTTTTGTGACCTGAAAGAACAACCATTTTCTTACGTGGCATGCTTTTGCTGATCAAGAACTCAGAGAGGGTTCGGCTGGGCGATTCTGCTCTAGGGGGCATCAGTCAGGTCATTCTGTGATTTTTAAGTGATGCCTCACTCTTGTGCCTTTGCCTTAGAAGGCGCAGCTAGAAAGGCTGGCTTCTCTGTGCCCGTCTCCCTTTCCATGGAACAACCTTCCATGTGCTGTCACCAGCAAGGGGGCCTCGGGGTTCCCAGAAACCAAGGCAGAAGCTTCCAGTCCTCTTTTTTTTTTTTTAATTTTTTTCAAATTCTTTGTTTCTTGTTTATTTATTTATTTTGAGAGGGAGCGAGAGACAGACAGACAGCATGAGCAAGGGAGGGGCAGAGAGAGAGGGAGAGAGAGAACCCCAAGCAGGCTCCACACTGCCAGAGCAGAGCCCGATTCGAGGCTCGAACTCCAGAATGACCGGAACTGAAATCGAGTCGGGACGCTTAACCGACTGAGCCACCCATGCACCCCAGAAGCTTCCAGGCCTCTTAAAGGCTAGGCATGGAACCTGGGACCTAAAGCGTTTCACTTTTCCTGGGCTCTACTGGTCAAAACATTCACAGGCCAGTACAGATTCCAGGGGAGGGGATTAGATCCTATCTTTTGGTAAAAAGGGTCTCAAATAACGTGTGACCATCTTTACTTTACCGACGCAGACTTATATAGACATTACCTACCTCTCTTAAGCCTTCCATATGAGCTTATATAGGAAGAGAGAGTATTGGGCTCTTTTTTTTTTTTTTTTTTTTTTCATGGCTGTGTCTACATTGTCAAACGAAGGGCCCGCAGGACACTAACAGGACAAAAATAATAACAAATTCAGTTGGCCCCTATTGTCTGCAGAGTATACCTGATATTTTCATGCTCATGGGTACCGGTGTTAATTGTTATTATTAGATACCTTCCGCATGCCATGTTTTTTTTTTTAGTTGCGTTATTTCACACGATTCTCACGACAACCGTTTGGAGAGCGGCATTTTATCTTCATCTTGCAAATGAGAAACATGATACGCAGCAGGCCCCAGTTTTGCTGCACCAGGGCCCACGGAGCCCTGGAGTTGAAGTTCTCTGATATCAAAGTCCACGCTCTTTCCGCGAAGTCACCTGGCCATCCCACAGACCACACGCGATCCACGTGGTGCCGGATCAGGCATCCTCGTTCTCAGTTCACAAAGGAGACAAGCCAGGCTGAAGGTCGACTGTTTCCTCAGCAGGACACAGCTCCAAAGGAAAGACGCAGGGACGGGAACCCCGGGTGTACTTAAGCTCCGGGAATCTTAGGTGCTGCAGACACCGTTCCTTTGCAATAATTTTAACCATGTTAAGGAACATCCAAAACTGTATGTAACCTTTTATCATTTTTATGCTTATGACTGTGTGCTAATGGAAAATGTAAATTCCTTGCAATTTACAGCAGATTTTACATTAGTGGCAGTGTTCCCGTAGTTTCGTTATCTCAGTTTGGCTTAAACATTTATTACTAATCTGACACCGGTGATGTTCTAATTAAAGTTCATTCTCTAACATGAAATACTGTGTTCTATAAAGCAGCACGAACATTCCCTCTCTGTTTAGATTGCCAGATATTTCATGGGTGGTTTACAAGAAATGTTGGGAGTAATGTTGTCTATTTGTTGAAATCGTCATCCCCATCATTCTTAATCCCTATCACCACCCTGAATTTTTCCAGCAAATTCACGTGTTTCATTAAAAAGCTCTTTTATGCAATGGGCTTTTATTTAGGCCCAATTGTTCATTAATTTTAATTAATTAAGTATCCAAATTGCTTAATTGCCTGACAGAAGATGTTAGGTTTTTCCAAGCATGACCTATGCTTTCAGTAGAAAGATTATAAAACCTTTCGTACTTGTGGAAAAAAAGCAGGGGCTTGAAGATAAATTTAAGTCATCCTAAACCCTTTTAACATATGCAGACTCTAATAAGCTCCACTCTTTCACTGACCCCTGTTGGCTCTACTTCCTAAATACATGCTTCAAGTGTCAATTTTTCTTCCATCGCCACTTCTCCTGCTCTCTGTCACTGGTTGACTCTCAGACCTCACATTGAAATCCTCCTGGACGTTTACACTTAATACTGATGCCTGAGTCCACCCACAGACATTTTGACTAATTGGAAAGGGTTGGGCCAGAGAACGCGTGGCCCTGATTCTCAGGTGATGGTGATGCCGTTGGTGCAGGAATGAAACCCCGACAACCAATGTTCTCACTTCTTTCTACTTGATGCTATTTGAACACGTTCCACGGACATCACCTGGATGCTTGTTAGAAATGCAAACTTTGGGTCCCCATCCCAGACGTACTGAATCATATTTGGCATTTTAACAACATCCCCAGGGGATTCATACGAACAATAAAGTGTGAGCAGAGCTTGAATTAACGTCCTAGTCATCTGCCATCTGGACTAGTTATTAGTTTCTTTGCTGTTTATTCCTCACCACCTCCAACTTGCCCCTCACGTTACTTTCTAATGTGCACAGGCAACCATAACTGTGATCATAAGATTAACTTGGTGGAAATATCTCATATTCTTCCCGTGTTCCCATTTAAACTCCTTTCTCTGCAATGTAGGTTCAACTTCTGCGACCTCTCCCCCCTTCCTAGAATTCCATGAACACAATCTTCTGTACTTTGAAACTCTTCATAAGCCACTCCTTCCCCAGGGAACAGTCTCCCACCATTGCCAAACAGCTGTGAGCTACCGCACCCCATCTGAGAAATGTAGCCAGACAATGGTGGAAGGACAATGATGGTAGGGTAGAAAGAGAGTAGTTAGCCAAAATCAGAGCGACTCTGAGCTCTGTCCTTTCCTGGATCTCCTTTCCTGGGAAATCAGCTTTGCGACTTTGAGCTCCGTCCTTCCCTGAATTTAAATGCTGAATTTGAATGGAAATCGGGGCGCCTGGGTGGCTCAATCGGTTAAGCCGCCGACTTCGGCCCAGGTCATGATCTCGCGGTCCACGAGTTCGAGCCTTGCGTCGGGCTCTGTGCTGACAGCTCAGAGCCTGGAGCCTGCTTCAGATTCTGTGTCTCACTCTCTCTGACCCTCCCCCATTCATGTTTTGTCTCTCTCTGTCTCAAAAATAAATAAACGTTAAAAAAATAATAAATAAATAAATAAATAAATGCTTGGAAATCCAATGGACCTTCTTGGCCTTTCTTTTTACTAATCTATACAATGGGGTTAATGACAGAGCCATTTAAATAGATGGTGCACATAAAACACTGGCTGGCAGCTGACTTGCACAAGTATGTACTTAACTTGGTGAGAGTATACCAGCCATCTGGCAGAGTACAAGGTTTACGGTAAACACTTAAACACGGAGATGTGCTTGAGGCACTGTCACTTCAAGGAGGGTGCAAAAAACCAAAGGAGGGAAGCACGCCTACAAAACTGTCTTTTAACCATTCGTTAAGTGATGAGCTCAAAACACCCCTTGCTGAAACTCTTGGCTGACCCAATTCCTTTGTTCTTAATATAAAAGGAAAAATGCACTAAGGAGGAAATCCTTTTGTAGGAGCCAAAAAAGAAAAAAAAAAAAAAGAAAAAAGAAAAAACAAAACAAGAGAAAAGAAAGAACACACCTTCAATTCTTTTTGAAGAACTCTGCAGAGCACTTAAAATATTTTATATTTCATATTAAATATTTCAGTTACATTGGGCAGGTTTATGAGTCCTGGTGAACAGTCCTGCAATTAAAATATTCAACTGAGGGAAGGGTATCCCTTTTCCCCTACTGAAATTTAAAGTTATTTAATTTTTGATTATGTAATGTTACCTTGGACTCCCACAAAGACTTGCCCTACATTAGAAATATTGTATTGTACTAAAAAGTCTTTTATTCCTTAGCTCTCAAACTGTAAATAATACATAAGCATTACTTCACATGGTAAAATAAAAAAAAATGAATCATTTCTTTTTAATAGTCCACATGAATAATTATTGGATCAATAGTTCACAGTATACAACCTGCAATTAAATGGATTCAATAATTCAGTAAAATGACCATATTTTACATGTGAAAGCCATTAAAGTGATATTATATAGCCCCTAATCTAAGATCATTCTTCAGTAATAATGAAGCATGTATATATGTATTTAAATTCTTCAAAAGTAATTGATTTCTTCTTCCAAAAAATTCCCCTAATTAAATAAATAAAAATATTTAAATCTCTTATGGACTATATTCAGTTAGCAAACTCTCAATCCCCAGTAAAGTGTTTAAGTCCAAGCAAATACATTTAGAGTTTTAACTCAGAGGCATTGTTTATAAAAGTGTTGAATAGAGTCCAGAGCTAGATATTTTGACAGTAAAAGTCTTTGAAACTGGTTTATAACTGGTTTATGTTAATGGATAGCAATCAGTTGGCTTTTGAAGATTTTCAGTGTGTATGTTGGCCTTAAGAGTTAGCATATGCCTATTCTCCCAGACCCAACCATGGAATGTAGACTCAAATTTGTTGTTGTTGTTGTTGTTAATGTTTATTTATATTTGAGAGAGAGAGAGAGAGAGAAAGGCAGAGAGAGATGGAGACAGAGAATCCCAAACAAGCTCCATGCTGTCAGTGCAGAGCTTAATGTGGGGCTCGAACTCACAAACTGTTAAGATCATGACCTGAGCCAAAATCAAGAGGTGGATGCGTAACCAACTGAGGCACCCAGGCACCTCTTGAAACTTTTTGACTGAAAAATTGACTGGGTAAAGGGCTATAGAGTCTGGATACTCTTTAAAAAAAAAAAAAAAAAGTCTGGTTACTCAAAGTGTTGCCTCTGGGTCAGTAGCCTTGGCCCCACGTGACAGCCAAGAGCTAGGTACAAAAGCAGAATTCAGACATTCCAGCCCTATTGAATGGAAATCAGCACTTTGACTGGAGCCCCATTGTTCTGAATGCACAACATTTGACAAGCTTCTCAAGAAAGAGGACCTTAACCCCTGGGACTCCGGATTCATCCAGCCCAAGCCACATCCTGGGTCTAACACTGTGCAGTGCCTTATACAGTGTAAATGGTCTATAAATATTAACTCTTATTCTTAGGCATGGCCAGGGGTGGACACTTCAATACTTATGTCACAAAGCCACCCAGGGTGTAGCAAAGGCACCTTTGACTTTAGACTGGGAGACCTGGATTCGATTCTTGGCTTTGCCACTTCCTACCTGCTTGTTTGTCTTTGTTTTTATGGAAATTCCAGTTAGTTAACATACAGTGTAATATTGTGTACAGTAGAGTGATTCCACACTCCCACAAAACACCAGGTGCTCATCACAACAGGTGCACTCCTTAGTCCCCATCACCAATTCCCCCCCTCCCCCCCCACTGCCCCTCTGGTGGCCATGGGTTTGCTCTCTATAGTTAAGAATCTGTTTCTTAGCTTGCCTCTTTTTTCCCCCTTTGTCCATTGGTTTTGTTTCTTAAATTCCACATATGAGTGAAATCATATGGTATTTGGCATTCTCTGACTTATTTCTTTTGGCATAATACTCTCTATGTCCGTCCATGTCGTTACAAATGGCAAGGGTTCATTCTTTTTTATGGTCGAATAATGTTAATTATGTTATATTAATATATATTAATATACAGTGTATATGTCATATACAATGCAATATATGATATATATTATGCATTATAATATATAGTGTATTTATAATATACCATACATAATATTAATATATATATACTATATATACTATATATAATGTATATATAGTGTGTATATATATAATATAGTGTATGTATACATATATATGTGTGTATATATATACATATACACATCACGTCTTCTTTATCCATTCAACAGCCATGGACACTACCTGTGTAGTGATCTCAGGTGTCTTTCCTATTCAGATTCCCCAAATTTCAGATTCCAGTCTGTAATATGGCAATAACATCTCAAGGACGACGTGGAGACCTGATGGGGCAATGCTATGAAATCTCTCTGTGAACGCTGTCATTTTGCACACATAATAATTATTAACATCGGAGCCCAGTGGATAAATTGACATGCGCTCTGCTGACATGGGGTCGGGTACCCAACCGCGTTCCCTCACGTTACTCTTCTTCTCAAGACTCTGATGAGACAATCCAAACTCTCTGCCCCCCCCACCCCCCCGCCCCCAGGTTTCTCCCTGGACTGAGCCCCGCCTCCCTTGTTGACCTCGTTTCCTACCCATCATACCCTTTTGCACATCCCCCGGCCATATGGGCTTTGAGATTTTTCTGTGAAGACAGCAACAATGTATCTGCCACTTGTCCCTCATCCTTGTCATTCCCTAGGGCTGGAACGCGTTTCCTTCCAGTGTCGGCATGACCTCTTCTCTCTGTGAACATCCGCTCCTCAGAGAAGCCTTCCCTGACTTCCGGAAGAGTCTCCACTCACCCACCCTCTGCCCACTTACTCTCTGCATGTGCCACCGCAACTTTATGCTACCTGACATTATAATTCAATTTGGAAAGCAGAAAACACTCGAGGGATTTTAAGAGGGAAAATGTCGATAGAGGAGAAGTTTGTAGATAAACTCATTGGCAGATCTGAAAGATCTAAGAGCAGACAAAACCTCAGATGACGTGAGAGAAATAGAGAGGATAGGAACTCAAAGGAAGCTGCAACAGGGGCTTGGCTGCTAGCAAAACCTCAAGAATGTGGCTGCACAGGAGTCGGCCTAGTAGCCATTCGTCCATGGCCACTCGCCAGGCCACCATGGCGTCCGCTCAGCTGTCCGCCCCAACCGCCATAGGTGACTACGGTTGGTTTTTCCTTCTCTTCCTCTCCAGATCTGTGAAAGTGCCTCTTAGGGGTCGCTCCGGCCCTGCCGCAGGGGTGTCTGGGAAACGTAGTTTTGAGAACTCAAGGCCTTGTAGCTCCAGAAAAGCTCAGAAGGGCAAAACTAGGAAGATAACAAAATATCCGTCATACACATACGCGCATTTTCTATTTTCCCTACAAAAACCTGAGCTCGGTGAGAGCGATGGCTTTGTCTGTTTTCCCCACTGGTACAGCTTAAATACGCAGAAGAGTAGCTAAAATTTAGTCAGTTGACACTCAAAAAATTGTCTTATTGAATGAATAAGTGAATGAGTGAGTGGATGGCAGAAACTCAACGCTGGAATTAGAGTCACTATTTATGCCTCGCCCTTTGGTGTGCTAGGACTCAGGGCAAAGGGACACCTCTCTGAGTGGCAGTTTGCAGTCACTGTTCCTACCTCTGGGCATCCCCAGGTCTCAAGTCCTCACATTGTTCCCAGTGGGTGACTGCCAGCGAGATGGGGCTACACAGGCCACCAGTCTGGCAGCCAGAAGATTTGGGCTTCTAGCCTGGCTTGTATTTTTTTTTAAGTTTATTTATTTATGTTGAGAGAGACAGAGACGGCAGGGGTGGTGGAGGGGGAGAGAGAGAGAATCCCAAGCAAGTTCTGCCCTGTCAGCACAGAGCCCAATGTGGGGCTCAAATTCACAAACCATGAGATCATGACCTGAGCTGAAATCAACAGTTGGACACTGAACTGACTGAGTCACCCAGGTGCCCCATGGCTTCTATTTCTGATAACGGAAGGTATAAGGAGAAAGAGCTAGAGGTCCCCAGAAAAAGAAAGAGAAGTCATTTAGATCCCCCGCTATTTTCTGTCCTCTATGCCTTACCAGCTCTTCTCGCCCTAACACACTTCCTGCAGAACTTCCAAGGAAATATCAAAATTTCAAGGAAATGTGGGGCACTTGGATGGCTCCGTCGGTTAAGCATTCGACTTCAGCTCAGGTCATGACCTCACGGTTCATGAGTTCGAACCCCACGTCAGACTGTCTGCTGTCAGCACAGGGCCTGCTTCAGACCCTCTGTCGCCATCTCTCTGCCCTTCTTCCTCTCACACTCGCTCTCTCAAAATAAATGAACATTAAACATTTTTAAATAAAAAAATTACAAGTAAATGCAAAAACGATTTTAAGGGAGCCAAGGGCATGGAAACACCATGCCAGGAAATAGTCTAATCCTATCAGAGACATTAGCAATGCTAACACTCTCAGTGCTGTTGCAGAAGTAGGCAAGATCCTGCATTCCTTACTGTAGACATGGAGCCCAAGACCCCAACCAGTTTACACTGGGCTCTCAGAGCATGCTCATACTCCCTTCCTCTTTTCCAACAGTTCCCTCTGATTCCTTAACAACTTCCTTCCTTCCTTCCTTCCTTCCTTCCTTCCTTCCTTCCTTCCTTCCTTCCTCCCTTTCCTCCCTCCCTTTCTTTCTTTCTTTCTTTCTTTCTTTCTTTCTTTCTTCCCTTTCCTCCCTCCCTTTCTTTCCTTCCTTCCTTCCTTCCTTCCTCCCTTTCCTCCCTCCGTTTCTCTCCTTCCTTCCTTCCTTCCTTCCTTCCTTCCTTCCTTTCTCCCTTCCCTCCCTCCCATTCTCTCCTTCCTCCCTTTCTCCCTTTCCTTCCTTCCTTCCTTCCTTCCTTCCTTCCTTCCTTTACTCCCTCCCTTTCTCTCCTTCCTTCTTCCTTCCTTCCTTCCTTCCTTCCTTCCTTCCTTCCTTCAAGACTCTAGTCTAGGAAGAGCACAAGTTTCACTGACAACACAGGATGCCTGTATAGGCATGTTTTCTAAGTCCACCTGCAAAACCTCACGCCCACCTCTACGTGTGATGACAAAGCTCCCCTTTCTGAATATTCATCCTCACACTACATGAAAGAAACCCACTACCCCCAAGTGGAGAGTCACAGCTTTAGAAGGGATTCCCCAGCATCTTATTGGTTGCAGATAAAGTTTCCTTTGTGCAACAACTCTACCCGGTGTAGTCTCTGTCCGTAACTCACCAAGGAGCAAACTCACGTTAGTTCAGCCACAGGGAGATCTTGAAGAACACATTCTACCTTTCTGAGCCCCATTTTGTTTTCTGGGAAATGGAGACCAGGTATGGTTCCCTGCTTAGATCACAGGGCCGTCCAGAAGTTCAGCCGAGACAATGCATTTTGCTACCCATTCACTCATTCAAGCATGCATTTGTTCATCAAACATTTTCTAAACACTTTATTCCGGAAACAGCAGAAGAGACTAGGCATACAAAAGCATATAAAACACCATCCCCGAGCCTGAGGCATAGACTGGATTCACAAGGCTGGCATAAACAGCCAATGAAACGGACCTGACTAGAGATAGAGTGCCAGCAGTGAACTCAAATGGGTATGGAAGGCATGGAGGATGGGCTCGCGTGGTTGAGGGGGGCTGGAACTCCTCACGGGGGCTTGGCCTTCAGCACTAGCTCGGAGGAGAATTGGAAAAGAAACAAGGCTTGAATCTGGCTAAATAGTAAATAGTCCTCCAGTTTTCCTGGTGGGTATATTCTATGTTTGATAATTAATACCTGTGGCTGTGGAAAGGTGCCCGTGTGTGTGTGTCTGTAACATCACAAGGAAAACAGGCCTCAACTATGAAGGGAGATTGTTTGAATTCTAGCCCCACCGCTTACTAGTATGTGACCGTAAAACGTTAACTTAACTTGGCCGTGTCCGTTTCCTTACCTGTAAAGGTTAGGTAATAATAGTATTTATTTTACAGAGTTGTGAAGATTATACGAGGTTGTACACAAACTGCTTGAATAGTGTCTGACTACTGAACAGGATGAACACACAATAAACTTAGCTATTATTATGATAACGGTGATACTATTTACATTATTTTTATTATTATTATTATTATTATTATTATCATCATCCATATAATTTACTCCCCTGTGGAAACTCTCTCCCTCAGTGGGAGGCCTTGGGATTCATAACCATCAAATGTAACAGCTTGACTCCAGCCAATTCATGTAACATTTTCTTCTTCGGCAACTTGACGTCGTCAGGGGCCAGATGTTAACACAGCACCTCGCCAGTATCCAGTATCGTGCAGCCTCCTGGCCCAGGGCCAGCTGGGCTGGGTGCCTTTCATAACAGACCTCACTCAGGTCCATGAGTACTGCCCCTGTTGACTTTCACCACTGGCTCGGTTATGTCCTTATAAAATGTAGTTAGAAATCTCTAGCTGAAATGCATTCACCAGTGCTGCTCCTGAAATTACATGCAGGGCTATGTGCAGAAAGAACCCAGGAGCACGTTTTCTCTTGCCCCTTAGCTTCGCAGGGGGTGAATTGGAGGACCCCCAAAGACAGAAGGAGCCCTGCCTGGGGTCACAGAGGTAATTGATGCAAGGGACAAATCCAGAACACAGACCTGGCTAGTCCCCGGCCAGTTCTCTTTTCCCATCCGCTTGTCCTGCCTCTGATTCCCCATGTGGACAATAACAATTAGACACACTATAACGCTAAAAATGTGTCAGATTTGCATCATCGTGGCTTTTTATTTCAGTCTCAGCAAACACTATTCTGTTACACACAGCAGTTTTAAAACCCAGGTTTAGCAGCCAGGGTGCACGGATTAAGGGGATATAATGCACACATTAATAATAGTAATGGTAGAACTGATAATTATATGGCACATTACACTTCATAAAGCATTGTACGCACATGGGTTCAATTGTTTTCTCTTCAGCATAAATAAACCCAGATTTTAGCAACAGAAAGAAGAGTCTGACATACTCCTAGATTCAGTGTGGACAGAACATTCCTATTCTTCCAGCATCAGCACAGGGCACATCTATCGCATGAGGCTTGCTCTGCTGTTAGGAGCTAAGTGAACGATATTGAAATCTCAGAAGCTTACATCTTAAATCTCAGAACCTCCTGTTGACCTGGACTGGTGGTGGTGTGTGTGTGTGTGTGTGTGTGTGTGTGTGTGTGTGTGTTGTCTTTCCAATCACAAGGAGGTCTTTTGGAATAAGCATCTTGTCTCAGCAGTTAGCAGAGGACCGTGGTTCTGGGCAGATCGAAGGCTCTTGCAAATGCCTGTGAATTCAGGGATTGGATGAGGTTCACACAGAACGTCTAAGACAGAAGGTTTTGTAACATTGAAAATCCACCACTGTGATTAGAGCTTGGGATGCTTGTCAGAAAGGGATCAGGGATGGACAGAAAGTCACCAACGTAATACGTAGAACGTAGTCTGTACAATCTGGGAGGAAAATGAAAAAGGAAATTCAGATAAAGGATTGATTAGAGATTTATATGTATGCAGCACATTAAGAACTGGGAAAATCTCTGTTAATGGGTTCATTTGGGGTGGTGAAATCCACATTTTGATGTCAGGCAGACATTTCATAGTGTTTCCAAAATACAGCGCCTGAACTCCTTCATCAGCCTGTCTTCCAAAACATTCCCTCCTTTAGACTCAGTAAATGTCCTTAAAATTCACTCACTGATCTTGCCAAAAAACGGGGACTTAATTTTTGCATGATTGCTCTGCTCTGAGCCAATACTTGCAATCATTACTAAGCCTGTCAGTTAAACTTTGAAAACACACCCTGTCTACTGCTCTCCATCTCCACAACCCCAGCTCATGGCCCCATTTCTTACCTTGACTATCACAATTCCCTGTTAATTAGCACCATGATTAATTTCCACTCCCTATAATCTAATCTTTCACTCTATTTTTTTTTAATTTTTTAAATGTTTATTTATTTTTGACAGAGAGAGAGAGAGAGAGAGAGACAGAGCATGAGCAGGGGAGGGGGAGAGAGAGAGGGAGACAGAATCAGAAGCAGGCTCTAAGCTCTGAGCCATCAGCACAGAGCCCCACGCGGGGCTCGAACTCAGAGACCGCGAGATAATGACCTGAGCCGAAGCCGGTCGCTCAACCAAATGACCCACCCATTTAAAAATGGGTGAGAGATTTAAAAATCTCTCACCCCTTTTTAAATGCATTTATGTCAGCAAAATCACTCTTTTATGGTCCCGTACGTTTTGACAAACGCATACAAAACGGTTTCATTACTTCTCAAGATTCCTGCTTACTGTTCCTTTCCAGCAACCCCATCCTTCCATTCCCAATCCCTGAAAACCACCGATCTGCTTTCCATTCTTGCAATTTTGTCTTTTCTAGGATATCATGTAAATGGCATCATATGTTCTGTAACCTTTTAAGTTTGGCTCCTCTCACTTAGGAAAGTGCATTTGAAATTCATCCCTGTTGTGTGTATCAGTAATTTGTTCGTTTTTCTTGCTGAGTCGTATTCCATTGTAGACATAGATTATGATTTGTTTATCTGTTCAGGAATTTGCAGGTCATTCGGATTGTTCTCAGTTTGGGATGATTATGAATAAAGTCACTATACACATTCACACGTAGGTACTTTTTCGTAAACGTAATTTTGTACTTCTCTTCATTAGTTTCCTAGGAGTGGGATTTCTGCATCATATAGCATGTAGACATTTGCCTTTATAAGAAACTGCCAAATTGTTTTCCAAAGTGGCTTTACAACTTTTCATGTTCATGAGAAATGTACGAGAAAACTCCAGTGGCTGTTTATGTCTGCCAGACTCAAGCACTCAGAGACTATATATATAGTCTGCATATAATTGCACATCTTTTCATTTTACGTTTCTATATCTGTACATATAGAGATAGTATTTTTGTATATATAGTATCATATATTATAATATTATATATAATATGTAATGTTGAACATCTTTTCACGTGCTTATTTGCCATCTGTATATATTTTTTGGTGAAAATTTGTTATATACTCTTTGTCAGTATGAGTTTTGCAAATATTTTATCCCAGACTATGTCTAGTCTTTTATTCTCTTAGCAGGGTCTTTCACAGGGAATGAGTTTTAAAATTTGATTAAGTTTAATTTATCTTCACTTTTTTTCTCTAGATCATGATTTTCATGTCATAGTTAAAATATATCTTCACTTAACCCAAGATCACAAAGTTTTAAAGTTTTATAGTTTTAGGGTTTCATAGTCAAATCCATTATAAATTTAGAGGCACATTTTTGGTAAATGATATATGGTGTGGTTTAAGGTATTTTTTCTTTTCTTTTCTTTTCTTTTCTCTTCTCTTCTTTCTTTTCTTTTATATTCTTCTTTTTTTGAAGATGGGAAGCATGTGGTTTTTTTTCAATTCTTTAAGCACTACATGTTAGAAAGCCTCCCCCCATCCATTGAATTCCCTTTTCCAGAAACCAATTTGACAATAAATTTCATATATTGAAAAAAAAAAAAAAGAATTCCCTTTTCACTTTTGACAAAAAATAAATAAATAAATAAATAAATAAATAAATAAATAAATAAATAAAAACAAAACAAAAACAAAAACAAAACAACAAAAAAAACCTGGTTGTATATATGGGGCTTATTTCTGTATTCTTTGTTCCACATCATTGATCTATATAGCCATTCTGTCATTAATGCCACACTATCTAGATTATTATAGATTTATAGTAAGTCTTGAAATCAGAGACTATGAGTCCTTCAACTTTCTTTTTTATTTTCAAAATCATTTTGATTATTTCAAACCGTTGACTCTTCATATAAACTTTATAATCAACTTATTGATAATTACAAAAAAAATCCTACTGTGACCTTAATTGAGCTTTCATTAAATCTACAGATCAGTTTGGGGTGAACTGATATCTTCATGCCATGTCCTTTAATCCATGAACTCAGTATATCCCTCTATTTGAGTCTACATTGACTCATTTTATCTGTGTATTATAGTTTTCATTGCACAAGTTTGGTTAGTTTTACCTAAGTATATCATGGTTTCGGATGTTTTTCAAATTTCAATTTCCAGGTTTTCACTGGTAGTAGATAAACGTAAAATTGATTTGTATATTGATGTCCTATACTACAAATATGTTAAGTATATTCATTCTGAAAATTTTTTGTTGACACTTTGAGTTTTTTATGCTGAAGATAGAGACAGTTCTATTTTTCTTTACCAATTCATATTCTTTCTTTCTTTCTTTCTTTCTTTCTTTCTTTCTTTCTTTCTTTCTTATCTATCCATCATCTATCTATCTATCATCTATCTATGCATTTCAAGCTTTTATGCATTGTCTCAGACCCCCTATTTGATATTGAATTAGAGTGTCAAAAGAAAACATCCTTTCTTGATCTTAATCTTAAGAAAGTAGAATTTAGTTGTTCACCATTAAATATAAAGTTATTAATGATCCCTTCTATTTCTTGTTGCTAAGAGTTTTCAGGGTGAATGAATGATGAATTTTGTCAAATAGTTTCTCTGCATCTATTGAGATGCTCTCTTTTATTTAGTTTGCCGATATGGTGAATTATATTACTTGATTTTCAAATGGCGAATCTGCCCTGAATTCTCAGGATAAACATTACCAGATTATAATGCATTCATTTTTTAATATGTGTTTGACTTGTTAGTTTTCTGCTCATTATTTTCACATCCAAATTCATAAAGGATATCGATATATAGTGTCATTTCAGTGTTTGACTCTGTTTTGGATCATTCTGGATTTATAAAATGAATTCAAAGTGTGTGCACATATTTTATTTTCTGGAAGGATTTGTGTAGTATTGATATTATTTCTGATATTATCTTTATTATTTATTGTATTTTGTTCACTTTGGGTTTAATTTGATCTTATGTATCTAGGTTTTTTTTTAAGTTTAGTGAAAGTGTTAATTTAAAACTTTTGGTTTTAGGGCGCCTGGGTGGCGCAGTCGGTTAAGCGTCCGACTTCAGCCAGGTCACGATCTCGCGGTCCGTGAGTTCGAGCCCCGCATCAGGCTCTGGGCTGATGGCTCAGAGCCTGGAGCCTGTTTCTGATTCTGTGTCTCCCTCTCTCTCTGCCCCTCCCCCGTTCATGCTCTGTCTCTCTCTGTCCCAAAAATAAATAAAAAAACGTGGAAAAAAAATTAAAAAAAAACAAAAAACAAAAAAACAAAAAACTTTTGGTTTTATTATAATAGAAATACAGAATGTTATAATTTTTTTTTCCTAAGCATTGCTTTAACATCACCCCACTTTGTTTGATACATAGTTTTAAAATTATTAAGTCAAAATATTTTCCAGTTTGGGGGCGCCTGAGTGGCTCAGTCGGTTGAGCATCTGACTCTTGATTTTGGCTCAGATCATAATCCCAGGGTGGTGGGATCAAGCCTGCATTGGACACTGTGGTGAGCATGGAGTCTGCTTAAGATTCTCTCTCTTTCACTCTTTCTCTCTTCCTCTACCTCTTTCCCCTTCTCATGACCTCTCTCTCTCCAAAATAAAAATTATTTTTTTCCAATTTCATTTCTGAATTTCTCTTGACTCATGGATTTTTTAGATGTGTATTTAATTACTACTATTGCCACCCAAGTTTTCTTTAGATTAGTGATTTTTTTTTGTAATATCACACTTCGCATCTTTTCAAAAAATATTTACCTATGCGTATCTTAATATTTAAAGTAGAGTTTTTGGGGGCTTCTGGGTAGCTCAGTAGTGAAGTGTTTGACCCTTGGTCTCAGCTCAGGTTATGATCTCATGATTTGTGAGTTAGAGCCCTGCATCAAACCCTGCATTGGGCTCTACACTGGCAGAGCAGAGCCTGCTTGGGATTTTCTCTCTCCCTCTCTCTTCCCCTGCCATGCATGCTCTCTCTCTCTCTAAATAAATAAACATTAAAAAATAGAGTTTTTGGTTATATATATATGTGTGTGTATATATATATATGTGTGTGTGTGTGTGTATACACATATATATCATATTTATATGCACGTACATATATATACATACATATGATATAACACATATGATATATATATGTGTATATATATATATGTATATATATGTATATACCTTGCTTTATTTTTCCTAGCTGAAAGTTTAAGGATTTCAATCAGTGTTTAGGCCATTTACAATTATTGTGATATTGATATGTTTGGATTTAGGTTTGCCATTTATCATTGGTATTATGTTTGTCCTTTCTAAGTTTTGTTTCTCTGTTCTCTCTTCCCTGCTTTCACTTGCTTTATTTGAATTTTTATCCATTGGATTTTTCCTATATACTGTTGAGTTTAGTTTACATATTTATTTAAGTGATTGCTCTAGGGATTATGTTTTTACTATTTATACCAACTTATTATTTTACTAGTTCAAAAAAGAGTCAGAAGTCTTACAACCATGCCAGTATCTTTATCCTTCCCCTCTGACATTTATGCCATGGTGTCATATGCATTGCATTTACGTTGAATGAATTGCTAAACAATATAATCATTTTTACTGTCAAGACCCATGCATATTTTAGAGGATTTAAGAGGATAGAATATATCTGTATATTAACCCATGTATTTATAATTTGTTACTTTTACCTTTATTTCTGAAGCCTCAAGTTTCTCAACAGTATTATTTTCTTTTAAATTTATTTATTATTTTTTAAATGTTTATTTATTTTTAAGAGAGAGAGACAGAGAGAGAGAGACAGAGAGAGACAGAGACAGAGAGAGCATGAGCAGGGGAGAGGCAGAGAGAGAGGGAGACCCAGAATCCAAAGCAGGCTCCAGGCTCTGAGTTGTCAGCACAGAGCTCGATGCAGGGCTGGAACTCATGGACTGTGAGATCATGACCTGAATCGAAGTCAGATGCTTAACCAACTGAGCCACCCAAAAACCCCTCTTTTCCTTTACTATAAAGACAATATTTTATATTTTTTTACATCAGAATTTCTGAACATGAAATCTCTGAGTTGTCCTTCATCTTAAATTTATTTTGTGATACTTCTATTAAATATTCCCACTGGATATGGAATTCCAGTGGAAAATGCTTTTCTTTCAGTATTTTAAAAGTTGTTTCCCTCTCTTTTGTCTTCCATAATTTCTGATGAGAAATTCATAGTTTTTGATCCATTGCTCCTGTACATGGTATGTGATATTTCTCTAGTTCCTTAAAGAATTTTTTTTCTTCTTTAATTTTCAAAGACTGATTAGAATGTTTTGTTTAGTTTATATGGTTAGTGTTGGCTGAGCTCCTTGAACCTGCAAATTTTTATCTTTCATGATATCATGGATGTTTTGGGTCATTATTTACTCAAAACTTTTTCTGCACCCTACTCTCTCCTCCTGGGATTTCAAGGATATGGATTTACAGCACTGTGGTTTGGGATGGCTCTTGGAGCAAAGCCACAAGAGTAAGAAAAATGAAGTAAATTCACCCCTGTATTGTGTGCTCTCTAGATTTTGACTCTTCTCTACACTCTCTCTGCTTTACTTACTTTTCAGAGTTTTCAAATAGTTGCTGGTTTTATTTATATAGAGTTTTAGTGTAATCAGCGGGAGAGATTAGTTGTAGTGATTTTTTTTACTCCTTGGCCTGGGCTGGAAGTTATAATTTTTCACATAACTGACAGTATCCTTTGAAAACTATATTTTATATATTTTTATTCCTTGGCTTAAAATCCTTCAACCATTTTTTTTTCCATAAGGGATATATCATTATCTTTTTAAAATATGTCATTCTAGACTGTGACTCTTTCCCTCGACCACCACACTGCAATCATCCTACTCAGCTTTTTTTATTACTATTATTTTTTTAAACCTTGAAAATGGCATTCCTTTCCAATCTCAGTGTCTTTGAACTTATTTTTCTTTTTTTATAAAATGTTTTCTATCACTTTTCCCTTGAGGTTATTAATTTCCATTATTCAGTTATCAATTTATATCCCTTTTGTGGACAGGTTTTCTCTCCACCCAGTCTGAAGTAACTTCTTTTTTCTCCACTCCCACTCAATATATTCTCTATACCATCACTGTTAGCATTCACAACTCTTATCGCACACCCACGTTATCTATTTATCTATTATTATTTATTTTTCTTATCCTTTGTAATTTAAGCTACCTCAGGACAGGTAACTAATTGTCTTGTTCAACCTACTAGGAGCTAGATATATCTCCTACATCCTAATATAAGACCTGATTTATTGCTGGCATTCACTAAACAGATACAAAAGAGAGAGAGGGAGAGAGAGAGAATGAATTTGAGCTTGTTAAATGTTATCCTACCTCTTTTTTGCATAAGAGGAGGCTATCTCCTACATATCAGACATGTAAGGTTGGTTATATGAATCCACAATGCTAATGGTGGTTCTCCCCGAAGACCATGACAAACAGACCAAAGTTCAAGGCTTTATAACTCAAAAGACTTAAGGTTTGAACCCAAATATTGAGATTTCTCATATAGAATAATTGAGTTGGTGATCATGATTGGAGAGGATCATTGTAAGTACCATTCAATAACCTAGTCCAGCTTGTGGAGGAAAAGCTCTTCAATACCTATATTTAAATTTACCTCTGAGCATGTATATGCATTTTGTAAATATTATGGAATGAATTGTGGCTCCTCCAAAATTCACATGCTTGAAGTCCTAACCTCTAGTACCTCAGAATGTATTTAGAGATAGAGCCTTTAAAGAGGTAATTATGGATAAACAAGGTTATATGAGTAGGCATGAATCCAATCTGATTAGTGTCCTTTTGAGAAGGTAAAATTTGGAAACACAAAGACACACGGCGGGGGGGGGGGGGGGGGCAGGGGGAGGGGGAGGGTGCGTGCACAGAGAGACGACCATTTGAAGAGGCAGAAACAGGGTGGTCATCTGCCAGTCAAGGAGAGAGGCCTCAGAGGAAACCAAATCTGCCGGCACCGTGATCTTGGACTTCAAGCCTCTAGAATGGCGAACATCCAATTCCTCTTTCTTAAGCCACCCTGTTTGCAGCATTTTGTTATGAAAGCCTGAGCAAACTAATACGGATTTCAGTACTGAGAACCTGGGTGCTGCTTTAACAAATACCTAACCATGTGAAGGTGTCTTTGTAACCAGCTAATGGGCAGACACTAGAAATATTTTGAGGTGCTTGCTCAAAAACACCCAGAAGAGATTGATGCTAGGAATATGGACATGAAAGGTGATTCTGGTGAATTCTCAGACAGAAATTCGGATCATTTACTGGAAACTGGAGGAAAAATTGTCCTTGTTATAAAGTGGCAAGTAAGTTGGCCAAATTGTGTTCCATGTTTTGAGGAAAGTGGAAATTTTGCAAGTGACCTACTTGTGAGTTTATTTCCAAGCAAAATATTGAGGCCTCACCTGGTTTCTTCTTACTGTCTCTAGGAAAATATGAGAGGAGAGAGATCGAAGGAATTGTTAAGTGAAAATAAACCAAAACTTAAAGATTTGGAAACTTCTCAGTCTATCCACATCACAAAAACATGAGGTGATGTGTTCTGGAGAGCATATCCAGAATGTGGCTGGAGAAAATCATTTGCTGAAGAGATTATGGGTGTGACTCATGGATCTAACCAGGCATCTCAGCAGAAGCCAGGAATAGAGACGGAGTTATACCAACAGAAACACTGCCAGGTTGGACTGCCGGGGACAGAAATGGAACAACATGTAGGAAGGCTGTCAGACTTCCATGATTGTACAGAGCAAGCCAACAGAGTGATCTAGCTGCAAAAAAAATATGTCATCCTTCCAAAAAATGAAAGAATGACCCCAAAGTTGGGGTTATCTCCTCCTCTAGCAGGTGAGACTCTAGCAGGTGAAGTCACCTCCTTAAGCGACTGCCAGCCTTCAGAACTATGAGAAAATGAATCTCTGGTTTCAAGCCATCCAGTCTATGGATTTTATTATGGAAGCCCTAGAAAACTAATATAGTAGTGAATTCAATTGTGCTCTCAAAAAAGATGTGTCCATAACTCCTATATGGGTAAATATGGTCTTATATAGAAATAGGGTCTTTGCAGACCTAATTAACGTGAGGATTGAGAAGCAATGGTACAAAATTTGAGTGAGCCCTAAGTCCAATGAGAGGGTCCTTATACGACACGGAAAGAAAGACACAGCATGATGATTAATTTTATATCTTAACTTGACTGGGTCACAGGGGTGCCCAGATATTTGGTGAAGCGTTATTTTGGGCGTGCCTATAATGGTATTTCTTGATAAGACTAACATCTGATTCTACAGACTGAGTAAAGCAGATTGCCCTTCCCAGTGTGGGTAGGACACATCAAATACATCAAAAGACTTGAATAGAATGAAAATCTGGGTAATAAAGAATTCCTTTTCTTCATGACTGTCATCAACCTGGGATATTGATTTTCTTTTGCCTTTGGACTTGGACTCAGATCAGAACTATCAGCTCTCCTGGTTCTCAGGCCTTCAGATTTGAATTGGAACAATACTGTGGGCTTTCCAGGGTCTCTGGCTTGCCAGCTACAAATCTTGAGATTTCTTAGCTTCTATAGGCACATGAGCACATGAGCTAATTATATATCTATATCTATATCTATATCTATATCTATATCTATATCTATCTATATATCATATGATATTATATATACATATATACACATATACATGTACATATGTATATATACATATGTATGTCACATAATATATAATATATACATATATAAATGATATCTATTACCTATCTATGTATCTATCTATATCTTACTGGTTCTGTTTCTCTGGAAAACTCAGCCTAATGCACAGAGACACATGGATTCCATGTGAACAGGGAGGTAGAGTTGGAATTTATGTTGCTACAAACCAAGGAATGCCAGGAGTAACCGAAATCTGAAAGAGTCAAGATAGTATGATCTTTTAGAACCTTGGAAAGGAGTGGTTGGTCATGCTGGCTCCTTGATTTCGGACTTCTGATCTCCGGAACTATGAGAGAACACATTTCTGTTGTTTGAAGCCGTTCAGTTTCTGGTAATTTGTTATGGCGTCCAAGGGAAACTAATCCACATTCTCAGAAGTTATACAGCTATCTGTGAAAATGCAAGGTTTGGTCCTAGTCTACTGGACTCCAAAGACCTTGCTCTTATCGCCACGTACGGTACCTCATCAGTTTAGCTTTCACACGACAGATTTGAGCGGCAGCCACGAAGCTTTCCTTGGGAAACTTGTACAAAATGAGATCATTTCCCTTTCTCACCATGTTCACATACCCATTGATTTTTGTGTGACACACATTGTCTTGAGCATCATGAACACAACAAATAAGAGAGACATGGTTGTTGCCAGTTTAGTTGGGACAAAAGTCATAAATAAATATTCTAATAAACCTATAGTTACTGATAACGATAAAGACTGCAAAGGAAAAGGGCAGTAAGAATGGTCGGTTACGTGGGACTCTGGGTGACAGATTTAGACCTACGAATAAATTTTTTTTCTGTATTGTCAGGAATTTTAAATTCCTTTCCATCCAAAATTAGCTTTTGAGTAAAATCCAGCTTGATCTAATAGCCTAAATTGAGATTGGTTTGTGCAGAGGGAGTGCTAGCGGCATAGGTTAGGAGCCACTTTTTTTTTTTATTTTATTGTAGGCTAGAAAAAAGCAAATCAAATAACCCACACCCTTAAAATATCTAGGCATTTCAAACTGTGAGTTGTTTAAACTGAGCAGGAGAGCAGCTTAATGATATTCTAGTGGACAGTATTTCAGGGTGAAAACTTGATATAAGGGAAACCAGAGACAGACATTGTCAGAGGCTCCAAGATGCCTTTGGGCTATCCTCTGGGTAGGCAAGGCCTTGCTGTTTTCAGATCTACATTTCTCATGGTTTCCAGAGTGATCTTCCTAAAGCAGAAATGTCACCAGATTTCACCACTGATTAAAATTTCTCATCGTCCTCCCACTGTCTCTCAGATAGAGTCCAACTCCTTTGCCTGACACAGAAGGACTTTCTTGAGCTTGCTTCTGATTTTTTTCCCTCTAGCTGTATCTCCTGCAGGCTCCCACATTGTCACTTCCACTCCAGCAAAGCCCAGTGTCAGTAATAACCTCCATCCAAGTGTCTCCATACACAGACATCCGGGTTGCCTTGTCTTTGGTGTATCCTCTCCTCTACTTCTTATGCTCTCATTGTCATCAACATTTACTTATGTCATATTCAGTCTCACTGTGCTATAATTATTTTTAAAAGTATGTTTTCCCTACTCAGACCATATGAGACTCGAGATCTGACTTCATATCTCATCAACTTCTCACAACAGAAGTGGGGAAGGCAGTGGTGTGTGACTTCTGAGATCTGGCCTGGATGCTCCAGCCAAGAGCCCCAGCTAACTAGCTGCCGGACTTGCACGAGGCTACCTTGGATTGTCCACTTGGGGTCACGTTCTAGGACGACAGCCGCAAGAGTAACCGAAGGAAAGTCCAGGAGAAGGGCTGCCCATCTGAGCCCAGCCTGAACTACTGAACCACAGAACTGTGAAAAAGAGTGACATCGTTGTTGTCGTTGTTTTTCAATTTATTTATGTAAATTTGTTAACATACAGTATAGTATTTGCTTCTGGAGTAGAACTCAGTGATTCATCACTTACATAGAACACCTAGTGCTCATCTTATCCCAACAACTGCTCTCCTTAATGCCCATCATCGATTTAGCCCATGAGACATAGTTGTTGTTTTAAGCCAGCACATTTGGGGGTGGTTTAATATGTAGCAATAGATAAGTCACACATGACCCTAGCTCGTTTAAGCCAAGAGGATTCATTAAAGGCACTAGGAAGTTCATGAACCCCCAGTTCATAAGACCCCAGGATGAACAGCGTTAGCAAACAAAGGTAAGGAAACAAAGCCAGGAACACAACCAGGAAGGAAGCCCATCATGCTGGAAGCACAAACATCACTATCATCATCGCCTGCTCTTTGCCACTGACCACACTCTACACAAGATATGGACAACTCTAATTACCATGGCCCCCTTCTGGCACTCTGCCCAAAAGAGCAATCTTCCCTGTTCATGCTACTCTCTTCCTCACCAACATCTTGCACGAGTTGTGTGACTGGCCAAACGGAGGTCACATTCTGGTGCCCTCACAGCAAAGGAATCTGAGAAACCTGGAGAAACCTCATGGTTGTTGTCATTGGGGTTGTTTTGGTTGACAGGACTTTTTACTTCTTACTGTGAAAGATCAGCAAAATATGATGAAGATTTTGAAAGATATCTCCATATCCATCTTCAAGCTTACTTAGTATGCGGGCTTCAGACCAAGTGGACTATGAATCTTCTGGCCCTGCTAGTCATGGTGCCTTATATCTTGATCTCAGACAAACCTGGAAAGCCAGTCATACTCATCGTGATTCAACCTGTCACATCAGGCTCAAACGTTCAGTGTAACCTACACCAAAGTGATGACAGGTACGGTGCTAAAATATGTTCATTTATTTAATATAATCTCGGCAATGTGTCATTTTGAGAGGCAGCATTTCACAGTGGTGATGCTCAAGAGTTTCTGAAACAAGTTTCTGAATTCCAGTGCTGCTTCTTACGTGGCTGTGCAACCTTTGGTAAGTTACTTAAACTCTCTGTGCTCTAGTGTTTTCCTTTTTTAATCTATATATTTATGCTAACAGTAATACCTAATAATATAATGTCTAATATAATATACTACATATAATATTTATTTACTATTACTGTAATCATAAAATTATAGTTATAAGATCTTATTATAATCGTAAATAATTATAATCATATGTATTATGTTGTTCCATATATAGGCACATACCTGAAACAGCATAATGTGTATATATATATATATATATATATATGTGTGTGTGTGTGTGTGTACATATATATGTGTATATATATATACACACACACATATATATAGTGAATGCTATGAAAATGGTAGATATTAGTATTCTCATTATTATCAATAAATTCTCAAATATTTTATAGCAAATAGTCATATATGGTAAATAAATACATAGAAAACAGCATAATATATAGATAGATAGATAGATAGATAGATATAGTAAATGCTATGAAAATGGTAGCTATTAGTATTTTCATTGTTATCAATAAATTCTCAATGATTTTAGTCACCATTCCTGATTTTAGTCTTCAAGTCTTTAGTCTTGAAAAAAAAATGCACTAGAGAATAGTGACTCAACACACAAATGAATTGTTTATGTTGAATCAGTAGACCTGACAAGAACGAGTTTTGTAATTGATTTCCCGCCTTGTAAAACTTAGCCTCCTTATAAGAAATCAAACGAGACGTATGTGTTATATACTATGACATGCTTAGACCATAGTAAGTACTCAGTACATGTAAGCATTATTCTTGTAGTCATGTATGCATACAGTATTCTCCGCTCATAGCGCGTGCAAGTTTCCAGATCCCGTAAGAAAGACATATGAATGTTAGCCCTTTTTATTTCTCACCTTATGTCATTCCATTTTTGCTGCAATTCTATAAAGTAGGAAGTTCATGAACATACAAACCCAACACACAGAGGAGGAGACTGCCGTTTGGAGAGTTGCAGTGACTTCTGAAAGGCTATACGTCATGACCATGAAGAAGATGGTGTCAGAAGAAAGCTTCTCCTTACCGCAAAGTTTATACCCCTTTGGACCCACCAGCTTGACTAGAATAAAGTCCTTATTGCCACACTGCATCAATTTAGAGCCTGGCATCCAGTACCCATGTATAACAACTACTGAACTGTAATCTGATTGTACATTGTTTGAAGCATGAGTTAAATGTGATCTAATCCAATGAAGACTCAGGATTGACCAGTTGGAAGATAATGATAGGACAGCAACCTGAGGCCAAGATGTTTGAGAGCTGGAATAAATCTTACACCAATGGTTATCAAACTTCCTGGTACAGTGGATTCTCCTGGAGGGCCTGCGAAACACACATTCTGGGTCTCTGCCTCTCAAGATGCTGGCTCAGTAGGACTGGTGTGGAAACAGGGAATATGTATTTCTGGTTGCTTCTGCTGCTGGTTGAAGGAGTACACCGTGAGAATCATTATCTTAGAAATACCTAGGCCAGCTCAGCCACTTCTAAAGCAAGGAAATGGTTTTAAAAGTCAGACAAATTTGACTGTTACCTAGAAAACAGACTCTAAAATAGGAATTTGTATGCAGGAAGCTTGTTTTGTTTTTTTTTAAATGTTTATTTATTTTTGACAGAGAGAGTCAGAGCATGAGTGGGGGAGGGGCATAGAGAGGGAAACACAGAATCTGAAGCAGGCTCAGGTTCTGAGCTGTCAGCACAGAGCCGGACGTGGGGCTTGAACTCACAGACCGCGAGATCATGACCTGAGCCGAAGTCGGATGCTCAACTGACTGAGCCACTTAGGTGCCCCATCAGGAAGCTTGTTGAAGGGTGGTCTCACCAGCATCAACACTGAAGAAAGGAAAGTAAGAGGATGAGGAAAACAAGAAGTTGAAGTGCGGTAATGTTACAGCAAAGACCTTAGCTCAGCCTGGAGAGGGTTCTGGAACTGGTCTGGACCTACAGAATAGTCTTCCATGGAGGTAGAGAGGCTCTGGCTTTGAACACCTTGTCCCTTCTCTCAGGTTGACAACTCATTGGTCTGCCCCCATGTTGGGCTCATAGCACTTGGGAGAATGAGTCGTGATGTCTATTTGCTACAGGATACCAGGAAGAACACAGGAAGGTTGGGAAGGTTGGGAAGGATGCCTTATTTGTCTGTGTGTTCAATGTTTGAACGGAGCTTTGAACACAGAACCTCTGAACATGGGTGGTGGGGAAAATTAGAACTTTTTTAGACTTGGGTTTGAATTTCCACTCTAGCATTTCTGAGCCATGGGACACTAGTTCACTCAGTGATTGTCTGTGGCTTATTTCCTGATTTGTTGACGATGGGTAATAACAGTGATGATATACCTTTTTAACAGGGAGCGTACTGTAACGTGCATTTCATTGTGCAAAGGTGCTATGTACGTGGTTTTATTAGTGCTTCAATCAGTTTAGCTAGTGCCATGTAATTATCCCAACTTAGGCGGCTTCAATGATAAACATTATTACTTCACATTTTCCGGTGGTCAGAAATCCAAGAGAAGGTTAACTGAGTATTTCTGATTCAGGGTCTCTCATGTGGTTGCGGTCAAGATGTTGGCCAGGTCTCCAGCTAGCTGCAGCTTTCCTGGGGCTGGAAGATCCCTTACTTGAGATGGCCAACTCATGTGACGATTGGCAGGAGGCCTCAGGAGCCATGGTGCTGTTTAAGTTTCCTCATGGCATAGAGACTGGCTTTCTCCCTGGTAAGAATGATTTAAAGGATAAAGGTACAAAACACCACATTTTTTAATGCTCTGGCCTCAGAATTCATGGTCCCGCACGTCCACAATAATGTGTTGGTTATCCAGCTCTATCCAATGACGGGTGAAGGAATTACTAGCAGGCATCTTCAAGTGGGGGACCAGTTGAAGATCAGCTACCAATATACATGATGCAGATACCCCTGAGTGGCCTGATAACAGAGACCTGTCATTTTGTCTAGGACTAATTGCCTCTTCCCCAAGATCATCTGTCTATTAGTAGGAAACGAGGAGTCTTAAATCAAAGGACTCAGGCATCAATGTTTAAAGAGAAGCTAGATTGGAGGGAATTCCTAGCGATCAAGAATTCTGCCTTACATTCAACACAGAATCTGGACTGTCACAGGGAGTATCAATTCAGATCAAACCTGTTCTATTTGAATTTTAAATAAAAAAGGGACACTTTTTAACCTCCTTTCATTTTTACTGTTTCATTTCTTTGGCTGAACCCAATTCATATATATATATATATATATATATATATATATATATATAGATAGATATGGTCACTAGCTGAAAAACTGTTTAGAGGCAGAGCAACCTCATGAAGGGTTAATTTGTCAGGAAACTTTTTCCACTAAAAGTCTTTGACCTTATCAATATTTAAGATCATCTCTTGTTGTATGCACCTGGTTTGCCTTTTCCTTTGGAACAAAGAGTAGCCTTTAATTTATAGCAAAGAGAGCCATTAAGTTTCCAGAAGAGACTTAATTCCAGAAAGAGGAAAAAACTGTGTATATAAAAAGAAAGCTATTTACCTCATTAATCTTTTTTATTAAGAGTCTTCCTGTACTAAAATGAACAGCCTGTTATGGGAGAAAAGGCTAAATGTCTAAATCTTGCTTTAATGGTGGTAAAACGTATTATTCATATTAACAACCCTAAGGTTATTTTTATGTGCATATAATGGTTGTGCTGATCTGCTTTCAGGACATAATAATCCAGATTTTCCACTCAGCAAGGCATCTTATTCATTTAAATTTACTGCATATATTTAGAAATATATATCTGCAGTGAATACAACCTAAATTGTTAGGTACAATACTGAAAACATGAGCCTAAATTAGAAGGGAGGTTAAATATAAAAGTGGCTGTAATGAACATGCCTAACTGCAGAATAACAGCCAGAGCCCTGGATTCAAGTCAGAAAGCTCAGGTTTTGGTTTCCCCCTTTCCTTCCAATAGTTGTGTGTCCATGACCTTGGGAAAGTGTTTGACCTTGACGAGTCTAATTCCTCCCCTAAAAGTAGGACTGCTAAATCCACATGTACTGAGTACTATCTATGGAGGTTAAATTCTTCTGGGGGTGAGAAATATGTCAACAACTTATTTTATTCGTGAGCTCATTTATTCACAAAATTGACTACAGTAAAACCTTGGATGGTGAGTACCTTGTTCTGTGAGTGTTCCGCAAGACAAGCAAACATTTCTAATAAATTTTGCCTTGGTTAACACGTGATGTCTTGCAATACGAGAAGCACATGATGCCGAACGTCACATGATCACAACTGAGACAATGGTTCTTCTCTCTCTCTCTCTCTCTCTGTCTGTCTCTCTCTGGGATTGTGAATGATTGTCTCCCATGCTCAGATGCTCAGTCTCAGGCCGCGGTGTTTGGCAGAAATCAGTGATTTTTCAGAACATTTGAAGGTGCCCACAACTGGCAGTAATGTATTTTTTGTCACTTCAAAGCACCTATGGACAGTCCTTTGCTTTTCCATACAGGAATATGCTTAGGAATGCTTTGCTTCATTCTTGGTCAGGCTGCCTGCAGATATAGACCCTTTCCTCCGCTGCCTCCTTGCCAGTTACATTTAGTACACTATATGACAAGAGTTTATTGATACTGGACTGTAGTCAACATCCATGCAAGTGCATACAATGGTCACCATGCAGAAAAAGATTCCATTGAGCCAATAGATAGCAGTGATTCCGTTAGTGATAGTGAAAGTTGTCCTACAGAATAACTCTCCTCTCTCTCTTGTCTCTCTCACACCAGCCACAAAGGTTTTCAAAGGTAAGTGCAGGTTAATTTGTTCATTTTTCTTTCTATTTTGTATTTCCTTTATTATTTTTATTATATTACAGTATTGTAATCATTTTCACCTGAATATTTTGGGGTTGTGGAACAAATCATCTGAGTTTCCATGATTTCTTATGGGGAAATTCTTTTTGATATACAAGTGCTTTGGATTGCAAGCATGTTCCTGGGACGAATTATGCTAGCAAACCAAGGTTTTGCTGTATTTATTTATTGGAATCTGGTGAGTTTCAGTCATCCATTGCTAGGATCTAAAGACACAATAGTAGAGAAGGCAGATTTGTGACCACTCATCTGGTATACATAGAAAGTGGGGAAATTAGAGAACAAATCCAGATTATTGGAACTTATGGGGGGAGTAGGGCATCAGTGGAAGCACATGTAGGGCCCATAGGAGAGGTAAGTGAATATAGGAGGACCAGGGAAGACCGGGGACCTTCCACAAAGAACAGCAGGAGCTGTCAACAGTAGTAAGCAGCTGCCAGGAGAAGTTCTCTGCATGATCTACAACATAAAGTCTTGTCCAACTAGGGAGGATTGTTTTATCCAAACACTTGGATGTACAAAGTTTCCCAGATAGAAAAGGTAAGAAAGTGACCCAAGAGAGAACATTTGGACAAGAGTTTCCTTCCAACAAATGAGAATGAAGGGCACAGAGACAGAGCGTAAACCCATAACTCATCAAGACAGCACAGAGATTAAGTTATGAAGCCTAGGAGGCAATAAAGTCCCCTTAACATACGGCCAGAGAAAGGACTGATGACAATGATTTGGTGCCTTGCATTTGTACCCCTGTATGCAGTATTGGTGCCCCCAAAGTGTGCATTGTTACCCATACTCTCCTTATATCTTTAGCAATGAAATTCAGGGCAGGTACTTCCAAATTCACAAATTCCCAAGCAGACAGTTGAGTTCAATCTTCCAACTCCGTATGTTTCAAATACTCTTCAATAAATTCAGCTTGGAGTTTCATTCTGTAACCAAGTAAAACTGGGTCCTGGGCCCAATATCACTGGTAAACACATGGTCTTTCCCTCATCCCCACTGTTATCTAAAGATGTTTGTTTCTCAAGAGGACTTATCTAAATACATACTCTTCCAACTAAGGAAGCTCTGCCAATATGCCTCCTAGCTGATGGGAAACCCTAACAAAGAGAATCATGGGGAGGGTCAGAAAATAGCTTCTCCTGAATATCATATACATGATATATAAAGCTTCTCAAATGCAATATCCTATTCTCACAATTACAGAGCTATTATTATTTCTACTTTATAGTCGAGAAAATTTAAGGACTAAACAAATAAAGCCATCTGTCTGTGATAGTAGGGTCACACTTTGAATACATATCTGCGGGTTTCCATATTCCACATTCTTCAGATAAAGATGATATTAAGGTTTCAGTTCAACTTTTTTTATTGTTTTTAACTTTAACTATTCTATTTGCATTTAAGTTATTGAGATTTTTCTGAGATTTTAAGACGGTTGTGTACCAACTGGTGACGATGGGCAGTTATTTCTTTCTGAACCTCACTTTATTCATTAAAGAGTAAAAAAATAAGGCCAGTTTCAAAATCCGTTTTAAAGAATGAGTAAGACAAAATATATAAAATGTCTAATACAGAGCATGGACGTAGGGGTACAACAAATGGTTACTGTTGTCAGGTCTTAAAGTATTTGAGCATTTTTCATTTCACTAGAGTCTCATCTCTATTTTGCCAGGTGGGTCTTGGGAAGGAAATCGCGATGAAGCGGTGGGACGTCTGATTTCGAAACTGAATAAGCACCACTAAAACCCAGTCCCACTATTTACTATCTAGATGACCTTGGACTCCAGCTTGCTCCTGTAAAATTTCCAGAATGAACTCTAACCTCTTACTCATTAAGCTGGTGTGATTTGATGATGAGAGTACATGAAGTTGCTTAGACCTTAGAACTGACTATGAGCAGGGCCTGGATTTTAAAGCTGGTCTGCTGAGCCAAGATGTGTCTCTTCAGCAACTCAGTTCTCCTTGTTGATAGCCCCTGCCCAGTCTACGCTGAAAAGTGTCGTGTCCAACATCCAGCAATATTGCACACGATTACTCTCTAAAAGAGAGTTATTTTCTATCTACAAATACTTGTGAGCACCTATTGGGCGCCAAGCATCATGACAAGAGCCTTGCATCCAAAACAAAACAAACAAATTAAGACAAAGCTCTACTCTAAAAGGGCACTCAGTCTAGTGGTGGGAAAACCGGGTTAAGGTCAAGGAATGTGCTCTTTTAGGTGATAGAAACTGCTGTTTTTCTACATCAAAAAAGGCTATCAGCAAGTTCAAATGTTGCATTCTTATGCATGAGGTACCTACTGGGGTTCATGGAGCAGATTATTGTAAATTATGACTAGTATTACTGTTATCCTGGCACATATTTCTAGAAACACCTATGGGGAACCACGGAAGTGGGTTTGAGTTAATCAAAGGAGAAGGGAGCAAGAATCCTTGAACCAAGTAGTAACTTTGTATTGCAGTTGCAAAGTGACTCCCTACAGTCAGTTTTGGTAGATACATAGATAGGGGGACATAAAAAACCAGTGTGTGTGTGTGTGTGTGTGTGTGTGTGTGAGAGAGAGAGAGAGAGAGAGAGAGAGACAGAGAGACAGAGAGACAGAGAGACAGAGTGACAGAAGGAAGGAAGGAGGAAAGGAGAGGGAAAGAGACAGAGAGAGAGACAAGAGGGAGGGAGGAAGGAGGGAGAGAGCAGGAGAAAGAGAGAGAGGGAGAGAGAGAAACTGAGGTTACTGCATTGCTGAGCTCATGAGTGCCAGAGTTCCTTGTGATGTTGCTTCCAGTGAGAACTGCATGTCTGTTGATTAATTTACTTTCTATAAAAGAGCTATTTTTGAAAACCGCTTGAGGATTCAAAGGAAATGCAAATGAGTGGCTGGAAAAATTTAAGTGCCGGGGAAAGAAAAAAGGTGGAAGGACCATTATTCTATTTTATGGGTGTTGATATGAATGCCAGGTGCCTCTTTGTATCCTGATAGCCTACTGCCTTAAGGGCTTTTAAAGAGCTTTAAAAGGATTTATTTTCACATCAATATAATATTGAGGAAGTTTTATTCATTAAATGTTTATTCATTCAATGTTGAAATCCATGGGGACACAATATACATTTCTACCTATGAGCATGTATCGTGGAGATTTAGCTGTTTAGGGAGAAAAAAAAAAGTGTTTGTATAAGGAAGACCGTGTTTTATAGCTAGAGAAAACTGGGCAGGGAGCCAGGAAATGTGGGCCTCAACCATTAACACTAATAAAAGGACAGTAGCCAACAGTTAGCAAACACCTACTACACGATGTCAAGGCACTGTGCTGGGAGACTCACCCATTAACTCGTGTTAACTCTGTAACAAGTGCGATCACTGTTTTTTCAGATGATAAGTCTCAGGTTATATCTGTATTTCAAGGCTATGTTGAGTTCTTTTAGTCTTTATTACATGCTAGTTAAGTGAATAAGTGAGTGAGTGAGTGAGTGAGTGAGAGAAAGAATAAATGAATGTTTTGGATCGATCTGTATCCACCAGAGCTGGGTCGGAAAAATTGTTAAACCTTTAATGCTCTTTTAGAAGGAAAGAGATCATCAGGATTTGAATGACGGTGGTATTAGTGAAGTTATAGAACAGAAATGGCTGAATTGTTTGCTTTTTTTTTAATGGCTGTACGATTTGCAAAGCAAGCACCTGTACATTATTTCCTTGCGTCCTCCAAATAGCCTTTTGAGGTTTGATTTTTTTCCCCTCATGAAAGTGAAGTACAGAAAAGTTGCATGACTTTCCCATCGTCATGCAGCTAGTTTGCATGGCTCACAGTTGTACTCGAAAAATGTTCATTAGATGATACGCCTGTGTCAAAATAAAGATTCAAATCTTTGTTTTCTTACATCAAATTTATGTTTGTTCATGAGTTGTTGTTTTTTGCTGTTATTGTTGTTTTCATTTATTTATTTAAATTCAAGTTAGTTAAAAAAGTGTAATATTGGTTTCAGGAGTAGAACCCAGTGATTCATAATTTCCATATGACACCCTAGGCTCATCCCAACAAGTGCCCTCCTTGATGCCCATCGCCCACTTAGCCCATCCCCCCACCCACCACCCCTCCAGCCTCCCTCAGTTTGTTCTCTGTATTTAAGAGTCTCTTATGGTTTGCCTCCTTCCCTGTTTTTATCCTAGTTTTCCTTCTCTTCCCCTACATTCGTTTGTTGAGTTTCTCAAATTCTACATGAGTGAAATCATATGATATCCGTCTTTCTCTGACTTATTTCGCTTAGCACCATTCCCTCAAACAATTCTATTTTTAATTTTTTGAAGAACCTCCATACTGTTTTCCAGAGTGGCTGCACCAGTTTGCATTCCCAGCAACAGGTGCAACAGTCTTCCCCTTTCTCCGCATCCTTACCCACAGGGATCATGAACATAGCATCTAACAGTCTAAGAAATACGAAAAGCAAAGAAAAAAGGCTTTTTTTTCTGTGTGTGCTGGAATGGCTGGGTGGAAGAAGAATGAAAAATTATGTCTTCTTAGTAAATGTTAAACACAAAAACAGGATTATTTTAGAAAAAAAAAAGAAGATGAATGAGTCTCATTTGAGGCACGTTGTGTTTGAGTTACTGACGAATTACCCAGGGGGAGCTGGATATGCAGTCCAAGAACTTAGGAGAAGGCTGAGGGATGGGGAATAAAACACACACCCAAGAACCAAAAACCAAACAAACAAAACAAAACACAACAAAACAAAACACCCAAAACCACCACCACCAACAACAACAGAAAGACTTTTTTTTCTAATCATTACATTAACAAAATGATGAATTCTGCAAAACTTATGTTAGTTCTCCGCAAGAGAATGTATGGAAGAAGAAGAAGGAAATTTGTTAATTTTATCAAGTTTCCTTCGTAAAAGATTGAAATTCGGTTCTGTCACACATATAAATCCTGGTGCATTCGTGTGTGTGTGTGTGTGTGTGTGTGTGTGAGACACTAGAAAGAACCTAGCATTCAGTGTAATAAGTAACATTGTATGATATCAGTGGTTTGTATTATATCCAAACTGGTTTCCCCCAGAAGCTGAAACACGACTTTACCAAAAGCCTGATATGTAAAGCTGCCCACTGAATTTCCTTCCGAGCTTTAAAGCGTCTCCTCGAGTGATAAAGTGTGCCTCAGACATCCACAGATAACGGTGATGGTCGGCAGTATGTTTTTCAGGGCAAGTCTCAACAGAAGCTCATAGCACAAGAGACGACTCAGGATTTACAACTTGCCAGCCTCTTGTTCTGCTAAGCCCATCACCCTAATTTGGTCCCGAGTTGATTTATACGGAATTACTCTTTTTCATGACTCACCCTGTCCTTTTAAACAATGTTAAATTCTGGGCAGACATGCATTGCTACAAGAAATAACTTAGGAGAATGAATAGTTGCCTCACAATTAAGTGTTGGACGGTTACTTTACAAGAGCATATTTTAAACATTTCTCTACTTCTGGAGGTCTTTGCTCTGCTGGTGGGTTGACTCATGCATGCCATTTTGGAAACTGCACAATTTTCTTCTATTAGCAGGGAGCTAGCTTGACCAAGAGGAGGGGTGGGAAGGATGGGCAAGAGTATCTTGGTCTCTCAGCAGATGTTATAGAGCATGAAATTGGAAAGTAAAGTTGGGTCCTCAAAGAGAAAATGAGTGCTCTTTCATTAGAGCACTGTTTCTCAAACTCATGCCCTGTGGAACTTTAGTTTTGGAAAATATACCCTTCTAAAAATTGTTCCTTTACTTGAGTCCTTCTGAAAATACTGATTATTTCACTTCCTTTTTAGCTGTTGAAAGCACATTAGCATATAAATTTCCAGAAAAGTCCTACAGTGACAAAATGTTTTTTTACTTTTGGATAATTCAGGGATCCCCAAATCTACTTGACCATAGAATCCATTCCTGCTTTGTCATTTATTAATACGTGGCATTTTAATGTGGCCACCAAACCATGGCTTGATAAACGTGTCTAGTCTCTAGAGAGTGGACGTTTTCAGGGCAGAGACTGTGTATTATTCCTCTTCCATCTCCGGATCTTGGTACAGTGCCATCAACAAATTAAAATAATTAGGAACTTATGAGTTTTATAAAAATACTAATTGTGTTTTTAATTTAATTGATTTAATTGTAATTGTGTATAATTTAGTATTTAATGGAGGTTGTGTTTAATAAGAGGCTGTGAAGTTTCCGCAAATTTAATAATCAGCTCGATTAGTAATAGGAATCAGAAAAAGTAGCCTGGAAACTGTTATCATAAAGACAGTTGGAATTGTACAACAGGTTTATATTGTGTTTCAGTAGGCTTTTCTACATCCATCCATCACCTTTTCCTGCTTCATCTATTTTCTATTCATTTTTTTTTCAGGTACCGTTTTATTTCAAATATGTATGACATTAAGAAATATGTACAGGAAGTGTCTTCAGGGTATTAACATTTACTGAATGTGTTATGTATCTTAGGTGTTTTATTTAGTGTCTCATTTAATCCTCAAAAAATAATCTCACAGTTTAAAAGAGGATTAATACCCAGTGTGAGTTCAAATCGCTAGTACGCAGCAGTACGAAGATTGAGCTTAGTTCTGTCTAATTCTTTAATGGGCTTGTGCTATTTTGTGTACACAGCACGCCCTCCTTTGAGCAAACATGTTCTGCTCCATTGTTAGGGACAACACTGGTTCAGAAAAGCCCAGGTGGAGCTCATTCTGACCTCTCTGCTCTGGAAGAAATGTTTCAGCGTCCTGGTTATAGTGTCTGGCTCAAGGTGAAGCGCGTGAGGGAAACCCAGTGAATCGGAGTCCTCTGCTGGATCATCAGGGGAAAATGCCTGCATTTTCTCTGGAATTAAGAGCTATAAGCTTAAGGTGGGCTTGGCGCTGAGTAAGGCTCTCTTGTCATGATTCGCAATAAAAACAACTATCTGAAAAGAAGGCAAAAACAAATGGAGTCAAGAAAAGGAAAGAAAGATGGCAGCTTCGTGTTAGCAATTGAAAACATGAATGCAGTTGTATTTGAAACTGTCTTTAACCCAAAGCTTCCAACTTTTATAAGTCAACATTCCTCTTTTGCTTAAACCAATTTGAGCTGAGTCCCTTCCCGTGGACCTGAAGTATCTGGTTAGTAACAATTGCTAAGCTCATTTCCTGGGCACTCCGCCATCTTTTTTTTTTTTCTTTCTATAAGCTTCAATGTTTGAGGCAATTAATTTAACCCAAAATGCATTATTACAGTCAAACAATGCAGAATGATGAGTCACAGAGGCACTATGAAGATTCAGAGGTGATGGATAGCATGACCCCTGCTGTTTAGAAACCTGAAAACTAGTTTCCAGAAGACAGACAAATATGGAGACAAACATCAATAATATAAGGCAGAGTACAGTAAGTTCTATAGTAGTAATTCAAAATGCCATGAACCAGATAGGATAAGGCATTCTATTGGATATTCCATATTTTTTTAAATGTTTCCATGTTTAATTTTTTTAATGTTCATTCATTTTTTTGAGACAGTGAGAGAGATCAAGTGCAAGTGGGGGAGGCAAAGACAGAGAGGGAGACACAGAATCTGAAGCAGGCTCCAGGCTCAGAGCTGTCAGCACAGAGCCCAATGTGGGGCTCAAACCCAGGAGCTGTGAGATCATGACCTGAGCTGAAGTGAGACACTTAATCGACTGAGGCACCCAGTTGCCCCTAAAAATGTTTACTAAAATAAGTAGGATTTTAGCTGGGCATTGTAGAGTCGGTATGATTCAAGTAGACAGAGGTTGAAAACTGATATTTCTGACTGATGGGGCAATGTGAATATGAGCAGGCAGGTCTCACAGTACAGAGTATGTTAAGAAAAATTTTGGTGGATCAATAGAAGTGAAATCTAGGATACTATGTGGATTGTGGTAGGAGCTTGGGAAAAAGTTTGTTTTTCCATATATGTGAAGAGCTGGGAAGACAAAGCCAAGCAATTTGACCTGTGTTCAAAGGTATCAATTTAGATACAGTCATACAAAGTAAGAATGTGGGGCTGAAAGATAACATTTGGATGAATGTATGATTATAATTTTGTGAAAATTAAGATTGGGAGTGATGCTTCTTCTGTACCCTGAGAGTTTCAGGGTACATAATTCTTCATGTTGTACAGAATTCCATTATTACAACTCTCTCAGCCTCTCTCTGCGTCTGAACTCTTTCGAAATGGAGACGGAGTGACTCATGTGATTGGTAGTTTGAGAATAACTGACTATACTCCACCAAGTTCAGTAGTCCCCCTTATCCACAGTTTTCCATTTGCAGCCAACCATGGAGGTGAAGAAGATGATCCTCCTTATGTAGAGTTAGAAGGTCAATAGTAGGGCAGCACCACATCACATGCCTCCATCATTCACCTCCCTTCATCTCACATGTAGGCATTTTATCATCTTTATCATCACGAGAAGGGTGAGGACAATGTAGTTAGTTTGTGAGAGAGAGAGGGAGATGACATTCACATGACTTTTATCACAGTATATTGTTACAATTGTTCTATTTTCTAGTGTAATTGTTGTGGATATCTTAACTGTGTTTAATTTATAAATTAAACTTTATCATCAGTGTGTATGTTGAGGAAAAATCATAGTATATGTACAGTTCAGCATTATCCCTCATCTCACGCATCCACTAGGGGGTCTTGGAAAGTATCCTCCGTGGATAAGGGGGTGCTACTATACCTCCTGTCTTCTTTTTGGAAGTGAGACAGTGTCACAGACTCTGGGTCTGGAGTTCTCTCTTGTCCTGAAAGAGAGTGGGATGCAGGATTGAAATGTGAGAGAGGCTAATGTCTGGGAGGAGCCAAGAGCCCCGAGTAAGGGTACTTGCTCCACTTTTATTAAGATCAGAAGGCTTACTGGGGTGCCTGGGTGGCTCAGTCGGTTAAGCTTCCAACTTCAGCTCAGGTCACGATCTCGCGGTCCATGAGTTCGAGCCCCGCGTCGGGCTCTGGGCTGATGGCTCAGAGCCTGGAGCCTGCTTCCGATTCTGTGTCTCCCTCTCTCTCTGCCCCTCCCCCGTTCATGCTCTGTCTCTCTCTGTCTCAAAAATAAATAAACTTAAGAAAAAAAAAAAAGATCAGAAGGCTTACAAGTGATGGACATACACAAAGAGACAATGAAACCATGAACATTAACTCATGGCCGTGGGGAAAAGGGGGTTTTGAAGATATGTGGTGCTAGGGGTTTGGGTCAATACAAAACAAAATTCAGGTGCTGGGTGGAAGGTTGTTTACAGCAAACATGAGGCACCGCCTCTGTTTATCTGAACTGGTCCAGGGGACAAGAAAGAGCATGCTACCTCCGGGTCAACAAGGCACCCTTCTTTTGCTAATTAACTCCACTTGGTCTAAAGTCCTGTTTTCCTACTTACCTGTTTCGGTCCTTCCTTCCGGTGAAAGCAGCTTTCTGCTCTTGTACTCAGTTGGGGGACATTTCTTCCCTGAACACCTAATCTTGTTTACCTCATCTTGGATGTTTTCATCTTGATATTTCCTATTCTTATACCTTTGTCCTATATTGGGGGACTGTATTGCCCTGTTTATCTCATTTTATTTACCCAATCTTGTTTACCCAAACTTGAGTGTGTACACCCTTATGGCTTTTCTAATTCTTTATGCTTTGTTAACCCAGTGGTACAAGCTCAGGGAATTCCTAAGCTTATTCCCCACAAGACGACCTTAGCAAAAAAAAAAAAAAAAAATTGTCCATCCTCCACTTTTATGTGAGCTGGCATCCTACCTAAGGAGGTGTGTCTCATCCATCGTTGCCTTTGACTAGAAGAATGAGTCCAGCTACTTCTAGGCTCTACCGAGTATAGCGTGACTAGCTTACAGATATGTCCACCATAAATCACGTTTTCCGTCTAGCTTTTATCAATAGTGAAAATGATATTGTTGCCTCTATCTCCCATTTCTTTCTTATATTTTATTTTTTAATTAAAAAAATTAAATGTTTATTTATTTTGGGAGAGAGAGAGAGCGAGCAGGGGAGAGGTAGAGAAAGAGATTCCTGAGGAGGTTCTGTGTTAACAGAACACAACCCAACTTCACAAACCATGAGATCATGACCTGAGCCTATATCAAGAGTCAGAAGCTTAACCAACTGAGGCACCTAGGTGCCCTGGTTCCTTAAAAAAAAAAATTTTTTTCATCACCTGTGCAGAGAAATCAGGTATTACAAATTGTACCTAAAGACCCCTGCATGGGGTAGATGGGCCAGGAAAGTCATGAAATGAAAAAGGGAGAACACACCTTTTCTGGGATGGCTGTCGCTTCAGGTAGTTGTGTCCGAAGGAAATGGCTATTTCTTTAGGGCTAGGGCTGGATATGGGGATGCTTGGGTCTCAATAACATTCCACAGGCTTCATAATTGGCCCCAGCAGACACAGCCATCCCAGATAATAAGTATTGGCACTCTAGCCTCAGCAAAGATGTCAATGTCTCAGATAGGATGATGGAAGTGTTCACCCTACCGTGGCTATGAGCTACATTTAGCTTATATGGACAGGCAGTGGGGTTTCCAACAAACTTAAGAGGTCAGCAAGATTGGAAGGGACCCCATGAGGTCTTATGGGGTTAAGGCATACTATACAGAAAGAATTTTTCTTAAGCAACATGGAAAGGGCAATGATTTGACCATAGAGATAAGAATCTTTTTAATTTTTTTTTTAACGTTTTTATTTATTTTTGAGACAGAGAGAGACAGAGCATGAATGGGGGAGGGTCAGAGAGAGAGGGAGATACAGAATCGGAAGCAGGCTCCAGGCTCTGAGCCATCAGCCCAGAGCCTGACGCGGGGCTCGAACTCACGGACAGCGAGATCGTGACCTGGCTGAAGTCGGACGCTTAACCGACTGCGCCACCCAGGCGCCCCAAGAATCTTTTTAAATAAAGGCCTTGCGGTTTTAAACTTCAATGCTGCCACATTCAGGCCTATGACAATGAGCCGGTCAAGGTAGAGCTTCAAGTGTTAGGCCCAGATTAGGTAGGCAGAAAATGACAATTCCATTTAAATTGAAAATGTCTGGGCTCATTTGAGTGGCACATTACATAATTACAAAGATTCTGTGCTCATTTATGTGCTGATGTGTCAGAAACAGGAAGCTCAAAAGAGAAAATGGAATTAAAATATTGTGAATATATGGACCCCTCCCCAACCCATCTCCTTCCCTGAGAAACAGTAAATGGGTAGAGTCAAAACTAACCACTGACTGAGGGTTTACCTGAACTAATTTCAAACGTATTTGTTGTGGACTTTAGACAACACATATAGATTGACCATATCCCAGTAAGGACAAAAGAGGACCTATTTTATTTTTAATTTTATTTTCTCATCTATCTGCCTTTATATAGACACCATGAGTGTCTGTTATGATTGACAGTGGGTTCAACCTTAAGGCAAGAATCATTTTAAATACAGGTCTTGCTGTTTTAAAGTTTGTTTTTTTTGTTTATCTGTTGAGAGAGAGAGAGAGAGAGAGAATGCAAGTGGGTTAGGGGCAGAGAAAGAGGGGGGAGAGAGAGAGAGAGAGAGAGAGAATCCCAAGCAGGATCTGCATTGGCAGCCCAGGGCCCAAGGAAGAGCTTGAACTTGCAAATCATAAGATCGTGACCTGAACCACCACTAAGAGTTGGAACCGACTAAGCCATCCAGGCGCCCCTAGGTCTTGCTGTTTTAATCTTCAGTCTTTGTCAATGCCAAATAGACATTCTAGGTACACAATTTTCTTTGGAGAGCTGTTTTAAGAATTAGGTATTAGCCTCTAAATTCAGTAAATGTGAGGCCAGTTCTTTGATACTCATGGTGCTCATTTCATTCTGACGGCATGTTAAAAGTGAGGATCCTGAGAGCTTGGTATTAGGTTAGTGTAACCTCTGGGAATGTCATTCTAGGGAGAAAGAGTCCAGTTAGTAGTTTCTGAAGGAATCCCGATCTACTGGGCATTGACAATCCTTCTAGGTGGGACAGAGAAGAATACAAAGTTGGAGATAATTCACTTCGGACTTTAACTTCTTTTAATTTTAACTCATAAGGACAAGACAATTTGATTTTGGACTTTAGTACCTGCCGACATTAACGTCTTTGGACGTAAAGTGCAATGGGAAATAATCTCTGAACTTTAATTTCTCTTTGGGAATGTTATAATTAGAGGCAGTTTATATTCAGATTTGTGAAATACCCTTTTTTTTTTTTGCCATTTTATCGTCTTAGTTTCATTATGTCTTTTTATTGTAGAATCTTGGCACTTTTATTTCATTCCAGGCAAAACTGTTGATTTACTGTTTTGGAAAATGTGGATGGATGTAAGTTGGGGTGGGAAATAATTTAGGGGATGAATAAGGAAGAAGGAATGTAAAGTGGCAGTGGGATTCCTATAATCAATGTCCTGCCTGACATATTTGAGAGCCTGTTGGGGACAAAATGTAAACTACAGAGTAGGGATTCTGGAAAGATGGCCGCCAAGAAGCAGTGACCGCCATTCTTCTGTTTAATTGCCCCCTGGTAAAAGCCCCTATCCAGTAGTCCAGCAACCAAGGCCTTCTTGGTGATAAAGGGCATATTTTTCCCTTCTCCCCTCTTTGCCATTCCTTTGGCTTATTTCTTAATTGCTCAGAATTTGGAGAATAAAGGGTAATTCCATTTACAGCACAGCCTCAGATCTCAACATTATTTTTCAGGTGGCACTAACTTCCAAAACCAAATTAAACAATGTGAGAGGCAATGGATAATTTTTAAAATTGACAGAAAGAAATTAAGCATAAGATATCACTTTACCAAAATGAGTAAAAATGGAAGAATCTACGATGTGTAGTTTTTTTAAAGTAAATTTGTACTTTTAAAAAAATATACCCTAGGAGAAGACCTGAGTTGTGGGCACTCTACCCCTTTTGCTGGATCTCTGATGTGGGGCCATTGCACCGGTTAATTGGAACCTTATCCATAAAATAGGAATGTGTAGTAGGTGACTGGGGGACCCTCCAGGGAATGGGGTCAAATTCAGGAATTATTGAGATGAAAATCTGCAATTTGATTACACATGTATCATACTCATTAGTGCACATAACCAGCATACATGGATATGTTTCGTGTTGTCTGGGGTAGCACTGTATTTAGAAGTAGAAATAAAAATCCTAATTTAAAATTTTTAGAAGCCATATGAAAAATAAAACAGAAAAAAAAGCTAATTTAATAAACTATTTTATTAAAACATACCTTTTGAATCTGCAATTAAAATAAAAAAGTACAATGACATTTTAGATGATTTTTAAAACAAGTCTCTAAAATGTGGTGTGGGTTTTATACCTGTAGCACCTCTCAAGTTGGACCAGACACACTACTGGACTGCAGAGATAGAGAGTAATAAAGGCAGACATTGAGGGAAATTAGGGCTATTTGGAACAACACAGTTAATATTATAGAGTTTGTCTCATGGTTTAGAACTCCCACAGTCAATCACGATATGGCCAGATCATAAAACACTCATAAAATTTTAGATCTGGGAGGAACTTGAGAGGTTGTCTGATTTAAGACTTTCTGTTTTTGTTTCAGGAATTGTATTCAAAAGAAGATGAGTGACCTACCAAGGCCACCCAGGGAATTGACAGCAATAAGGGAACCAAAGGACATACCTCCCGTTTTCACGCTGAAGGCACATCAGGCAAGATGGCGCTGGAATGTTGCTTACTTTGGACTGGGTAGGAGTATTAGCCCTGCTCCTGAGTGAGCAAAGAAGGGTGAAGTACCCATGGCGTTTCCACAGTATGCTGGATGCCTTTTTTATGTTCACATTTTTTAGCATTTTGTCCATGCTTTAATGACAAACTGCCATCTTAGAAATGGAGGAGTTGCGATTTTTCTCTTAAAACGGGTTACTCACCATTGTATATACTACAGCAAAGATAGCCTCGCTTCATGCCCCTCTAAGTCAGACAGGATAAACACCACAGGTATCCTACCACTGGGTACAAATACCTTTTCCATTCTCACGTTTTAAAATCTTCCTCTTGGCAACTTCAGTGTCCCATTACTATCAACCTTTGCATTTCATTTATCCTGCAGATTAGATTTGCAAGTAAGGATTGTGGATTCTCTCTTCATTCTAAACTATGCCTTTCACATACTGCATTATGTTCAATGAGCCAGGTTTTAAAGCGTGGCAGTTAAAATTCAACAAGGGAGAGTCATACACAGTGTCTTTAACCTGGAGAGTTATAGGGATATGTGAGATGACACGGATTGTCAACATTGACAGAAAGTTCTAAGATGGATTGTGGGTTGAAATGTCTGATGGAATGGAGAGGCTGTAATTGTGGGTTGTGTAGATACAGTAAATGATACTCAGGTGGGAATATACAAGAGCTCTGAGTTGTAAGGCAGATGGATTCCCTTACCTGGGCAAATCAGAGTGATTCAATTCTCAAATGACCAGGAGCCTCTTTTGAGCAATGCTCCAGTCTTCATGTGTGACCTTAGGTAAGTCACTTACCCATATGGTACCCATTTCCTTAGCTTCAAAGTGGTGTTCATAATCTGTATTCAGCTGGATCATGTTTACAGAGATCTTTGAGATACTTGGATGAAATGCTCCATTTACTTGTAAAGTAGTGTTATTATTCAAATCCCCCCTGTGCTGACTACTGTAAGGCAGGTATATTGCAGGAAAGCAAATGAAGAAGAAGGAAAGGAAAATTGGCCTCTTAAAGGATGGAAATCTGATTATCCCAAACTGGCTCATTCCGAAGGCAGGGGGGGGGGTGAGGGGAGGGGGAATTTTGCTGCATTTATTAACCATTTCCAAACAGACTTCACTTTGGATGAGCAAACGAAGGGAGGGAACATAGCCTTCTCCCATTATGAGAGACAAAATCCAAGATAGGCATAAAGCCACTAAAATTCTGAGCATAATTCCCCTAAAAATTGCTTCCACTATATGTACCGGGCTTTTATTAGTGTGCAGCACTGGGAAAATTTAGAAGATTCTGAATTTCACCACTTTGATCTCAGGTTATAATATATTTATTTCTAGATGCATATTTACAATGAAGTTATCATTGAAATATTGTCTTTATTAATTGAGGTTCAGTGATTCTTTGCCTAATTTTAAATCCCGCTGATTCATAATGATATACAACCTAAATGGAAATACCTATGAAATAAATTGCAAACCTTTTGAGATGTGCTTTAAAAACATGTAGGGATAGGGGTGGCTGGGTGGCTCAGTCGGTTGGGCGTCCGACTTCAGCTCAGGTCATGATCTTGCGGTTTGTGGGTTCGAGCCCCATGTGGGACTTTCAAAGTTCTTCCAGCAAGATTTGCTGGGTAAGGCCCAAAGACATTGAGACAACACCACATTCAGTCTTTTATCTCTAAAATAAGGGATTTCCACCCAGTATCTAAGATCTGCCCCAGGTCTTATGTTCTGTGATTACTTGCTTTTTAACACCTTCATTGTTGCTGCTATGGATTTACATCCTTCTCTTTTAATAACAATAACCCTAGGGGTCAGTGTTACTCCCTCCTTTAGTGCAGATAGATGAGTAGGCCTGGTGACATTACCTGGTCAAGGTCACACTAGGTAAGCTGCAAAAGGAACACTTTTAACTAGCTCTAAGAGACACCTCAGCAGATAATTTCTTCTCTATACTAGACTACTTCTTTTTTTTTCTTTAATTTTTTTTAATGTTTATTCAATTTTGAGAGACAGAGAGCAAGCAGGGGTGGGGCAGAGAGAGAGAGGGAGACAGAATCCGAAGTAGGCTCCAGGCTTCGAGCCGTCAGCACAGAGCCCAACGCGGGGCTCAAACTCACGAACTGTGAGATCATGACCTGAGCCGGTCAGATGCTTAACCGACTGAGCCACTCAGGCGCCCCTATACTAGACTACTTCTTAAAAACAGCATTATCTCTTATATTTCTCTTACTGAGCATACCTACTTGATATCACTCACCTTGCCACTTACCTTTAACTGTTTTGAAACAATGAAACATGTGCATGCGAAATTTGGTAGAATAGAAATTATTTCTTTGAGTAGCTTTTTGAAAAGATCCTGGCCTTCCTGAACAGCTACTGATTAAATTAATGTCATCTGGCTAACCCCTAAAAGTGCCTGACATTCTCTCTTAGTGACTAATTATTTTACAGAGGGCGCTTTAATTGCAGGATGTGGGAGGTAGTTTCTATAAATGCTTAACATTACAAGGGGACATGATCTGCAAAACTCACATCATTAAACTTGCTACCAGGAATAAGCATGCTTTGGGGACCAATGACATTTGTCAAAGGAAGCCCATGTGTTCTGTGGAGGGCAGGAGGCCAGACCCAGGAAAGGCAGCCTGATAATTGTCCTATGCTGAGTGCCTTTAATTATTTACTAGAAGGAAGATACCGGTGATCCAGGCCTTCTCCAGAGAGATGGCTGTTCAGAGAACAGGATACATAAAATCACGGAGTGAATGGAAATCGATGTCTGAAATAAATTCCCCGGCACAATTTTTCAGGTAGTTTGCAACCATCACAAAATAGAATCTGGGGAAGCCAGCTGAAGATGGCCTGAATCAGAATTATAGGATGACTATTCATCACTTGTCCACTGTCTGTCTCTCCCACACTAACATAAGCTCTGTGAGGGCAAGGGCTTCCTCTCACTTTTTCCCAGCTGTCACCTGGTGCCAAGATCGCCATTTGGTTTATTGTGTGTCATCAAATTAATGAATAAAGGTTGCTGGCTGGAAAGCCATGGACCTTGGTTCTAGGCATCGATCCAAACCTGACTTGGTAGGTGGCTAGGGCTAGTGTTTAAGACTTCAGTCAAAATGTCAACAACACCATGGATATTGGTCTGTGGATTTCAGCATCAGAACAACAAGAGAAATGTTTAGGGCATTCTACTCTAGATGAACAAATGCAAGGTATCTAGGAATGGGATCTTAGCATCTCACCTATGGATTCTTAAGCAGACCAAAGATGCAGAACCAAACACTGAAATCAATGACACAATTCCTTTGTTCGTTGATCCATTTCCTTAGTCAACAGTTTCATTTACTAATTTAATCTGTATTTTCTGATGCCAACTATGTGCCAGGCACCCCTCTAAATACTGGGAAGTCCTGTCTATGTAGAACAAAAGTCTGGCCCATATGGAATGTACATTTTTGTTTGGAACACACACACACACACACACACACACACACACACACACACATGCGTGCACACACACACATGCTGAACAAGTATATATGCAGAATGGAGGGTGCTGATGTGCTTTGAAGACAAGGAAAATCTGGATAAGAGACAGGTATTGCATTTGGGTGCTCTTTGATATAGGGTGATCACTTTGTGAGATGCCATTTGAGCAAAGGAATTAGCTATGAGGCTATATAACCAAATGTTACAGGTTGAAAGGACGGAAAATGCTAAGGCTCTTGATAAGAGAGGCTTGGCATGTTTGAGGAGCAACAAAGAAACCAGGGTAGCTGGTTAATAATGGGGAGACAGGTGACAAATGGAGCTGGAGGAAAGGGCATGTCTTGTAAGGCCAGAGTGAGGATTTGGATTTTACTCTAAGTGAGAAAGTGTGGTCGTTAGATATTTGTGAAGATGCCTAGAATAACAGGATACCCACCCTCTGCTATAGATGCCCCAATGACCCTCCCTCGAATGTGAATGTGAGGCCTTAATATGATGGGGAGTCACTACCATGAATAGGTAACATTATACAGCACAGATTTTAGAGAAGGAGATTATCCCCTGTGGGTCTGACCTGAGATTTGAAGTGAGAAAAATAGCCCTGCTGGCCTGCAGGAGAACAGAAGCTATGGTGGTGTTTAAACATATAAGGAAGTAAATTTGGCCAACAACTTGGATGTGCTCAGAAGAGAACCCTGAGCCTCAGATGGAACCACAGCTCTGGCCAAGATTTCATTGAGGCCCCTGAGCCTTCCAACTTAGAGATCCCAGCTAAGCTATTCCCAGTCGTGTAAGTTTCAGAACTATGAGTTAATAAGTTAATACGTGGATGGTGTTTGTGGTAGTTGTTTATGCTCAAAAGAAAACAAATACAGAAGGTGATCACAGAAGGGAAGTGCTTTGCATAGGGATGTGGCCGACCATGCCTTGATTTTAGGAGATAGTACAGGCTACTTGGAAGGGAATGGAATGGACTGCAGACGTGCAGGACAACTGAGGAAGTGGTGGGTAGGGCATCACAGTAGTCTGGGGGAAGATGGGGGTGGCTTTGATTAGGGTGCTATTGGTGAAAGACAGATGTTGTTGGATTATTTTAGAGTTTAAGAGACGATTGGAACTGCTGATTTTTTGATGTGGGCCATTCAAAGAAAGAAGAAGAAAAGAAGGATGTAAGTGTCTCCCCAAGGTTATTGGTTGGGACAAGTGGAAGGAAAGAGGGAGGGCTGGTGTTCCAGAAAGGGAGACTATGAAGTGAGAGTGGATGAGGAGGGGAAATCAAGTGTTTATTTTGAGACATGTTAAGATTGAGAAGCTCTTAGTGACATCTCAAATGGGCTATTGGATGGAAGAATTTAGATGCCAGGAGACAGACTAGAGCTGACAATATCAATTTATGAGTCATTGGCGTAAAGCTTGCATCTAACGACAGGACACGGGAATCACTGAGTGTCTGAACTGACACAAAAGAGAGACAAGATCTTGAGTGTGATCTCTCAGGCATTAGGCACTTACGCCAACCTCGACATAACCAGAACTCCTGGCTCCTTTGAGATGCTGCTAATTCTGTCTCAAAGCTCCCAAGCAGACTGAGAAGGCATTCTAGAGAGGAAGAGGGGATCCAGAAAGCATCGCATCATGCAGTCAAGAAAGGCAGCATCTTAAAGAGGCAAAGATGTTGAAACTAACTACACAGAGTTGAATTTAGATCTACTGAGAGGTGGATGTAGGATTTAACAAATAAAAGGCTGGTGAGATCAGTTTCATTGTCATGATGGGGGCAGAAATTGGAAAACAATAGAGGAATGAGTAAAAGGAAGGCAAAGACTACATGCAACAATGTGGGGAGATTTCAAGAAGTTTGGATATGAAAGAAAAAGTAGGGAGAATTTGGTAACTGGAATAAGGTGTGGAAACAAGGTGTTTTAATTGAATTTAAAAATAGACAGGGCATCCATATGGTTCATAAACCAAAAAGTACATAAGCTGCTGTAGAGAGAAGTCTCTGTCCACAGCCCCTCCGAGTCCTGCCTAATTCCCAGCTGAACCCCACCTTGATGTTCACTGTTTTTTTTTTTAATATCCTCACAAATTTCCTTACACAAATCTAAGCAAATCACAATATAAGTTCTGATCTTTTTACCCTTCTCTAAACAGAAGTTATTATTTATACAATTATGTTCCTTGCTTTTTTTACTTCACAATATATCTTGCGAATCTTTCCAATGTCAGATCATAAAGAGTTTCCTGGTTTTTGACACAGCCTCATTGATGGTATTTCATCATACCATCAAATATTTAACCAATGGTTAAATAATTCAACCAATGGTTGAAGGACCCCTCAAATTCCCTCCATTTTCTTATATTGCCAAAGGGGTACAATGAGTAACCTTGTTCATGAATCATTTTGCACAACTGTGCAATAAATCCCCAAAGTGGATTCCTAGAGGAAGAATGGGTTGTACTTGTTATAGCTGATGTTGTTGGTTTGTTCCTTTTGGCCATTTAAAAAAAATGAAACATTTTGAATGAGTTAATTATAGAAGGTAAGGCACCAGGAGAAAGAGAGAAAATAAAGAACTGAAAGAGATAGTAAGGAATCAGCTGCCCTTAAAGGAGGACATAGAATGAAAACTAGAGGACTGACTCCAAAAGAAGAATCAATTGTTCCAGATCCTTGGCAAGAGGTCAATAGAGGTATCATCCAATATTTTGTCCTACTTTTGTAGATTTTTAGGTTAGGTCATCTGAAAATGAGGGTATTATTGCTAGGATCAGAAGCTTCAGCAAAGTGAAAAAATGTTGATTTAGATACTTTGGAGAAAATGAGGGAAACACAAAATAATTTCTAGGCAATGTTGTGGGACCAGCTGATGTCAGAGATTGTTGGTGTTGCAGCTCAGAGTTGGTAATTTGTGTCTGAAATTGCACATCACTTTTGCGAAGCTTGTAACTATTTTTTTTTTTTTTGCTTCTGGAAGTATAGATTATTTCCTCTTACCATAGATTATGATAAAGAACAGAGTTTAAAAATAAATATTTTTTTCTATTTTAGGTATGCCTAGATAGGTAGATAGATGCGTTTATTATATGTTTTTAATTTTTTGAAGTTTATATCGAAATTCCAGTTAGTCAGCATACAGTATAATATTAGTTTCAGGTGTACAATTTAGTGATTCAACACTTCATAGAACACCTGGTGCTCATCATAAGTGTACTCCTTAATCCCCATCACCTATTTCACCCACCCTCTGTTTACTGTATTTTAAAACCAAATTGGTATTTTAAACTAAATTCCAAATACTGTATTTTAAACCAATTTATAGAAAGAGGGACACTTTTCTAAGTTGTTATTGCCCCACTAGAACTTCTTAGTTTTGTTTTATTTTATTTAAAAAAAAATTTTAACATTTATTTATTTTTGAGACAGAGAGAGACACAGCATGAACGGGGGAGGGGCAGAGAGAGAGGGAGACACAGAATCAGAAGCAGGCTCCAAGCTCTGAGCCATCAGCCCAGAGCCCGACGTGGGGCTCGAACCTGCAGACCGCGAGATGGTGACCTGAGCTGAAGTCGGACGCTTAACCGACTGAGCCGCCCAGGCGCCCCTGTTTTATTTTGTTTTAATACTTATTTATTTTTGAGAGAGACAGAGACAGAACGCGAGTGGGTTAAGGGCAGAGAGAGGGAGACACAGAATCCGAAGCAGGCCCCAGGCTCCGAGCTGTCAGCACAGAGCCCGACGCGGGGCTCGAACTCATGAGCTGTGAGATCATGACCTCAGCCGAAGTCAGATGCTCAACCCGAGGAGCCACCCAGGCACCCCGAGAACTTCTTACTTTTAAAGCAAACACCTGTTATCCACTAATCTATCATGTTTCATTACTTTCCTCACACCCATTGTCAAGTAGGACATAGATGGAACTATAATGGATACAAACATGTTTTGAGTGCATATCATGTTCTACTTGTATCAGTGCTATTAAGGTAACCAAACTATCCCTGGGATTTTCCTGCTTTGGGCACTGCAAGTCCCAAGTCCAGGAAAGCACTCAGTCTCCAGAAAATTGGAACAACGGTGTTTAGTTTGTCACCCTTATGCTAGTTATCTTTAGTATCATTTAATTCAGTAAATGAATATTTAATGAGAGCACACCATGTGCTGGTCACTGAGGAAGCTATAAGCATAAATGGGTCGTGGGTGGGATGGAGGAAAGTGTATAGTGAGAGGACAGGCTACTGAGTCATACAGCTCAGGGCTTGTAAATTTAGTTCTACCAGTTACTAACTATCAGTCCTAGGCTCAGGGAAATCTCTTTCTCTGAGCCTCATTCCCCCCATATGAAACGTGGATATTATAACAATACTAATTCAGAAAGTTTCTTTATAATTAAATGACCCTGTGTTTGCTTCTTCTCATACATACAGCCAGCACCTAACTGGAAATTAGCTGCTGCTGAAAACATCCCTGTTAATTCTCACCCCTCCTTCAGTAGCTGAAGGAGGAGGTCCAACTGAATGAGGGAAATAGCAAAAAAAATGAGCAGAGGACAATTGAATTATACCTGTGGCGGAGTAGAAAGTCGGAAGACTGTAAAAGACTTACTTCCGACTTGACTTCCCATCTTTGGCCAGCTAGAGCTATAGTGATCAAAATGGTGTGATTCATGAACAGCCAAAATCTGTCTTCTAGTTTCCACTAGGACAGGATTAAGTATACTCTAAAGGAGACATGTCCTACCGAAAGGTCACATGGAAGGAGTGAAAGGAAGAGGAAGAGCCAAGAAGCAAGTACGTGTTTCAACATGGTTTCCAGTAAAGAATGACAAAGCGTGTTTCTGTGTGTGTGTGTGTGTGTGTGTGTGTGTGTGGCCAGGCAGTTTAATGACATCTCATACCTTTATATTACATGCTCTAAGAGTTCACTGGAGAGGGGCTGATGAACGCTGCTTTTTCTCAGAGGCTCTGAGTTCACACTGACTCTGGAAGTGGAAAGGTACCTCAAAGGAATGAGGCAGCTCAGAAGAATGGCTCAGCTCCTGAGGTACAATGCAGTTGATGCTACCCATACAGTGGTTTCTGGTGAACATTGAGGAAGCAGTTTCAGGACGTGTGATTTTATGAGCAACACAGAAGAAGCAATCTTCTCAAGGACAATTCACAAATCTCAGGGACAATTCAAGGAGTCATTTTTAATGTGTCTGATGAGTATGCATCCTCCACAGGTGGTGAATGTATCCATCCAAACTCTGAAAGAGGCAAAAAGTTACCTGTTGGCCACAAGGCCAGAAGGATGAAGACTTCTGACTGCCATCTCTGGGCAGAATTTTTAGAGTCAGAATTGATTCTGCTTTTTCAAAAAGTAGGAATATTTCATGGGTAGATTTTAATAGGCCCCTTGAATGAATTATAATAAAATTCATTAAAAAAAAAAAAACAAAGAAAGCCCCATGGTTTGAAAGCATGGCAGAGAAAATGTCTGAACATTTCCAAAGACAGAAGGTCCTCATGGCTTTGCCTTTACCTACCTAGAGCGGGGAATAGACTTATTCCTACAGTGTGTAATTCTAACTGTGCTGAGTGCTGGCAGAGACTGGATAAACAGAGGTAAAGATAGAGCCCAGTCCTCAGCAAGAAAACATTGCAGGAGGCAAGCACAGACATAGAAAACAAATAATAAAATATCTCTGGTAATGTAGTTGAAATCTATGCAAGATGGAGTCTGGCCCAGTGATGATGAAGGCATGAAATCAGTCAATAAAAAAAGAGACTTCTGAAAATGTACACATATTTTCCAAGGGGAACTGTTGAATAGAATGATAGGAATAATAATGAGGAATATTTATATAATGACAAAATGATAGTCTATAATATAAGTGTATGATAACCACTATGCTAAATACGTTGTGTGTTCTTGGATCCATCGAAGCATGAAGAAGGCAAGGGGGTGTTCGCCTAGGAATCTCAGGAAATGTCATTAATTCACCCTGACAGGCATGGGGACACATGTTCATGTGAGTAAAGCACTTGTAGTAATAGACGAGCCTGCAGAAGGAGGAAACAGACAAATCCTAAGTAGCTTACATTCATTGGTAGGGAGTTTGGAGTTTTCAAATTGCTCTATGGTCTCATGGTCAGCTACTAGAAGGGTCTAAGACTTGCTTACTGTGCCAAGGTCACATGTCAGGTACACATTTTTTTTTTAATGTTTACTTACTTTTGAGCAGGGGAGGGGCAGAGAGAGAGGGAGACAGAGGATCTGAAGCAAATGCTGTGCTGACAGCAGGGAGTCCTATGAGGGACTCTAACTCACAGACCATGAGATGATGACCTGAGCCGAAGTGAGACGCTTAACCACCTGAGCCCCCCAGGAGCCCCGAGTACACATCCTTTGTAGTACATCCTGTGGCAGAGGAGGGTCAGAGATGGGAAATAGTATGCATTACATAATATGTGTTTGGAGAACCCAAAAACATTTTCCTCCAAAGCATATTAAGTTATAAGTATACTGGCAGAGTAAGAACAAAATAATTTTAATACAGAAATCATAAAGCCTGACCTGATGATGGTATTAAATATCTTGAAACACTTAATGTCTCCCACTACCTCTTTGATACATGGCAAGCCTTCCAGCCTGAAATACAAGATTCTCCAAAACCTTCCCTGATGTCCGTCTTTCAAGTACATTTTCTCCTGCTAAATTGTTTCTCTTTCTCTCTCTCTCCCTTGTCAGTTTCAGTCTGGATTCTGGCAACCTTTCGAATCTGCCTGGTGACCCGAGGATGATTCCCTCCTTCAGTGTCTTTGCTCCAATACATCACCGGGTTTCTCACAGTGGCTTTGGGAATTTCGAGCTGTGTGGTTTTGGGTAAATGACAAAAATGCTTAAGGATTCACCTTTCTGGGCTGCAAAATGGAAAGAATACACCCTGCTCCAACACCTTGCAGAGAAGCCCTTTTGTCATTCACTCAAATGACATTTTGCGGTCACGTGATGAGTCAGACACTGGTTTAGGCATTGGGAGCAGCACTGATGAAGAAGACCAAGGGTTCTACCTTAGTGGATCCTGTAACCTAGTGGGTAGGAAAGTAGAAATGAAAATGTGACTTGCAAAGCACTTTAGAGGGTAATCAATGCTATCAAGAAAAATGTAGATGGTGCAAAAGAGAGTAGGGAAGGACAAGGAGGGAACATATGCATCAAACACCATGTCATAATGAAAATAAATTACGCATGGCACCTAAATGCTATGACATACACCTGCTAAACTGGCATTCGGGTCATGCTCGTAGATGCCAAGCAGTGCATTAAGCAGTTCAGATGTATTACCTCACTTAATTGTCCCAACAAACCTAGACAGACATTCCTGTTGCCATCACTATGTTATAAACGAGGAAATGAAGATATAGAGAAGGATAGGATTAAAATAGTTGTGAAAGGAATAATATGCATGCTAGTAGAAGAGAAATGGTTAATCAGACCCTCCCAAACTCATACATACACCCTCCACACTAGCACCCACACAGACACAAACTACACAAACAAGTACATATGCTCCTTCAGAATCCCAAAGAGTAGTTTAGAATATGGTTGATGTCATGTAATTTCATTTGGAAGCTGCTCTTTGTCCCGATGTTTTTCAACTGGGGAATTCACAGCAGAGTGAAATCTCCTTAAAACTAACAAAGGATGGAAGATGGAGGGAAGCCAAACCTGTAGGCATGGTCCATCCTGACATTGATTATGCCCACTCAAGCCCAAGAGGAAAAGGATCAGCGTAGGACAGCTGGGATTTGGCCTCATTATTCTGGTCTCTTCTAGCTCAAGCCATCCATGGTTCTGTGTGTCTGTTTCCCCGCATGGAAACCCAACTGTAATAGATCCAGAGAAAGGAAAAACTCTCAGAAGAGTAAAGAAGGAGAAAGGGTATAAAGGAATGAATTCAGTTCAGTTATAACATTTGCTTTCAAGAATAACTATATTCACAACCCTTAGAGTGAGCTTTATTGGGGTCTCCAATTGCCTACATTAGCTTTTATTTGATACACGTTATGTTTGGAGACTTTTTTGTTTCCAGTTTGAAAAGACTCTTACAGAAGGATATTGCCTGGAGAACTATAGCTAGTCATGAGAATGATCTGTCAGCGATGCTGGTGATCTGGAAATGTCATTGATATCTAGCGAAGTGTCCACATCATAGGGTAAAAAAGTCAGTAGTACAGCTGGCAATGGGTGGGCCTCAGAAGAATAATTCATTTTTTTGTTTTTCTTTTTTTTTTTTTTCAACGTTTATTTATTTTTGGGACAGAGAGAGACAGAGCATGAACAGGGGAGGGGCAGAGAGAGAGGGAGACACAGAATCGGAAACAGGCTCCAGGCTCTGAGCCATCAGCCCAGAGCCTGACGCGGGGCTCGAACTCATGGACCGTGAGAACGTGACCTGGCTGAAGTCGGACGCTTAACCGACTGCGCCACCCAGGCGCCCCGAATAATTCATTTTTAACTTCGTACACGAGAAGCTTGTATATAAACCAGAATACCAATGTGCCAATTTATATTGAGAAATGTAATATATCAAGTGGGTATGAAATACTGTTTACTGGCCACTGCATTTGTCTTCTGTTGGAAAGTCCATATCAGAAATAAAATTATAATTATTTTTTTTCTTAATGAGCATTGAGCCAGAGCAGAGCCAATTAATAAAAATGGGATGTGATTGAGATGTGGTGGATTACTGTGCCTAGTTCTGCCACATGGACAGACTTGCTGCCATAGGATTATTTATTGTCATAGAATGTGATATTCTGCTAGACAGTGTTGAAAACAAATAGGAATATTTGTCTCAGTGGCTCCCCCTTCGATAGTACTCTATTGTTATGACAATATCACCTTTCAGCTGGGGGGCTGGTGTATGTTATAGAGCCGTTAACACACCCTTATTGTTTCCAAATCATACAGCCTTTTAGAAATTCAAATTTCATGGGGCGCCTGGGTGGCTCAGTCGGTTGAGCGTCTGACTTCTGCTCAGGTCATGATCTCACAGTTCGTGAGTTCAAGCCCCTCATTGGGCTCTGTGCTGACAGCTCAGAGCCTGGAGCCTGCTTCTGATTCTCTCTCCCTTTCTCTCTGCCCCTCCCTTACTCTCACTCTGTCTCTCTTTCTCTCTCAAAAATAAATAAACATCAAAAAAATTAAAAAAAAAAAACCAAAATGCACATTTCAGAAGTGAATGCAGACTTTGGCAGATATTCCAAATGCAGAGTACAATAATTGGTAAATCAGTTACTATCACAGTCCCTTCCGTAGAAGAGGAAATGTGCCAAGAGACCGGTAAATGCCTCAGTTTTCCACTCCCCTGGATATGGAGGCTGCCTTTGAACCCAAGATGGCCTTCCTCTGACTCTCTGTGATAGACCCATCCTCTTTCCTCTGTGGCTCTGTTATGCCCTGTTCTTTGTATTGTGGTGACGAATCAAACCAGAACAGTGAAGCAGTGCCATTTGTCGTTGTTGTTAAAAATCAGGAGTCAATACCGGACTAATGTGTTTCATTAATGCGTACTATTTTTTGTTAGTATCACCAAGTCCCAAGGCAAGTTGGAAAAGCTGTCTCTCTCCGTGTCTAGTCAATGCGGCTCTATTCTTCTGTAATCTTCACTCCCAGGAAGTGATCATTTCAGGCTCCTGCAAAGTGGCGACAGATTACATTCATGAGTACATTCTCCTCGAGTCAGCTCCTAACTTCCTGAGAGACTGCAGTCAGGTGGGTGGTAGCTGACCTACCTTCTTTGAAATCAGCTCCTGATTGGCGGGTCAGGAAGATGCCTGGTGTGCAACTCACCAGGTTCCCAGAATAGCTGCCTTCAGAAGGGAGATTTTTTTTCCTCCTCTTCTTTTTTGGATACTCGTGGCTTCTTTCCATTTCAGAATCAGAGCAAAGCACATTGCTACTTCATTAGTGTCACAAGCATCTCTGTTTCACTCTCATAGTTTCCTTGGGAGATGCACGTAACTCAAACCTGTGGCCCTCTTCAGTCTGACAACTCAATTTTATTAAGCAGCATGATTGGATGCATACAATAAAGCCTTTGAATCTCTTCTATGGAACTGTGAAGTATACAGTAATACATCGTAAAATGTTACAGTTGAAAAAAAAATAATTTAGGCTAACTTCCCTTTCTTTACAGATAAAGATAATGAGACCCCAGGACCGAGTGATTTGTCTAAAATCTCTCCATAAGAAAGTGGCAGAATCAGATCTAAAAATAAGGAATGTTAAATTCAGGGGTCTATAACTACCCAATGAATACTTATTGGTATTTTGGAAGAAAGTTTTTATTCGCTAATTTTTACTCAGCAGCTTGCTCTAGGGGGTCAGAGTTGATATCTGATCACGACAACTTGCGGAAACGTGCCTTTTTTTTTTTTTTTTTTTTTTAGGAATGAGATAAAATATTTTTTATCAATGTGCTGAATTCTGAAATGTTCATTGGTCACAAATTCTTGCACTCCACAATGGCCTTAGCAGGAACAATTGTTCCAAAATGGATTAAGAATAGAATGAAACCTTTAAGAACACAAGAGAACTCTGTCCTGGGGGGTGGGGGAGGGGGAATTGGAGAGGAAGGGATAAGTTGGACGTGAAGGACATAAAATGTTCTACACTGACCTCTATGATTCGTTTATCTTTACTTCCAAAAAGTTGCTCAGGTAAATGGCAAGAGAGTTTTGAAATTAAATTCTAACGAAGAAAAAGCTCATGCCCTTTTAGAGTCAAATGGGTGTAAATCAAGTCATGGCATGGTTGGGCCATTTCTGTCATGGGTCCTTTTTTTTCTCAACTCTTGCTTTGCCTCTGAACATCTAAGAGTTGTCCACACCCTCCTGTTTCTGTGTCTAGGTGTCCCTTTTACTTATTTCAGTCAAACTTGACTTCTACCTTCTCTACTCCACCTCCAATGTCAAAGACTGTAATAATCTCCATGCTGCTGATCAAAGGACCCTCATTGCTTCCCACTTAATGTGGGATCTCAGTGATTTTAAGCCTATAGAAGACAGTCCTTCATGAACTCTGTCTTTCTCTAGCTTTAAAATCACATGATTTCTTCCCTATATTTACCAATCGCTCTTCAGTCTTCTTTCCTGGTTCATTCTCTTCCATTCCATATTAGATGAGGAATTTCCTTAGCGTTTCTGAGACCCATTTCTCATGCTATAGTCTTATTTGGGAAATGTTCTTACCCTACATGTTTTGCTTTGCATATTTTTGTTGTGATGATACCCAAATGTACATCATCAGATCCTGGTACACCTGATTCCAAAGCCCACATCCTCTCTATGAACTTATGTTGGAAGATCGGAGTCACTGAATGTGGATACAGGTGGTGAGAAGGAGTTAGGTCACATAGGTCTTTCCAGCCAGAGTGAGAAGTTCTGAGTGTATCACTGGGACAGCGAATGTGAAGGAATTTACACTAAGCAGGTTATTGTCTGGGAATTGAGTGGCCAGGCCATTGAGTGGGTGTAAAGGGATTGGTTTTGAGCTTGGTTTTTAGTCAAGAAGGAAGGACTTGTCACAGTCCATGGGCCTTGACAAAGAGGCTTGGAAAGGCTAGTGCACAGATTCTCAAGGCAGCCTCGTCAGCTTGAGTGAGTTGAGATCCTGGCTCTGGAGTGCTGCCTGTGGATGACTGTGATGGTCTCCAGTGGGGCTTATCATCCAGTTAACTTGGATTAGAGAGGCAGAGACAGCAAAATCTCTCACAGATTGCTCCTTACACTTCTAGATCCACCTTAAATTTACCTCTTCCATTTGGAAGGAGCCTCTGTCATAACATTTATTATTTTTTCATAACTCATGAAATTTATCTATGTCCATCATCATTATTGAAGTAGGGGTTATTTTGGAGGGAAAAGGTGTTTTGTTCACAATTTTACTCCTAAAACAATTCTTAATACCTAAAAGTATGGTCATTACTATCTCTAAATTAGGCGGGTGATGAACGTCGTTGGGGTGGGCATCTTAATCCTGCCCACGCTAGGACGCAAGACATTGTGTTGTATGCTTGGAGAATAGGCAAATATCTGTTTGTAGAAAACGTAATCCTAAACTAAGATTACATGTCTCACGTGCTTATGTGTATTATCTATAAGCTAATAGCACTCATATGAATTGGGCATTTTATCTCTATTTTGTAGAGAGTCTCAGAGAGATCAAGTGACATAAACTGGCTTTCATTTTGGGTAGCTCTTGAGTCTACGCCCTTTCTACTCTGCACTGACTCAGTACTCAGGGTCGGCTAAGCTTGTGCTAGAATAACCAAATTAACACAGAAAAGCTCCTTTTTCACTCATACAATGTCCACTGTAGATAGAGCAGAACTCTGCAACAGTGCTCCATGTGATGACTCACAGATACAGGGTACTTCTGGGATGCATGTCTACCATCTTGGCACACAGGGGCCAGTGAAGGCCCAGAGTAAAGAAAGGATGGTGAGGAATCTCTGCCTCCACCCACATTAATGCCGGTCACTTTCCATTCCCACTGTATTAGTGCTATTAGCCAGAACAAGCCATAGCACTCTACCTACCTACAAAGGGCTGATCGGTCGTTTCTTTGTGTGGCCAGTTGGAAAGAACATCAAAAGAGACTGAGAAAACCCACATAGCATTGCGTCTCCCCTGTCCAACGTAATATTAAATTACAAGATCGGACTTTACGGGGATAGGGTCATCGGAGATTTGGGAGGCAAAGCAGCGAATTGAACAATAATTAAATAAAACATTATTGATCTCTGCTTTCTACGCTGGATATTCAGCGGTGAACAAAGCAAAGGTGTTCACTGAAGTCACGGAATCTTCATTGCAAAATGGGAGACAAACACACAGAAAACCCTCTAATGTAATAACTTTTTTTTTTTTAAGTTGAAGAGGTTTTATTAGATGCTTGCAGAGAATCATCATAACTTTGTGTGGCGGAGAGTTTCTCATTAGCGAACTTATGGATTAAGAAGTCAGCAAATGTTTTCTCTGAGGAGGCAATATTTACACCGAAATCTGAACGACGTGAAGGAACGACCTCGTGAAGTCGGGAGGAGAAACACTCTAGACAGAAAAGGTTAGCCCAAAGTCTTTGCTGCAGAAATGGGCTCTGGGTGGCAACAGAACAGAGAGTGGGTCATTGTGGGTGGGGCAGAGTGACAGAGGAGAACTGTGTTGTTAGATACCATGGGACTAAGGAGGGATCAACTCGAGTAGGTTTCTTAAGGCAGGAGGAAGAGTGTTGAGTCTTACTCCAATTGGGTAGTCTTGGTATTCCCATGGTGGGGGTACTAAGCAGCAGAATGACATGATCTACTTTACGTTGATGACTGGCATTGCATAGTCTTCTAAGGCCTGTGCTTTCCTGAACCCCCAAAATAGAAGCCACAAGGACAGACATCTGTGTGAGAGCCAAAGGCAATATCAGAATTGAAAGGTGTTAGGCTCCACTTGCTTTCAATGGGACTGTCAGAGAAGTACACAGTTCCTGAAAAACGCCAGTGCTGGCAAAATGTAGTCTTATCTGAAAAGCTAAAAGGAAACCGCAGGTGTGTGAAAGGCGACCCTAGGGTTTGCAAACTCAAGTCACTCCAGCTGGCATTTAGACTGGTGGCACACTTCTGGGGCTATCAGTCTGACATGGGAAGAGTCTCAGAATGCTTTCAAGATTGAGTCAACGCAAGTCAAGGTCATGGTGATGACTGAAGCTCTGTTGGCCCAGGCTTGGAACGAGACGGACAGAGGAAGGACAAGTGGGATGCATTTTGGGGAGATGCTTCCATGATGTTCGCAAGTGGCAACATCAGCCAACAGAGGCGGATGGAAACTACTTGTCCACTTGGGCTGTCAGAACTGCCTCATGAGAGCAGCAACTGCTGCAGATGATTTTTATGCAGATATATGCAGTGATGCAAGAAGTAGAATGGTTTCAGGGTGTTTATTTCCCTCCTTGTTTCCCAGAGCCCAGAAGTTCAAAGGAAGTGCCACAGGAGCTGGTGTGGCCATGAAAAATAAAGGGAAGAGGTCACATTCCTAAACACAGGGGCCCTATGCTCTATGGCATCCAAATCTGTGCCTCAAGTATTAAGTATTAAAAATATTGGGTTCCACAAGGAATTTCATTCAGAAGAAATATTCCCACTGCTAAAAAGCATGTTTTGAACGCAAGAAAAGCAAAGTTAGAGACGTAAGGTAGGAAGCCACATAAATCACATACATCTATGGGATAATTTATGCTGCTTGATTTAATTAATCCTCATAAATAAATACAGTGAACTACTCCCAACCCCAATCAGCTGTTGTTCAATGTCACATAGCCAGGTGTCAGGATGCGATTTAAAATTGGATCTCTGGGGTTGCCTGGGTGGCTCAGTCGGTTGAGCAGCCAACTTCAGTTCAGGTCATGATCTTATCGTTCATGAGTCGAGCCCCGTGTCGGTCTCTGTGATGACAGCTCAGAGCCTAGAGCCTGCTCCAGATTCTGTGTGTGTCTCTCTCTGTGTTCCTCATCCACTCATGCTTTATCTCTCTCTGTCTCTCAAAAATAAATAAATATTGAAATTAAAAACAAATTGGACCTCTGATCACAAAGACCACACATTTTTTTTTATTTCATTATTCTGTAATGTCACTCATGATGACCCCTTATCCTCCATTCACTAACTTTGTGACATCCATTAGATAGTAAGTTTTCTGAAGCTCAGATTCGTCATCTTTTAAGAGACATATAGGTCGAATTATAAAACCAGCTTCAGTATTTTGAAGCTCATGCAATACAGTATGTTTAGAGGAAGAAACTAGCATAAGCCAAACATCGTGCTGGCCACTTCCATATATTGACTCATCGAATAACCACAGAAACTTTATGATGTGGCTGATGGTGCTCAACTGCACAGATAAGGAAATAGGGTACAGAAAAGATAGATTAATCACCTGAGCCCAAACAGCCAGGGGAGCACAGAGCTGCTGCTAGATATTCTGACCTGGGTCTCATTGCTTGCACGTGAACACGCCTTTGACTACTCACCATGCATTTAAAGGGTTGAACATCATAAATAAAGCTAATAAACACTTATGTTATATGCTCTTATACTGACAGATATACCTTTAAAAAACCGTATGTATAGTTTCTTTATAACTGGACACCAATAGAAGTCTTTATAATTGGACACCAGTATCAAAGAAGACCAAATGTATTTGTTATTGTTCGTGTCTCAGTATTGTATGGATGGAAAGATCATATTCGGATGATCTGATGACATAAAGACAAACATAACTAATACCTTAATATACATTTATTTCATATTTACTTAAATTATCTTTATTTCAGTAATATTACCATGTGGTATAATCACAAGTTTTACATGTTTTTCATTTTGCCCGGAATTTTCTAGCTGACTAAAAATAAAATGTAAATTCATTCAAAGGTTAGTAAATGTTATCAAATTTTCATCTGAAATGTGAAGTTTAATACGCATAAAATATAAACATTACAATTACTTTATATTTTTATTAACATTTTTTAATGTTTATTTATTTTTGAGAGACTGAGACATGGCATGAGTGGGGTAGGGGCAGAGAGAGAGGGAGACACAGAATCCGAAGCAGGCTCCAGGCTCTGAGCTGTCAGCACAGAGCCCAACATGGGGCTTGAACTCACGAGCTGTGCCATCATGATCTGAGCTGAAATCAGACGCTCAGCCAACTGAGCCATCCAGGTGCCCCTATCTATTATTAAACAATACTTTTCTTTGAAAATATTCCAACTGACCCACAGAACTAAAAGCTTAAATGCACAGTGAGACAATTTAGGTTATTTGTATATCAAAATCCTTCTAATAAAGTTAGTGTTGCTTTAATTTTAAAATCATTGGTAGTGAAGTTTTTTTAAACAGAACTTTTAAATTCTAGCATTCATTGTGCATTTTGTTGCCAAAACAAACAATTATCCTTTATATATCTTATTTCTTTTTTTTTAATGTTTATTTATTTATTTTGAGAGAGAGAGAGAGAAAGTGTGAGGAGGGGAGAGGGATAGAGACATAAAGAGAGAGAGAGAATCTGAAACAGTCTCCATGCTGTCAGCCCAGAGTCCAATGCGGGGCTCAATCTCCAGAACTGTAAGATCATAACCTGAGATGAAATCAAGAGTAGGTTGCTTAAAAAACTGAGACACCAAATATATAAATGTAAGAGGAATATGAAATATTTAGGATTGCAGAATATTCCTTAGCTGCTGTTCGTGGCTACCATATGCAAATCCCAAGGGCTAGAGATTTACAGAGCACTCCCCTGAACAGTGTTAATTGCAAGAATGAATACTCAGATGTTTAGAGTTAAGGTCCCACTAGGCTGGTCCTGAGAGTTGGATTACAGGTTATTGAGACGCCCCTGTTTTTATAAATAAATGAATAAATATTTCTGTATGTATGTATGCACGTGTGCATGATGTGAGTGAGTACCTAATTCTTGAGTCAACAAACTTTTTCTGCAAACAATCAAATAGCACCTCTCTTTGTTTTTGCGGGCCACGTGGTCTCTATTACAACAACCTAATACTGCCGTTCTGGAGCAGAAGCAACCTTGGACAGTATGAAGACAAACACATGTATCCTTATTTGGCCCACAGCAGGCTGACTTTGGCCCATCGGCTGTAGTATGTTGACCCCTGCAGTAAGATGGGATCCTAAAAAGAATTCTAGTTTTCCTACATCCGACAGGGTTACTTACTGCATGCGCAATGCCTCGTAAACGAGGAGGAGATTCATAGACATAAACCAGTTAAATAACTGATTGGAGCAATCTTATTTCATCGATTTGCTGTGTGAAAAGCAGAGCTCAGCGATGAGTTCACTTCGCATAATCGCCTTTTATGAAATAGACAGCTTGGTCAGATTTTGTACACATTGGACTTATTGTTAACTGAGAAAAATGGTGTCAGTCTTAGGTGACCAGATGTTCTCCAATTCTGCTATGGTGGCCCTCCTGCTTCAATGCCTGTTTGTTTATTTTTATTTGGTTTCTTTATTGATATTGGGGGACAGGAAGACTTCTGACCTTGAAACATGCCCTCTTGTCACAGAACAGTGATGATATCCACACCACTGCCACTGATAAGAGTTCAAAAACCACAAGTGACCAAGAGATGCTCACTGTGAGCCATGCATATGGTAACTCATGCAGTCAGAGAAAGAACAATCTGTAATCTTCTAGTGAAAATATAATCTGCAGTATTCTTAGGAGACCACTCTGTGAAATACGGGGCACGATGAAGACAGATGAGCAGGCTCCAATTACCCAGTCAATATTCGTTAGCTATGTAAACCTTCTGTTTACTTTCCAGTAAGAAGGGGGACAGAACAACTTTCATGTTGTACAAGATGAGTTAAGCTTTGTAAGACACATTTTTAGAAAATGCAGGGACTGCATCCATATTAACTAAGATATAATATTTTCACTCTTTATATCAATATTTCAGCAGGTCAGAGATCCTATCTTTAATAATTTCCTAAATGTGTCTCTTTTTTTTTTCCCTCCGGCCTCTCGAGTGCTGAGAATCAAAAAGTCACTGGTTATGGGAAAAAGCAATACATAGCCCATCCCAGGGACCTCATGATCATAGAACCCAAAGCATCTTACTTAACGCTTCAAGCAACAGACTGTGTACTTTTTTTGGTTAAAGTGCAATTTGTTTCCTGTATTGTTTTTAAAATGTGGCCTTTCAAGATGTTTTGGCATTAGCTTGCGGCACATACTTACACTGGGAGTTAATATATGTTAAATCGGTTCCAAGTTTGGAAACAATCCGTGCTGATTTGAAGGTAATATATGGTGCTTGTCACTGGAAATGTGTGTGCAGGTGCACTGTATGCCGACAATGTGCAATTGGCATTAACATTAATCACAGATTTGAATTTGGCAGATGCTAGATTTTATAGCAAGTATAATCTAGTCGTACTGCAAAAGGCAGTTATGAAACTTCTCATTTTTTTCTGAGTGACGAATTAGAATGTAATTAGAATCACAAGCAGGAGGATGTGTGTGTGTGTGTGTGTGTGTGTGTGTTTGCGTGTTAAATTTAACTTTTCTTTTTGTCTCCTTATAGTGCTCTGCCATCAGTCAGTACTAGTGTCTCAAATTTACAGTTCTCTTTCCATATCCGGATTTGGAATATATTTTCCATCCTTGAATAGATTTCTTCAATAATCACAATACTGAGAACTCCTTCAGGCTAGAGATTGTGTGGTTTAGTTCTGCGTTTCTGGGTCTCCAGTAGCTAATTCGTGCTCTCCTCAGGAAGAAGGGTAGTATCTTCCTATAATTGAGATCTATTAAGGATTTGTCCCATGCGCTCTCATAAAGTGGTTACAGTGTAATTTTACAAACATTTGTCTTGATATACTGACTCAAATAAATGTCATACCGCCTTTTTATAACGTGCTTATATCACGCAAAGAAAGCAAAATCAGGTGTCCATGCAAAATAAGTTCATCTATTCAACATATTTATGGAAAATGTATTATATGAAGGGTGTTAAAGGAGATGACATTAAACAAATAAGGGTTTGCACTGATGGATGTTACAATCGATACGAGAGTTCCAAGACTGGTTAAGAATTTAAGTATACAAATCAAAGTAAGAGCCACCAAATTTATGAAACTGCCAGAAGTCATTTGAAATGTTGTATATGTGCTAGTTAATTTACTCCTTAAAACAACTCTATTGTGATTTTAAAAAGATGGAACACACGTACAGAGAAATTAAGTAGCCCTCTCCCCGAGCGTGTGAGCAGCCTCACCACAGTTTCGCCCACGTGTCACAGCTCTAGAGTCCACATTCTTATCTGCTATTTTGTAGTCTCACTCATGGCATTACTTGCTCCAAAAATATAAGGCAACTGTTCAGTCAGATAAATGACTTGCGTATCTGTTTTTATGATTATTATTTCCCACGACCAAGGTTTTGATGTGCAAGGGCAGCAAAGAGTTCAAGGTGATATTGCCTGTCAAGAACATAGAGTCTGAATATTCTTCTATTTTATCGTTGTAATATAGAACCATATGCTTTGGCAATCAACTGGGTGAAGGGTAGGAACAGCATACTCATAAAAACTGATGAACAAAACTGTCGTGCGAAAAAAATAGTTACCACACATTTTCCTGAGGGTCAGCATGAGGTGAGCAGGTCCAGAATTTCACTCAGGGATCAGTTCTGGGTCAACTCCAAGGCAGGCACAAATATTGGAAGGAGGAATCGGCCAAACAAGTTTGAAATAAGACCGGCGGCATAGTAAACAAACAAATGAGACATTGCAAAGAATATTCTGGTCATCCTAAAAGAAGAATCTGGTTGCAAAACGTGCTGAGAGGAAACGGATGAGTTGACCAAGTGTTGAGGTTGAAGGGAATATGCCACAAATTGTGATTTGTATCGGAGTGGACCATCATCAGCTATGCGTCGTGAATACGTTTTGAGAACAAGTCTTGTTGACTCTGGTCCTCATTTAGAACAATAAAAGGGTGTCTTTGACATGAAAAATGCATGTTCTGATAGCAGTAGACGAGATTTTATGTGCTACTGATATTCTTCGGGGGAGGAAAAACCTTATCTGAGTTTTGTAGCTGTGCTAAGTACTTGTACACATGCAATTCACCTTAAAGTCTTGAAGTCTTGAAGTTCTTGAAGTTCTTAGTTCTTAAAGAACTACTTTGGGGGAGAAGGGGAGAGAAAGTCTGGAGATCAACAAGCAAAAATGTGATTTTTTTTTCTGGTCTCAGATACAAAATAAGCTTAAGGACAAGAAAAGTTTCATGTAATTTGTATTAAAGTTGGTTTTAGGGATGTGGGGTGCCACCGCCACAGTGAGAATTTGCAGGGCCAGTCTGAGCAAAAAGCGAGTACATTTATGTCTGTTTTTCCCATGGAGTTAGTACTGATTCCTGAGGAGAACTTAGCAGGGTCTTTGAGAGTCCCACAAAATTGCAAGAAAAAATAGAATTCGGGGTTCACCAAGAAGGAGAGCCCTGGTAAAGGCTCATGTCTATGCTGACACCTAGGTTGACATCTATGACTCGGTTGAGCCTGACTTCACCGAGATTAAAGCACAGATCTGAATGATGTCAATTCCTAATCTGATTAGTGTGACCTGATGTTTCTTATGCTGTTTCCTACTCTACTTTCAGAAGTTGAAATCTTTCTAGAGGGACAGGTCATCACACAGAAATTATCAAGATAACCAAGCACACAAAAAGAAAAGACATAAACAAAAACTGATAGAGACCACTGATGATATTGAGAACAAGAAATCCGTTTTCAGGCATGATTTTTTTAAAGCGAAGATTAATCTACCAAAGGAACTACTATAAATCGAGCCAACTGTAATTGTATTTATTGTAAACAATAAAAAAATTGCTAAATATTAAAGTCAGAACACTGGACTTAATTGTTTTCCTATCGACCAGCAATAAATATTCCGAAAAATCAAGAGCACCATTAACTGTAGAAGGAAAAGTGAAGGGAACTTAGCAGCTTGTAATTAGGAACTTTTAGTTTTCAAAATATGCTATAAGGAGAGCAGAAAACATGCCACCAAAGGGGAAAACGAATTTCCAGCAAAAACAACTGATACAGTTCTTGTTTGGAGAATATGTAAGGATTTCTACAAATGACTTGTAAAAAGCAAACAACGGTAGAAATATGGGCAAAATGCTGAGCAGCCACTTCACAAAAAAGGCCGTCCAAATAAAACATTTGAAAAAGGTTTGATCATCAAGAAAATGCAAGTCAAAACTATAGATCTATAATGAAATATCAGCATCACTACACTGTACCTGAAGGGCCAACATTCAAAAGACTGTGAGTGGTAACTATTGGCAAGGATATGGATCGAGTGGGATTGTCATACACTGCAAGAGGGTATTGTTATAACTACTTTTGCATACTGTCTGGCAGAATTTATTGAAGTTAATCCTACATACCGGCAGATAAGACAACACTTACAATACACCAGTTGTATGAAATACAGTAATCATTTTCAGAGGTGTATACCCAGCTGGGATATTGACACAGACATGCCAAAAAAATGCAACGTGACCCATAAAAATTTGTGGTAACTAAATTCTGGAAACAACCACAAAATACAACAATCGGATGGATAAGTAGATTAATAATGACTCATATGAAAGGTTAATACACACCTATGAAAATAACTGAATTCCTAACAATTACAACAATATGGATGAATTATACACATAATTTTGAGCAAAAGAAGTCAGGCACAAAAGATATCTTACTGCCTAATTCTATTTATACAAATTCGGAAATGGGTAAAGCAATCTATGGGGTGAAAAATCAGAATAGTGGTGACATTTCGGGAATAGAATAAAGTTAATGATTGGAACAAGGCAGAAGGCAGTTTCTGGACATGTTAGTACTATTCCATTTATTGACTTGTATGATGTCAAATGAATATGTTCATTTTTTTGGTACTTTATGGAGCTCTGATTTGTGGATGTTTCTCAATGCATGTTATTTCTCAGTAAGAGTTATTTCAAAAGGTTTCAAAACTTAAATATTCAAATTAACAAAAGGAAGAAAACCACTCATTACACATTCCTATTTTATTATTTTGCCATTATTTTCCAGGCTACCTGAAAACTTATCATGCAGACCTTGACTCTCAAGGTGGGATTAAGGTTCTCGTTCATACAAACATCAATAAGCTAGGGATTTATATTAAACTCATACAGCTTAACCCCAACCAAATCCTTGTCCATGGAGTCTGAAGTCGAGGGAGAATCAGCAAAATAGCAATCTTACGTTGGATCTGAGATTTCACCATAAGATGTAGGATTTAACCAATGTTAAATATTGGAATAGCACTTCTGTAAACGCACTTTGTCCTCAAGAAGAATATTGACTGCACATATTTGGGTTTGAGTTTTAATTTTAATTGGACAGCTAATAAGCAGTTTGACTTAAAATTTGGTTGGAGTAGCAAATTACTTTTGAGGTGACATAGGAAGAATACAGCCTCCGAAGCACAGTCGTAGAATACATTCAAGGTGAAATAAATTGCACAGATGAGCATTCACCTTTTGGTGGACACTCGGAAATGCCATAGAAGAAGACACAGGTCTTACTGATTTTTAAAATATGAAGTATTTTACAGGAAGGCATTCCTGAGGGTCTTTCTTTCAATGTGCACACTCTGGAAAATCTAGGGCAATGGACTTTGGTTTAAACATCTCAGGATGCTGTCACAGCGGAGGCCAGGCTCTGCTGCCCAGACCTCCTACTTCAGGAGAAAGGAATACATTTCCCACTGCTGTGAGTGTGGACCACTGACAGATCTCAGCTGAGTCCTTCCCTGGGAGTTGTCCACTGCAGGAGAGAACAGCTCTGCTCGTGGCTGGGCTTCTCCCCTCAGACTAGTTTGTCCACAATGGTGGGCATCAAAGAGGAATGGCACTGAACAAGTTAAATAGGCAAGGAAGCCTTTATTCACAACTAGTGCCGTAGGCGTCCAGACTTGCAAATAGGGGAGAGAAACTGAACTCAAGTCTACTGAAACAAAAGGTGAGAATGTTTTTAAGCACTGGGTGAGGGAGTGGAAAAGTATTAGAGAATGTTACAGGGATCAGTGTCATTGGGCCATCCGCATTAGCTAATTGTCCCTTACTGATGTTAGGTTCCTACCCTCTTTTTTTTCAACGTTTATTTATTTTTGGGACAGAGAGAGACAGAGCATGAACGGGGGAGGGTCAGAGAGAGAGGGAGACACAGAATCGGAAGCAGCCTCCAGGCTCTGGGCCATCAGCCCAGAGCCCGACGCGGGGCTCGAACTCACGGACCGCGAGATCGTGACCTGGCTGAAGTCGGACGCTTAACTGACTGCGCCACCCAGGCGCCCCAAGGTTCCTACCCTCTTACAGTGACGATGGGGAGATATGGTTCTGTATCTCTTTATGATTAGGATTTTTAAAAGAATTATTTTCCAGTCAGTTACCACACAATGTGGTCTTGGTTTTAGGAGTAGAACCCAGTGATTCATCACTTACACATAACACCCAGTGCTCATCCCAACAAGTGCCCACCTTAATGGCCACCCCCCATTTTCCCCACCTCCATCAACCTTCAGTTTGTTCTGTGTATTTAAGAGTCTCTTATAGTGTCTCCCTCTCTGTCTTTATCTTATTTTTCCTTCCCTTCCGGTATGATCATCTGTTAAGTTTCTCAAATTCCACATATGAGTGAAATCAGACAATATCTGTCTTTCTCTGACTAACTTATTTTGCTTACATAATACCCTCCAGTTCCATCACGTTGTCGCAAATGGCAAGATTTCATTCTTTTTCATCACCGAGTAGTATTCCACTGCATATATTTATACCACATCAACTAATGCATTCATCAGATGGTGGACATTTGGGCTCTTTCCATAACATTAGTGTTGCATGTGCCCTTTAAATCCTTTGGATATCCTTTGAATAAATCTCTAGCAATGCCATTGCTAGGTCTTAGGGTAATTCTATTTTTATTTTTTTAAGGAAACTCCACACTGATCATATTTCAAAGGGATAGCTTCCAGGTCCTTGAGACAGACATTCTTGGGTTGTGAAACTGTCTAACTTGTCCTCTTCTGCATTTTTATAGCACCCCAGAATTGGAAACATTATTTTCTGATTTTTTTTTCTTTTTCCCCACTACCATGAGCCATTGAATGAGGTAAAGGAGCCACGTTTAATATATCTTTGTATTTTGGTAATTACAACACCTGGATTAAGAACAGGCATATTACAAACATCAATTGAACATATTTTAGAATGAGTCCTAATTCTACTTATTGTCTTCACCAGGCAGCTAACTAGATCATTCCGTTTTATTTTTGATTGAAAAGGTAAAACGTGAAAACATGTGTGTGTCCAAAAAGGGTTTTCATGGGGTATCTATCAAGGATCACACCATGTGTGCAAATGTGTTAGTGTTTTAACTGAGGCAACAAGGTAGATGCATTTAAAAATAGCTGAATTTTAAAGGACTATTTGATTTTTTTCTCTAATAAACCTAATCTGATTATTTTAGCCCCTGTAAATGCTCTTCAACCAAATATTACAGTTATTTTAAAATTAAGATGAATTCTAATTCATTGGTAAAAAGTTAAAGAGGGAGGGCAGGTAGGAGTTTTAAAATAATCATGGCAAAGGTAAAAAGAAAGGAAAATAAAATTTTGCATACCTTACAGAAAGTACTCAGCAAAGAAAGACTAACTGCACTAAAATCTAAAAACCTAGCCCATATGTTAGAAGCAAAATAGTACATTATATTGATCGATCAATCGATCATCTGAAAAGACTTTGTGACGTGTAGAATAAAGGAAATGATAATGGTGGTAATGTTACTCTACACTGTGCAAAACCCAAGCAAACTTAAAGAATATATTCACTCCTCTGAGAGTAATCTCAACAAAGACACTGAATTCACTCAAAGTAAATTCATAATTTGTCAAGTACGGAAATTTGAAATAAAACATCACAAACTTAAAATAATAATGGGTGAAAGACTACATACTGTTATAAAAAATAGAATATTCAGCATTAAATAATAGTGAAAGCAGTTTATATCTAACTAATAAGAAGTAAAGTATTACTTACAGGGAAATTTGTAGTCATGATGCAAATTTTAGAAGAGAGAAAATATTGAAGACTAATGATCTCAGAGCTCAACTTAAACCATAGATAGCAGAAGAAGTAAAACAAATATAGATAGTATGAGGAAAAAATAATAAGCATGAGCAAAAATGAATGGAGAATTTAAAAAGTAATAAAATGATTCAATAAGTTAATGATCTATTCTTTGAAAATTCAATATTTCAATTGTTTTTTTTTTGATCAGCCAAACAAACAAACAAAAACAAAAAAAAAATCTATAACAAACATAAGGACAAGATTGCATTATGAATAATGATACAATGCTTTGGAATATTCAGATCAAAGGGACAATAACCTAGAAAAACATCTCGTCAAACCTGACTCAAGATTAAATAGAACACTCAAACAGACTAGACTAGTATGCATTTATAAGCTAACATCAGTAAATAAATAAATCATTAACCCATCAACACAAAATCAAATAAAAATGCAAATTTAGGGGCGCCTGGGTGGCTCAATTGGTTAAATGTCCAACTTTGGCTCAGGTCATGATCTCGTGGTTGGTGAGTTCAAGCCCTACATCAGTCTCTGTGCTGACAGCTCAGACCCTGGAGCCCGCTTTGGATTCTGTGTCTCCCTCTCTCTCTGCCCCTCCCTCACTCACATTCTATCTCTCTATCAAAAATAAAAATAAAACATTAAAAAAATAAAATTTTGGAAATAAAATGAGTTTAGAAAGACTTGCCTTATTACATGTAAATATTGCATTGATGTCTTCATGCAAATTCTGCTACATTTACATGTGTCCAGAATCAGATTAAGGCAAAAAAAAAAAAAAAAAAAAAAAAAAAAAGATAAAAGGAGCCATATCTATGACAGAAATGACAAAACAAATCAAGGAAACATATACCACCATAAAAGTAGCACTAGAATAACAGATTTTCCCTAATGAAAAAAAATATATATAATTAGATGCCTGCTAATTCCTTACACGAATCAATCTCAGTTTTATTAAAACCTTACATGTGGAAAGAAAACTATAAAACGTTTAGCACAAAACATATTTTTATAACCTTGGCAAAGGAGATAATTTCTTAAACAGAACATGTAAAGTAAAATGCATAATTGGAAGAATGAATACATTTGGTTACATTACATTTTAAAAATATTACCCAATAAAAGGCACCATAAAAACAATGGAAAATCACACCCTATATTTGGCAAGTAACCAACAAAGGCTGGAATCTAATATATATAAAGAATATATGTTTTCTATCTATTTATCTATCTATCTATGCACACATATGTATAAACATACGAAAGAAAAACGTCCTAACAGAAAAATAACAAGGATAGGCAACTTACAGAGCAGAAAATCTTAATGGCAAACACAAAAGAGGAAAACCATGCAAAGATGCTCATTCTCACTAGCAATCAGAAAAATTCCAATTTTAAATAAACTATATTTCATTTCTCACTCTTGAAGATTTGCAAAATTTAACATGTTAATATTTTTAATAAGGTGTTTTGGCCAGGTTACAGAGAAATGGGAACTCATTTTACGGGTGGAAATGAAAATGGTTACAACCACTTTAGGCAGCTTTCAGAAAACGTCTGGCAACTTGTAGCATCATACTGTCTTTCAATGAGGGGTACGGATCCTGATGTCTATTATGGAGAAACGCTCACATACATGCAAAAGAAAAGAACGTTTCATTGAAGCAGTGATTGTAATAGCCAAAGGGCGGTAAGCTGTTTTTCAGTAGGGGAAGAAATTAATAAATCATGGTTTATTCATATAACCATATTCGACAGCAGTTAAGATGACTTATATTCAAATGTATCAATATGGGTATATCTCAAAGTTATAAAGAGTGAATAAAGCAGTACGATCCCATTTATGTAAATTTTAAAGCACACAAAACATATATTTATGGTTTTTCTTAGATTGGGTTCCCTGGAAACCCATTCAGAGATGTCGAGTTGTGTGCAGCAGATTTAGAGAACATTGCCCCGGGGAGGCGTCAGGAAGCCAGAGAGGCAGAATCAGGGCAGAGCGAGAAGCCAGGTCACCATATGGTTGCAACCCATGGTCTCGGCCCATCCTACGGGGAGTTCCAGAGCTAGGTTGGTCCTTCAGAGGTATTCCATGTAGACGCAAGGGGACCGAATACGTATTTGCATCATCCAGCCTATGGCCACTTCAGGGAAAGACTCTGCTTCGTAGCTGGCAGCACTGCCCAGCCTGGTGCACAGCTCTGAGCCAGCAGCACTGATGTCAGCGGCCGAGGAAAGGGGGCCTGGGCCCGGAATGGAGCACCAAATTATCTACTTGGCCGCCATTTGCATCTGTGCGACAAAAGTACTGCAGACACATGCGTGGCAATGTTGTACGTGGACTTCAGAATGGTGGATTCCTATGGCAGGAGAATCGCAGGAAAGGGAAGGATGAGAGGCCAGGCTTTAGGTAGATTCGCAATATTTAATTCATTAAAAAATAATACCGAAGTAAATACAAAATTGCTTTACCTTATTGGTGTGCCTCTTCCCATGGTATTACCTCAATATTTTTTATGTGCTTGAGATGTTTCACTTCTGAAAAATCGAGTCATAGTGCAGAGTGATCAAATGGCATTCAAAAAGTGGTCAAATAAAAAAAAACTATCTAAAATTAGAGAAAAAAATCTCTATTTTTCATTAAGGAATCAGAAACTTGGGTCACCGTCCGATGACTGTTTTCAAGTCACAACGGAGATTACAGTTGGCCAGATAACTTAAGACGTTATTCAGAGAGAGGGGTGCCTGGGTGGCTAAGTTGGTTGGATGTCCGACTTCAGCTCAGGTCATGATCTCATGGTTTGTGAGTTCGAGCCCCGCATCGGACTCTGTGCTGTTGGGGCAGAACCTGCACCAGATCATCTGTCTCCCTCTCTCTCTGTCCCTCCCCTGCTCACACTTTCTCTCTCAAAACTAAATAAACCTTACAAATGTTATTTAGATAATGTGCATATCCTAATATTTATTTTAACTTACAAGTTTTGTAGATTCAGTTATTTATCAATCTTTTTCTTTTACATTTTTTTAAATTTTATTTATTTACTTTTGAGAGAGAGACAGAGAGAGCAAGCAAGGGAGGGGCAGAGAGAGAGGGAGAGAGAGAGAATCCCAAGCAGGCTCTGCACTGTCAGCACAGAGCCCTGTGCAAGGCTTGACCCCACGAACCTCTAGATCCTGACCTGAGCCTAAACCAAGAGTCAGACGTTTAACCCAGTGAGCTACCCAGGCGCCCTTATTTACCAGTCGTTTTCGTCACTACCATGGCCTTTCTTTTGCATACGTATCTCCTGACTGTAGTTCCATATAACGTTTTGTCTTACTTTTGGTTCTCCCCTGCTGAAAACTGAATTGCGTCTCCCCCCCAAATTCACGTGCTGAAGCCCCAACTCCTGACGTGATGGTATTTGGAGATGGAGCCTTTAGGAGGGAATTAGGTTTGTGGCCTTATGATAAGAAGAAAAGAAATCAGACCTCTAGCTCTCTACCACATGAAGACACAGGCAGAAAGTGGCCCTCCGAAGGACATAAGGAGACCCTTCACCAAGAAAACACAACAAACAAACCAGCAAACAAACCCAAAACGTGACGGCGCCCTGATCTCACAACTTCCAGCTTCTGGAACTCTGAGGAAATAAACGTCTGTCGCTTAAGTCACCCAGTGGGTGGCTTGTGTATGGCAGCCTGAGCTCGGACACCACAGGAAGTAGACGCAGAAACCAGAGTCTGAATATATGCGGTTTATTGGGAGGGAAACATCAGTAGGAAAGTAGACAGGGAATGCAAGGTAGCCAGAAAAATGTTAGTGATAAGGCACAGCCCTAATGCGGGTGAGGAGAACTGGAGCCCCCTGGGGAAATCTAGAAGCCAGTATGGAACACGTTCTTGAGAGATGTGCCACCCATGGGGCTATGGACTGAGGTATTTATGCGTCTATTTCATCTATCATCTGTAGATGACTGTACCCAGAGGATGTTCATCCTAAGGGATTTCTGGCCTCCCAGCCTGGTGGGCAAAGAGGGCTCTGGAAGCAGCAGGCTTTCCTCCAGGAAGTGCAAATGCCACACTGGGGAGCTTGTCTAGTGTCTCCGGAGATGGCCAGTGCCATCGTGTGTGGAGAGCCCAGGGGCTTCGTTCCATGTCTTGTATCCAGCCACGTCTCCACGTGGTCACCAGTTTGTTTTCTCTAAGAGGAGCAAGAGCTTCGAGAAGTTCCTCTATTGTAAAGCTCTTTCACCCACAGAGAATCTACTGTTTATTCATAGTAGCTTATCTTTTATGAGGCTTTCCAAATAATTCCACACTATTTTTGCATGATGTTGCACACTGCTTAATAATTAAATTACATAATTGCACCAACATGCACACTTAATGTCAACAAGTTTGGAAATAAAAGCTCTTGGCTCTTGGTAGGGTTACAGCTCACGTCCTGGCAGGAGAAGCACATGGGCAGATTGCCCGGGAGCATTCAGCACGCGGTGGGCACCGATAAGTACAAATTCCGGAGGGAGTGATGTTCAGCTGTCCGATGAGTCTGTTGAGTGGTGGTGAGTATAAACCACTCCTAGTGTATAGGGATAGCTGTTGTGTGGGAAAGAAACTCTGTTTGTTCCAGGGATAGAAATTCTGGATAGAGTTGTGGGAAAATACAGTAACTTTGCTCCGTTCCGGTACATTTTCTCGCAGTTGCATTTCACACAACAATGTGAAGGCTGGACTAGAGAAAGTGTAACTTACTCTAACTAGAGTATTCAAGCCAATGTCTTTGGCGGGGGGAGTTAGTGCCATTTCACTATCATTTTTTTTTTTTTTTATGTTGGGTAAACCGATCTCTTTGAGTTTACTCTTTTAGAATCCGATTGAAAAAAAAAAAAAATCACTGTTATTATTTGCCCTTAATGTGTCATTCAGTTCCACTGAGCTGTGTTAGCACGCTATATTTACACTTTGTGCTTCTTAGGTAAACACTGGGCAAAATCAAGTGTTTGTGTTAGCTGAGTGGATCATTCTACTTCTCCGCCAAAGTTAAGAGCCTTAGAAGTCATCACACATTCCGGGGCAGAAGCTTTGTCTAGGTTCTAAAAGGAAGTAGCTTGGGTCGTTCAAAGATAGAATGTTCAATTCTGCCCTGTGTGTGCTTGTGATGGATTCCACCTTCAAGGAGGGAATGGCGGTTTATTCATGTCAAGGTAACTAAAGAAAGTGTCATCTTTTCCTTTCGTTATGGGACCACTTTTGTAAATCATCCTGTGAAATGCATGGTGGGCATCAAATGAATTTTAGTGTGTTACTCGGGCTGCCACATCAGCGTTTATGAAGAGCTCGGTCTTCCCGGGCTTCCATGAACTGGCCCTTATGTCTTCCCAGCAATATTACCCTAGCAGTATTCTCTTCTGAAACACCGCTGCTATATTCCCACCTCACATGGGGAGTCCACACTGCTCCCTCAGCTGCCAATACCTTCTCATTCTGTTTTTCTGATTGACTTAGAAGCTTCATCATTATGTTTCTTATTAAAAAGATTTTTAAAATGCTTATTTATTTAAGGGGGGGGTAGCGGGGAGGGGTAGAGGGAGAGAGAGAGAAGGAGAGAGAGAGAGTCCCAAGCAGGCTCTGAGCTGTCAGCACAAAGCCTAACGTGGGGCTCAAACTCACGAACCATGAGATCATGACCTGAGCTGAAGCCAGATGCTTAACCATCTGAGGGGCTCCAGGATCCCAGGGACGCTTGAATGATCCATGAACAAAAAGTGGCTGGTAATGAATTTTTGAGAAAATCATCATACATGCCAAGACTTCTCTCGCCAGCTCACTGCTCTCCACACAGGGTTAGACACCGTGTGAGCAGTTTCAGTTTTTAAGAGATAATCGTCGGTAGCTGTGCCCATTCTGGCGCTATTCCAGAACATAAGGAAAGATTGTCCTCATTTTAATAGCATCTTCCCTCAATCTCACATTTTTTCCCTCTTAAAGAAAAATAATATATATATATATATATATATATATATAGAGAGAGAGAGAGAGAGAGAGAGAGAGATAGATAATGTATATGTATATATGTCTATATATATATATATATATATATTTTTTTTTTTTTTAAGCAGTTTCGAGTGGCGACTGGGTGGCTCAGTTGCTTAAGTGTCGGACTTCAGCTCAGGTCATGATCTCTGGATTCGTGAGCTCTAGCCCACGTTGGGCTCTCTGCTGTTAACACAGAGCCCTCTTTGGATCCTCTGTCCCCTCTCTCTCTCTGCCCCTATCCTGGTCCTCCTGCCTTTCTCTCTCTCTCAAAAATAAATACACATTAAAAATTGTCAAAAAAACCCAACACAATTTTGTTATTACCTTTCAGATTCCACTGCATCAGAAATTTCTCTACCACCAACTTCACCTCCCTCCCCCATTTTTTATTTTTTAGTTTCCTCTGTTTCTTCTTTTCTTTCAAGGAAACAAAAAAAAATGGGAAGAACATAATTTCTAAAATAGTTACTCCTAGGGAAGCAAATTCAGATGCCAAATTTTTCAGAGACGGCTGTGAATGAGGAACAACCATGACAAGTTAGCTCATCTGGTTAAAAATATGGTACCTTGGAGGCAAGAGAGTCAGTGTGGCTCATGCACACATCCATCTGGTCCCTTCCTTCCATTTCAGTGGCCTACACTCTTAGTTATCTTTTGAGCATGAAGCATCCAAAAGGGAAAGAGATGACAGGCTCTTGTGGCTCACTGAGTCACAAGAGCAATCCTCATGTGCCAGGCTCATTGACAAATGTCAAGAAACTTCATCCTATCAGATATACAGGACGACGCAAAGCGGTTCAGGACATCCAGCATCTTCAATGACTGCACACACAATTAGTTGAACTTGAAATATTTAATTTTGGGGCAATTTTACAAAGGTGTTACCTGATCTGAAACACTAGAGGGTAAAATTTATACCTGTCTTTCAACTCTCCTAAATCAGTAAGTCTTGCAAGAAAGTAATGGGCACGAATTCATTAAATATTACTGTGTTTTATGTTGAAAGAATTTATAATAAATGTAGTAAGTTATAATGAAAGCCCAGAAGACTCTATAATTTTAGAAGCCCCTATTATGGGGCCGTCACATCTTAAAATATAAGGAAATGAATTTGTGTCTTGCATTCAGACTGCGTTTATTTCAAAACATCTTCCGATAGCTACTGATTTACCCCAAATATCCTAACTTTTTGGCATTTAAAAAGCTCTGCGATGAGAATTACTATTTAGGATGGTCTCCTTTAAAACTGCAAGGTACTAAAACACACAGATATTACACTGCTTGCAATACTTGCCTTCTGGTGATGAAAGAAAATAAAGGCATTTTAGATAATGTAGCAAACCCAAGGATACTCACTTAACCCATTCTTTTTACTAGCTGTTTGACCTTAGAGGAAATATTTACTTCAACGTACTTAGATTTACCTATCTAGATACAGAGAACATAATAATATCTGCCATATGAAGGGCTGTCATAAGAATCAAATGACCTAATCCATATCAAGCTCTTAGTACAGCAACAGGTAGTAAATATCTGAAAAGATTATTATTATTTTTAATTATTAGTAGTAGTGCATCCATTCATTCACCCAACTATTCTTCATTTATGTACTTTCCTGAGTTCAGTGAAAACAGAAAAGAGTGGTAAAATGCACTATTGGCTTCCATGGAGCTCCCAATTCAGCATGGGAGGCAGCTGTGTATAAAACCAATCACAGTGTCCCACGGTATTTGTATAGGTCAAGTGCCATGAAGCATTTATTTCATCTGCCATATGAGGAAGAAGGCTTGCCTAAGGAAATTCATTCTAAGTAGATCTTAGAGGGATGACTGGATTCCAGTAGACAAAGGAAAAGGAAGACAGAATGAAAGCAGGCATGGAAAGAGGAACTAGTTTGAAATTATAAGTAGTCTCCTGTAGCTTGAATGTAGGATGCATTGGAATTAGGGCTGGCACAGACACTACACCATCACTCATTCCCCTTGTGTGGGATGCTAAAGGATTGTACCAGATAATCCTTTAGAAAACAAGGAAACCGGCGAACCTTGGGAGGTCTTGAGGAAGGGAGATTCAGCACCTACGTAAGTATATGTGGGAGAGAGATTTCTGGCTTCAGTGAGAAGGATACGTTGGAAAGATAAAAGAGGGGAGAGAGTGAGACTGTTTGAATACTCCCAATGAAATTCTTTTGGCCAGAAGAAGTTAGAAAGAAGTGGAGAAAAAGTGAATGGGATTGGAGAGAGAGATCTCGCACAGAATAACAGAGACACCATTTATTCAGGTGGATTCTGATACGAATAGAAAAAGCAAAGGGAGTTCTAAAGTACAGAGGAGGAGTTTAAAGATCAGACGGGTTAAATGACTTTTCCAAGGTCAAATGTCTTAGAAGAATTATGACTTACTCCCCTTAAGCTTCCTTATCCTTGACGCTACAAGGTCCTTTCCCCACGGTGTTGGGAGCTTCTGTTTTGCCCGTGAAGATCACGTGTGAGAGAAAATCCACGTTGCCCTCCTTGATTCCCAGGATGTATTGTTAGGATTTAGAATGAAGCTGGTCTCGGTCCACTTCTGGTTTACAGCACAAGCCACAAAGGAAACAAGAGCACCGCTAAGCTCTCCTCTTCTCAACTCTACTATGTCATGCACATTTAATTAGCAGCAAAAATAGAAATGCATATTTAGCTCCTTATTCAGCAAGAACTGGAAAGCCACCAGATTATAGGCACAGCAGAACACAAAGATTGACGTTTTGACAAAGCCTCCTTTCAGAAATGAACACTCAAGAATGATGACTCAGGCAAATTACCCGTTAATTGCTGACCAGTTTTTAACTGGGTCAGCCCCAAATAAGGACATAAATTGAACTGGACGGAACAAATGCTTGTTACTTGGTTTGGTTCGGGTAGAGTCCGCAGAATTGGGGTTAGGTGACAAGAGACATTTTGGGCTGGCTAGTGACATAAGTTTAATGACACAAGTTGTTAAAGAAAGAAGCATTTATAACACAAGGCGTTTTTCTCAGAAAATTAAATATTTTTCTATGTGTACATTAGTTTTCTCTTGCTCCATAAAACTTACCACAAACTTTGCAGCTTAAAACAACATGAATATAGGGGCACCTGGGTGGCTCAGTAGGTTAAGCATCTGGCTGTTGACTCTGCTTCAGGTCATGATCTCAGGGTTGCTTAGTTTAAGCCCTGCGTCCAGATCTCTGCTGTCAGCATGGAGCCCACTTTGGATCTGCTGTCCCTCTCTCTCTGCCCACCCCTCACTCGTACTCTCTCAAGAAATAACAAAATATTTTTTTAAATTAAAAAACCCACAAATATATGATTTCAGTGGTTTCCATAATCAAGATGCCAGGCTAGTACGCACCCAGAGCACGTCCCCCGCTCAGTGTTCCACCAGGCTGAAATCAGAGTATTGGATGGATGGAGCTCTTCCAGGCTCAATGATTTTTGGCAAAATTCGGTTCCTTTTGACTGCGTGACTGAGGCCCTCAGCTTTCGGAAGCTGATTGCTATTCCCTGCTATATAGTCCTCGCCACAATATGAAGGATGGTTTTTTAATCTTTATTTTTTTTTAATTTTTAATGTTTATTATTTATTTTTGAAAGAGGGAGAGAGTGGGAGCAGGGAAGGGACAGAACGAGAAGGAGACACAGAATCGGAAGCAGGCTCCAGGCTCTGAACTGTCAGCACAGAGTCTGACATGGGGCTGGAACTCATGAGCCGCCAGATCATGACCTGATCCGAAGTCAGATGCTTAACTGACTGAGCCACCCAGGCACCCCTGGTTTTTCATCTTCAAAACCAACAAGGGAAGATCTACACTGCTCCAAATCTGAATTTTCACCCCTCTGACTACTTGATCTTCCTTTACAGGGCTCATCTTATTAGGTCAGGTTCACCCACGAAATCCGACCTTTTGGTTAAAAATTAACTGTTAAAATTTAATTAACTGTTAAAATTAACTGTTTAGCAGGCTTAACCACATCTGCAGAACATCTTATCTTTGCCATATAGAGTAACCAGTCACGGGAGGGACACTAATCATATTCCTAGCTGTTTCCCCTCTCAAGAGAATATTCAAAACTATGTACCAGAGGAAGAAATTTTGGAGGTCCTTTATAAGCCTGCCTGCCACAATGTAGTTTTTGGTATATACTTCTGAAAGTTCCCCCCAAAATGGTGAATAGATGCAGGTGTGGACTAGTCCAAAGAACATTTTACTCTGAGTTGGGATGTGGATTCTAATCCTTACCGTGCTATTGACAATGTAAGTTCCTAAGTTCCTCTTCTAAGAAATGAAGTTATTAACAATAAAAATGATCTGTGGTGTCATAGGCTTTTAATGATGTTTAAAAAGGAAGGAAGAAAAGTCTTGGCATATGTGAAGGCTCAAAAGAGTGGTGAATTAATTACCCACATGTAATCTCTGGCTGAAATCTCATCCAGAGGAGTAGAAATGAGATATTTGAAGGGAGTGGGGACAGAAGATCAATTGGAATGTAGCCTTAATGCAACAATAAGTACAAAGTGAATAATAGCTAATACTAATTGAATCCACTCTATGGCAAGTGCAAAACATGTTATTATATGATCATACACACACACACACACACACACACACACACACACATACACACACATTATTTTTAATTCACATAAAAACCGGTATTGCTATAGTTATTTGTCAGATAAGGAAATGGAGACTCGGCAAGTAAATGGTAGAGCGAGGGCTGAAATGGACACGATCGGCTCCAGAGTCCACACACTTTTCACTATAACAAACTGTCTTTGAATTAGGATTAGCCTTAAGTGGCACAGAGTTCGGCAAATCTGAACTGAATATTCAGAGATCCAGAAATAGAGGCAAAAAGTCCTCATCTCAAACGCTTGTCAGCATTAGCCTTCTATCTTGGCTTTTCTTTCTTACCTTGAGAAAGCACAGGCAAGAGGAAGGAAGGACCAATTTATGTCACTCTGTACTCTAAGCATTATATCCAGGGAAGAAACTACCCACAGAAAATAAAATTGTCCCACATAGTGTATAAGCAATCACCTGCCGTGCAACAATTTCACACAGTGGCTCGAAACAACACGTTTATTATCTCACTATCTCTATAGGTCAGGAAAATGGACATGGTTTCGCTGGGTCTTCTGCTTCAGGGTCTTTCAGAAGGCTATAATTAGCATATTGCTCAGGGCTGGGCTTTCACAGAAAGTCATGAATGAGGGAGAATCTGCTTGAGAAGTCACACGACTTATGGGAGCATTCACTTCCTCCCGGACTGTAAGACTGAAGCAAGTTTCTCATGGGCTGATGGACTGAAAACTCAAATTCTTCATTAACTATTTGCTGGAGATCACCCTAGTTCCTTCCTTCGCCGGCCTCTCCAACATGGCAGCTTGCTTCATCCAAGCACGCAAGCCAAGAAGGCATTAGAGACAGTCTGCTAGCATGGAGGGAGTTGCAATCTTAGGTAATATAATCACCAAAGTGGATCCCATCACCTTTGCTCCCCGCTGTTGATTAGAAGGAAGCAATGAAATCTAGTTCACATTGAAATGGGTATTTCATAAGAGCACGTGTACGGCCTAGCATTTGTGGGGGCCATATTGGAGCAGGTTAGCCACAGGAAGTACAGCACAAAGGCTGATGCACTCTCAAACCCTGATCACTGTGGAAGGCTTGGTTTCAATTCCATGGGTGTGACATTGGTGAATTTGTTTCTCATGTTCCATTTTCCTCATCTGAAATGCAGGTCGTTATGCATTTTAAACGAGATAATGAATGTACAGTATTATATACCACCCTAACACAGTAACTGGCTGCTACCTGTTAGTTATGGTGGTTAATGATACATTAAAAATTGAAGGAAGCATTTTTTTATGGGATAGTCTCAATGTGCATTTGTTTTATGTTTATGTCAGAACCATCATGTCAAAATATGGAAGGATTATTATTTTTTGTTTGTTTTTTATCCCTGAATGTCCCCATCATTGTCTTTCCTTTCCCATACATCTTAACTGTATGAGGTAGGGCTGAACTTCAGGGTAGGGCTAATGGTGGGTTTTATTTGTAAGATTATCTCAATATTGAACTGTATATATGTATATATACACACACACACATATATATATAATAAACTGTATATTGAATGTTTATTTATTTTGAGAGCAAGAGAGAGATCAGGGCAGGGGCAGAAAGAGAGATTGAGAGAGAGAGAATCCCAAGAAGATTCTGCTCTGTCAGCACAGAGCCCGATACAAGGCTCAGACTTACAAACCATGAGATCATGACCTGAGCTGAAATCAAGATTTGGACGCTTAACCTACTGAGACACCCAGGCGCCCCTCTCCTATAACATTTGATTTGAGATATTAAAATATAAAAACAAATCTCCTTTGCAGTCATTGGACATAATAGAAACAGAATGGGCTGATCGTTCAAGGCCTGGCCAGATAAAATTTTCTCTGTCTTGAAGCTTTCTGTTCAGGTTACTTTGAAGTGGAGGCATAATTTTATACCTTGCAAAACTGGCTTTAGAGAAAGTCCTGTTCATAAAAATAGCAAGAGCTGATATTTATGTTGCCCTAAGGCTAATTTCCCCAATTGTCTTACTGCATTTTCTAAATTATGAGCATTTTAGGAAATTTTTTGATTTGAACTTTTTCCAGGCCATGTCCATCAGCCCTTTGCCAACTTTATTATTCCTGAAAATGCTTCCAGTTACGGCACGGAGAGAAACTTATTTTCTCTCTATTCCTGTGTGAGCACATTATAGATTCAATATACTGTTTAAGTTAAAAGCACTCACCATTAAATGTTCCTTACTAATTTTATTGTAGACAGTAGCAAATTGCAAGGCCCCATGCAGACCCTTATACAATCAACATGCATTTTACGATAGTAGAGGGAATTTATTTTAAAAACAAATGCTGAACATACAGTTGCAATGGTAATATACTGAATTAAAACTTCCATCTATTTCCCTATTTCAAGGTGTTTCTGACGAAATCTGTAACATGTGAGTAAACAAAGTGCTAATTTTTACCAGATAAATAGGTCATGATTAATGAATAGAGATTCACACATTTTGAAATATATCTTAGATCACACACCAGCCAGTTCTATATAGTAGACTGCTAAAACCCAATGAGGAGAAAAATCGTATATACAACATATTAATCAAATCACCTCTTGTTTCCACTTCTGTGGCGACTTTCCAACTTGTTTTAAATGTGAAGTATCTTTTTTCTTCTGTGTATTCCGTACTATGATTCCAGTCTTCTTTCTTAAAAAAAAAAAAAATGTTCTCCTTGTTGGAAAACAAGAGCATCTACAACAAAACATAACCAGATAACCACATATAAACTCCTGACTCACAGATTCTTTCACATATAACCACTCAGTATTTCCAACACTATGAAGCTCATTCAAAACTAAACAAACAAACAAACAAAAAAATGGGATGTTAGTATTTCTTCAAGTATTTGTCTGGTTTTCTTTTTACACTGGATTTGACATTTGGATGCTCTTGAAACTTCTGATTTACCCCTTCACTTTCAAATGAAAACAGAAGTATCGATGTTATAATGAGTGTTCCCTTAATTCAAAGCCAGATTAAAATTCCCATTAAGGCATATATATTTGGTAATTCAAGTGGTATTCTAAATGTTCTAGTTTTGTGCAAAGAATTACAATTCTGATAAACGATAAATACCTATATGTTACAATAATTATGTCACTTGTATCAAAACAAATAAAAATTATGCAGGTTTTAATACTTACCATCATCAATTTTGCGAATACACGAAAGGCATCAACTTCCTATAGCTGGGTCATAAGAAATTGGGAGCAACCAATTATGAACAACCAAGAAAGATTAGATATTTCTGAAAGTCTGCTTGACACCATCGGAAGGAAAACCAAGGGGGTGAATATTTATGAGGAGGAGCAAACCTAAACCTGAAACTGGCTTCTATAGCCTCTTTCCCTAATGGCAACAGGTGAACTCCAGGAAAAGCAGCTGAAACACTGAGAAGCCAGGCAAAAATTTGGATAGCCCTATATGGCTGCAGAGGAGGCAGAGAGAGGCTGAGATACTCAGAGCTGTGGTTTTAGACCCAGAGAGGCCGCAACCCAGGACTCACAGTGATGCACACAGCAGCTCTCAGTCGGTTGAGAATCTGACTTTGGCTCAGGTCATTATCTCATAGTCAGTGAGTCAGAGCCTGGGTGTCGGGCTCCTGGCATCTGTTGGCAGCTCAGAGCCTGAATTCTGCGTCTCCCTCTCTCTCTGCCTCTCCCCCACTCACACTCTCTCTCTCCCTCGCAAAAAGAAACAAACTTTAAAAAGATAATAATAATAGAATGAGGAGACAAGGGGGGAAAAAGCACAGAAAAACAAGAAAGTCAAAAGACCATACATACCTACACGATAGCCTGATAAACTAAATCACAAACGCAAAGAATTAGTTTCCTAACAGATTAGGCAAGGATTCGACACAAAGAGTCATAGTTGGAAGTTAAATATATAGCAGTGGGTGGAATACAAGTCAGAAGACAATTATCTAGGCTAAAGAGCAGAGATGAAAAGAAATACAGGAAAGATCATAAAAGATACATCGGAAGAGGGAATGCGGTTTCTAACTTATATGATACCACCTTCCAGAAGGAGGAGTGAGACAGAATGAGAAGAAGCAATATTAAGGAATTTCTCCTCCGAATTTTCTAAAATTGATGAAAGACATCAAATATCTCAGATTCATGAGGCAGTAGCAAAATATCTCAGCAGAATACTGAAATAAAGTCAATACCACAAGAACAAGAAATCTCCACTTAACTGCATCATAACAAAATTGCTTAAAAATGGGGCACCTGGGTGGCTCAGTTGGTTAAGCGACCAGATTTGGCTCAGGTCATGATCTTGTGGTTGGTGGGTTCAAGCCCCACGTGGGGCTCTGTGCTGACAGCTCAGAGCCTGGAACCTGCTTCGGATTCTGTCTCCCCCTCTCCCTGCCCCTCCCCACTCACGTTCTGTCTCTGTCTCTGTCTCTCTGCCTCTCTCAATAATAAACAAACATTAAAAAATTAAAACAAAACTGCTTTAAAAAGACATAGTACCTTGAAAGGAACAAAAGTAAGCATGGCAACCACTCTTCAGAGACAAAGAAAGCAGAGAACAATGACATGTTATATATAAGGGGCTGGTAATAAATAACCACTAACTTCAAGTCTATCTCCAGGGAAAATATATATAAAAAAGCAGATAAAGATGAAATGAAAATATTTTCAGGCAAAGAGGCACTGAAAGAATTTGTTGCCATCAGGCTTCAACTGAAAAAAAAAAAAAAAAAAAAGCCGAAGGATCCAGCGTGGAAATGCCTTAAGGGGAAGGAGAGGCAGGGAGATACAGGATACAGGGAAAGGGGAAACATGTGCACATGTAAATGAATAGGGACTTCGCAGTAAATTAATGATGATAATAATAGCAACAGTGATCTTCCAAATCACTAGAATTAAAAGCTGATAGCACGTATGATTCAGGGGGTTTATGAAGTAGTTCAACTACTCTAGTTTTTCGTCTTTTTTGCAAAGTGGTATCTTTACTAAACGTTAGTAAGTCGAAGATGCGGGTAGTAATTTTTCAGGTAATCACTAAAGGGAAACGGACAGCACACCAATACGTTTAGGAAAGAAAAAGAATAACAAAATCATTGAGTCTAAAATGGGTACACTTTAAGTAAAGCAATACAAGCTTGCAGGACAACTAGAACACAGACAGAGGCAGTTTTAACTCAAATACGTCTTACAGACACTAAAATCAATGAATTAAGTGCTTTGATGAAAAGCAAATAGCTTAATCCTATTAGCCCCCATGTGTACCTACAAGAACAACACATCCCAAAGGAATATAGGGAACGTGAATCAAATGCAGTGCATGTACCTTGCTAGATCACAAAATGACTTTATAAAGTATTTTTCAGGCAATCAGGAAAAAAAGAAAGATATATGTATACATACACATATATATCAGAGAATTTTAAGAACTAGTTTGTTTAGACGTGATTCACGACACTCTGGTTATATGAGAAAAGGCCGTGTGGTTACAGATACATTCTCAGTACAGAGGATAAAACACAAGATTTGAATTTTAGCTTTTCAAATACAAGAAGAGAAGAAAAGAATAGATTAGGAAAATATTTCGAAACTTTGATAAGGATTGAATCTGGACAATGCCAGGGGTGGAATTTATTACACTGATATTTTATTTTTGTCAACCCTTAAACTTTTCACTTCGATCTTTTAAACAGTACACCATGATAAAATCATGAAAAAAAAAAAATAAAAGAAAATTAGGGCACGTGCCCAACTCGCCTTCCAGTTAAAACAAATAGATATTAAACAAGCACTCTAAGTAGGAGCCGTGAATATAAAAAAATAGCAAAATGCTAGAAGCCATTAACTTCTCAGATTCTCACTGAGGTAACTTCTAGAGAACGTGCCTAAAGGAAAAGGCAACTGAATCCGAGAGGGAAAAAAATAACAAAAAACAAAACAAAACAAAACAAAAACAAAAAACAAAAAACCCACTCAATTTTAAAAGGAAGGGTAACCACATAAATTGGGAAATTCAAGAAGCTAAAAATAAAAAGGTATAACAAAGTAAAAATAAAGGGCATAAAAATAAAGTGAAAATATAAAGAGGTACAAAATGAAAACCAACAGAAAGTAATTAAATGCCAAACAAAAATATAATAGAGATCAACGCGGCCAAAACTGTTACTTTTTAGATATTAGAACTGGTAATACAGGTACAAGGTACATATCAAATTTCTGTATTGAAAAGTATATCTCTTGCTCATTCCTATTTTCCAGAGACCCACAGGCAAATACATGGTAAATATATTATTTGCATAAATGGTAGCACTCTTACTCTGTTTGGTGTTTGCTTTTCCTTACCTGAGAAAGAATTATAGAGATTTTTCTTAACTAAACTTTAAAAAAAGTTGCCACCTTATTTTAAAACTACATTATATTACATCATATATGTGTGTCATATTTTATTTAACTAGTTCCCAATTGAAGTTGTTTGTTTCTCTATCCATCTTGTTGCGAGGGTGTAGGAACCTACAGCATACATTCCTGTAATATAATTGTTCCAAGAAAAGGGATTTTGGTTAGTTTTCTAGAATCATTTTCATAATTTATAGTGCCTTCAACAATGACAGTGTCCCTAAACGCGCTCACCACCATTAATGACAAATATTTCAATGTTACCAACCTGATTGTGAAAATGACATCTGCAGTGTTCTCCTTATGAGTGAGGGTGAAAATGTTTTCACATGTTTAGAAACCACTTGTTTCTTTCTGGGCAAAAAAAAAAAATCTTTAAAAAATGAAGAAATTGGTCTGTAATTAAACTCAACTATGTAGGAGCAACTGTATGTTCTTTCTTTTCTCAGTTTCAATATTTTGTGTCTTTTTGTGTGTGAAATGGGTACTTTTCTGTTTTAGTTTCTGTTTAGTTTAAGTTATAGTTGTTTTTTCTCTTACAACTTTTAGGATTTATGTTAGGAATGGTTTCCACTTCATACACCTTTTAAATCAAATACTTTTTAGAACATTTATGGCTTCTTTTTTTTTATCTAATTTAAACCTTGCTTGGTGAGGCGTGAGGTAACCAATGCATTTTAATAACTTCTCAACTGATTACCCAGTTTTCTCGACAACAAGTTTTGAATACTCTATCCTTTCAACACTGAGTCCAAATGACACTCTTCTTATATACCCAATTTGCGTAAGCATCAGATCTGTGCCTGGACTTTTTCTACCACTTTATTGATCTGTGTCTATTCATCTGTCAGGAATCCACTATTATTTCTGTAGCTTTATGATAAGTTGTAATCACTAGATACTGCCTCGTTACTTCTTTTTCTTATTAAATATTTTTTAATGTTTGTTTATTTTTTGAGAAAGAGAGACAGAGTCCGAGCAGGGGAGGGGCAGAGAGAGAGGGAGACACAGAATCCCAAGCAGGCTCCAGGCTCTGAGCTGTCAACACAGAGCCCGGTGTGGGACTTGAACTCACAAACCGCGAGATCGTGACCTGAGCTGGAGTTGGACGCTTAACCGACTGAGCCACCCAGGCCCCCCTCCCTTATTACTTCTTAAACATTTTTTCCTGACGATTCATAGTTGTTTAATTTTGCCATTTGGACTTAGAGATAGATTTATTTCATTCCGTGAACATCTTGATAGTATTCCTACCAGGGCACAAAAATACAGAATTTTTTCATGAGAACTGACATCTTTAGGATGCTGTGTTTTTATACTGAAAAACTGTGCCTTTTTATTCTGCTGAAATATTTTTTGTGTCCTTAAGAGACACATCAATATTTCTTTACATAGATGGTACCCATCTCTTTGTTACTATTATTAGTACCATTTTTTAAATATTCATATATTATATTTATTATAATATCAGGCTTCCCTATGTACTATATCATATTGTATTGATTTTTTTAGATCTTTATTTATTTTTGAGAGAGAGAGAGAGCATGAGCGGGGGAGGGACAGACAGAGAGGGAGACACAGAATCTGCAGTGGGCTCCAGGCTCTGAGCCGTCAGCACAGAGCATGATGCGGGGCTCAAACTCCTGGACCGCAATATCAGGACCTGAGCTGAAGTCAGACATTTAGCCTACTGAGCCACTCAGGCGCCCCTATATTGATTTTTTGTTTGCTCTCTACCAATAAGATGTGAAAAGTAAGCTTAAAACTTAACAAACAGAAAAGAGGCCTTTTTTTTTTTTTTACTTTGATTTTTAAAGTAATGTCCTGTTATAGTTTTGGTGTGATTTGGTTAAGGAACACACGTCCTAACAAGAGACGACTGTGCTTAGGTAAAAGGGTCAAGAGAAGGAAGCAAGATACAGGTGAAGAAGTGGATGTTAATCTGAAAAGATCAAATTACCCTGAAACTGACCAGTTTTGTTTTTTGCTTTGTTTGGTTTTTTTTTTTTTTGTTGTTTGTTTTACCTTGTTGTACGTATATTATACACAATTTCAAAGGCATCAGACTTCAGTCGAACTCCGACACTAACAGGACCAAGTCTGGAAAAGAAAAACATGATTGATTCCTTGTAATACTGACAGAACACTGTGGTGAACATCTGTGACCCACTCCATGGATGTACCGAGAAGGGAGGTTGCTGGGACTGGAGATCATTTACACAGGTGGGCCTGGGAGCTAGCCTGATCAGGCCTAGTAATAGTAGTAATGGACACCCATCCCATCCCATCCCATCACATATACCTACGTGCACAAACGCATTACAGATTCTGGCAACAGTGTCCTTGTAAGGAAAACTAAGAAGCAAGACCTCTTCTGGAATGAACTGGGCATGTTTTTCAGACGTGGTAGACGTGGTTAGTGCCCTACTTGTATTCGCTGTCGCTTTCACTCTAATCTTGCTCACTTACAACTGATGGTATTACCTGCCTTCGTTAGACCTCCATGTTTTCCCTAAATTGGAGGAAGCCAGTCTGCATCTAGATGAGTGTTTGGAGAAATTAATAACCCATCGGAGCAGTCATTAGCCAGTGCCAGTAATGAGTTAATGTGCACATAATGCAGCTTCTTCATCCTTTGAGAAGAAATAATTGTTAGGTGCACCAATTTGTAGAGTTTCCCAGCAAAATGACACTTCACTGGCCCACTGTGATGACGGGATTCATGATACATCTTCTTTTAATCACCTTAGGCTCACATAAGAAGATATCACAGATGTACTGACTTAAACAACAGTCATTTGTTTTTTTCCCTAATTTTGGAGGCAAGAAGTCCAAGATCAAGATGCTAGTGGGGTGGGTTTCTGATGAGATTTCTCCCCCCGGCTTGCAGACAGCCACCTTCTTGCTGTGTCCTTACATGGCTCTTCCTCTATGCCTGCACAAATTGAGAGAGAGGGAAAGAAAGAGAGAGAGAGAGAGAGAGAGAGAGATCTATCTCTGGTGTCTCTTCCTCCTCTTGTAAGACACCAGTCCTATCAGATTAGGGCCCTACCCTTATAACTTCATTTAACCTGAATTACATCTTTAAAGGCCCTATCTTCAAATATGTCATGTCAGGAGTAGGGCTTTGCCCTATGAATTTGGGGGTACTCTATTCAGTCCATAACTCACCCATTAACTGTTTTCCCTTCCCTGTGTCACATCCTGACCTCCAAGACCCCCCCCCACCAAAAAAAATCACCTTTCACTAAAAACTTTCTCTAAGGATGTTTATGGAAGAACTAAGTTAAGACACTGGTCAAAAATGATTAAAGCCATTACTAGGTTCAAGGAGAAATTCTGGTCTTTGGAAAAATATAAGAATCCAAAGCTCACATATGAAGTACTGGACACAAGATTTCTTTTTTTAATCCATCTTATTTTCTATCTGTAGGTGTATCTATCTTTTTTTCTATCATCTTTCTATCTTTACAGGGTTACTTTTGCAAACATCAAAGCCACGCAGAATTCTCCAGGATAGTTCCCTTCAAAAAGATTCTTTGTAAATAAATTATAGGCAGGAGGCTGAAGCTTCCAACTGTTATTAAGACTCCATTCAGAGTAAAATTTGATTTTTTTTTTCTGTTTTGATGACAGCACCTCAGCAGGGTTCCAAGGCAATGGTTTCTGCAGAGCCAAATCATTATTCAGGAGTCAGATTGATTTTGAAGGCACACCAAGAATCCTCAACTCTGAGCGGTGGCATATCTCACTCCAATTAGGAGAGTACGAAGAGCTTATTTCCCTCATGGCCATGCAGAGATGGAATTACTCCAGGAATAGAGGAAAAAAGAAGATGGGAGTCCAGTGCCCTGATGATGAATTTCCGGGGAAACATGCTTCATGAAACTTACATATGAAACTGAAGTGACATGTCTCATTAGCGCCTTATGACTGGAAGTGAAGCAAAAGGTAGAGTTCGCATGAATCTTTTTAAGACACCCTGAGGTCATGAGGCTCCTGACTTTTCACAGTGAACTTTGTTGCGAAATCTGTGAGCTAAGCCTCCGAGGACAAAAATTTAAGGCACGCGTCTTCTGCTAATTAGTGGCCTGATTCTACATCATAGCATCTTCTCGGGCTTCGATTTCCTTGTACGTAATTGAGATGAATCTCTTCAAGCACCTGGAAGAGGTAACATGCGAGGCACTCAGAGAAGCAAAGAATGATTTAAAAAAAATCTTTAAATGGCAGCTGGAAGAAATGACTCGGTCATAAAATTGCTAATGATCTTATCTACAGGTATCACTATTTGATGTTTGAACACTCGTTTCTGAGAAAGACATCTTTTCTGTGGTAACATGACCAATAAAGTGTATCCTCAACTTGATCATGAGAAAACTTCAGGCAAATCCATGTCGAGGGACATTCTATAAAATAACTGACCAGCACTCTTCAAAACATCTCAAAAAAACTGAGGAATTGTCACAGGTAGAGAAAGCTCGGGAGATACGGTAACTAAATCCCATCGAGATCCGGTATGAAATCATCAAAGAGAAAAAAAGGGCATTAATGGAAAAACTGTTGAAATCAGAAAAAAAGTCTATATTTCAGTGTTATGTTTTTAAAATACTATAGGGACAAAAGGAAACAGTTTTTGACTCTCCAAAGAGATCAAGCAGTCAATCTAGCACTGTTCTTACAGTATTAGGAGATTTGGAGACTCTTAAATCTGCTATATACTTACTTCACACCTTTGGGAAAATCGTTTTCATTATTTGAACTCATGGCTTTCTTTTTTTAAGTTTATTTACTTTGAGAGAGACAGAGCATGTGATTTGGGGGGGCAGAGAGAGAGAGAGAGAGAGAGAGAGGGAATCCCAAGCCATTAAAGAGTCCGATACGGGGCCTGAACCCACAAACTGTGAGATCATGACCTGAGCCAAAGTTAAGAGTCTGATGTTTAACCGACTGAGGCATGCAGGTGTCCCTGAACTCATGACTTGCTTGACTGATATGTTTTCAGTCCAAGAATTTATTCTGCAAAACAACTTAGAAATATCTTGGTTTCTAATAATGATCCTTGAATAACTATGAACAAAAGCAAGAAAATAATTTACTTCCCACATTATTTTCTCCATATGCATTACCCGTTAAACAGATCCTAGATGGATATGTATACCAATCAATAAAGTAATTCGCTTGGGTACTTTTCATTGATTACCATCATCATCAACATCACACTCAATGTCATCAGATCTCTAAAATTTCCGAAGTTGGAGGTGCCACATGAAATTTTTTTTTATCCCTTCTGGGTCTCAGTTTCCCCTCTTGTAAAATTAATGAACTTTATTCAAAGTTGTCCCTTTCATTTCTAACATTCTCAAACTATTTACTGTTAAAGAATGATTAACCCCACCAAGCATGGGTGCAGAGATGTATTCATCTGAGCTACTGCGTTAAAGCATCCATAAAATATGTAGCAGAAATGTAGAGAAATAAGGGCAGCGAGAAATGGATCACCTGAGAAATATTGATGATCCCTTTGAAACGTCCTCATTTTAATTAGAATGTCCGGTTTCAGTCTATAATAAATTTAACCTTGGAAATTCAATTTGTCAAGTGTTCTTGGTTCAGATGGCCCTATTCAAGGCTATGAAAAAGGATAAAAATCTCAACGGGTGTGAAGATGCTTTTGCAGAAATACAAATTAGAAGAAAGATAAGGGGAAAAATAACAAGACAATTGTCTCACTGTTTTGGCTTTTTTGTTTTTAGTTTTTAAGAAAATAGTATAGGTGAAAAATATAATTTTAGTTCTCCTTACATCTTCTATAGCCCATCACAGCCTTTTCACCGGATGTCTAACAACTGAAGATGAAAAAAAAATGTGAATTAACGTGTCAGGACCCACTTTTAAAGCAGTTATGTTTCTGTTCTATATTAAGAACACAGCTGCCTTTTTCTCATGGAAATGAGATTTTCATGTTGTAAAAAAATGTCTGGTAACTTTAAAGAAGGAAATATAGAATATTTATAAGTGGATGGTGCTTTTAGAATGGAAATACTTTTATTAGAGGAGAACACACTTTTCAGATATCTGTTCTAGAAATAAAAATTCCAATTTTCAAATCACAAAGATGTGTCTCCATGTGTTGATCATGGTCATAGAGAGAAATTATAGTTCCTTCTTTTTCCTGTCTATGCCTGAACCATGTAAACATGATCATAAATAACTTAATTTTTGTTTGCACATGGGATATGCATGATTTTGAATATCCATTTCATGCTATACTAAACTACTAGTTTTGCTGAGTGGGTGTTTATCAAGAATATTCTGTTCAGCTGAAGAGAAGATTGTTCATAAAAATGAAAACTTGTCACTTAAGATAGCACTGAAAAAGTTAGGGGATGTGCAAAGGGATAAAAATAAACAAGCCAAATACCGATCCAAGCAAAGGAGAGAAAACAGGGAAAGTGGGAAAGAAGGAGTTACCCTGAGAGTCATATCCAAGCTGATCCCCAAGTACACGAAATGCTAGTGGTTGATGCACCCAGTATTTTTTAAATACACGTTATTTGCTTGGCAGAGTAGGAGAAACATACGTTTAAATCAAGGGACCCGGTTTTGAACCAAGTCCTGTTGTTAATAAGCTTTGCACTTTGTGATTAATCTTGATCCCTCCGCAAGAAACCTGAGATCCTCTGAATTTTCATGACACATGGTCTGACTGTGGCTGGATAAAACATAATGGCATCTCCAAATTGTAGACATGCATGCTGGTGCAAAGTGAGCATCCAGAAAGAGCCATCAACTTAAAAAGTAGTGATATTCATTCCTTCGACATACGGTGACTGACCATCTACCCTCTTCCGATACCAGTCTAAGTGGGAACATAGCGATGCATACAGCAACCGTGCTCTCATAGAGTTTCCATTCTGGCTGGGAGAGGACAGGCAATGCAAACATTAATAGATAAGGGTGTCATCCCCTAACTGTTATGGAGTAAAATCAAATAAGCAAGGTAAACACCAAGATAAGAGAATGGCCTCCCCACTTCTTGAATGCTTTTGCTGTGAAATCATTTCATATGCATGCTTGTCTAATCCCAACCATCACAGAAATTAACGTATTTTCCATTGTACAGAAGACCCAACTGAATTACATAACCTTTTGCAACTTTAGCAACGTTTCACAGTGTAGAAATGCAAAGTGGACATTTATACTGGTATCCTGGCCACAGAGTCTTTTTTTTTAAACAACATTACGCAGTCCCATTGACCTCACAAATACCAGGAATAATGTTTCTTCCCAGAAAACGATTCCCTGAAACTTAACCTCATTTGCCTTCCAATGGCAGCAGGCTTTCCAGTAGATACCTGCCAGAAAGGTGAGCATTGTTTGGGGGAAAACACATTCATAAATCAATGCATTGAAACATGAAAACAGCACATGTCCAGAATGGTTAATCTATGCTACATTCAACAGATATTTAGAAAGTCCCTACCCCAGTACCAGGCACCGTTCCAGACAACTGAGGTGCCCCTGTGTACAAACTAACCACAGTTCCTGCCTTTACTGTACACGGCCCCTAGAAGTAGATAATCACAAGGTGGCAGACAAGAAGAAAATAGCTTGATAGAATCTCAGATAGTGGACTTGTGTGTAATGGAACAGGATGGGAGGTGTACCTAACCTAAATTGGGGATCGAGGTCATGGGAGTGAAAGTTAACTGAATCTTTTTGTGTATAAAAGTGTTCAGATACCTTTATAGTCATTATTCAGTATTGATTAGCTACCCAGAACTTTTAAGTAATTCTTCTAAAACTTTTTTAATGTTTTAAAATAAAAAAAGATAATTTAAGATAATTTAAATTTTTTAAAATGTTTATTTATTTTTGAGAGGCACAGAGATAGAATGCGAGTGGGTTGGGCCAGAGAGAGAGGGAGGCACAGTGTCTGAAGCAGGCTCCAGGCTTCGAGCTGTGAGCACAGAGCATGGTGCGGGGCTCGAACTCACAAGCTGTGAGATCATGACCTGAGCTGAAGTCGGACGCTCAACCGACTGAGCCACCAAAGAGCCCTGCATCAAGTCCATCAACTCTTTACTGGTACTTTGTGGCTGTGACTTTGAGTAAATAATTTATTTTCTCTAAATCATAGGTTCTTCATCAGCTTTATGAGGCTAGTAATATAAACTCATACTTCTTTTTAACATCGTTGGGAGAATGTAATGGGAAAATGGATGTCAAAATACCTAGTAAGTCTGATATTTAAAAATGATTATAACTCACTACAGAGACCATCAAGTACTGTATGATCGATTTAATGTGTCTGTGAATGAATAGCAAACCAGTATTAAGTCATTACATGATAAATACCAAATATATGGCAATGAGAGAGAAAGCAATGTGATGTCATTCCAGAACAGAGACAAGCAGTCGGTGATTTTGGGGTTGGCTCCCAATGGAGGACGCACAAGTGGCAATGAGCTGTGAATCACTGAAAATGCTTATGAAAGTATACTGGTATGTTGTGTACCATGTGTTCTGGGCATTTCTTTTCTTCAGGTAACTTTCCAGGGCTGTTCCACATTCCCTCAGGGAAGTTTCGATGCCTCATTGATGACTACGTCATAGTTATTACAAATGTAAGCTTTTATTTTTTCCCATTTTCTTTTTTTTAAAGTTGATTTATTATTAAAGAGAGGGAGAGAGAGAGAGAGAAAGAATACCAAGCAGTCTTTGCATTGTCAGTGAAGAGCCTGATGGCAGGGCTCGAACCCATGAACCGTGAGATCAAGACCCAAGCTGAAATCAAGAGTCGGACACTTAACCCACAGAGCCACTTGGATGCCCCCACTTTTTCTCATTTTCTATGTAACATTTATTAAACTTCCAGCCTCACTTCATTTTGAGGTATGGATGCTGACTCACAGTGAAAAATACACGATGAATTATTAGTAAAAATAGTGTAGAAACAGTAATCAGACAACCCAATACCGTATTTGTTACATACTTATTATATGACATACTGTCTCAGTCAATTCGGGATGCTCTAACAAATGACCCCAGCCTGGGTGGCTAAAACAACAGAAATTTATTTCTCAAAGTTCTGGGAAGTCCAACATCGAGGTGCTGGCAGATTTTGAGTCTGGTGAAAGCCCCTGTCTGATTCATAACCAATCATCTTCTCTTGGGCATCCTCACATAGTGGGAAAAGGGTGAGAGAGCTCTCTGGGGACCCTCTTATGTGGGCACTAATCCCATTGGTGAGGCATCCACCTTCATGACCTAATCACCCCCAAAATCGCCCCCAGCTCCAAATACCATCATATCGGGGGGCGGGGTTAAGATTTCAACATATGAATTTTGGGGGCATGCAAACATTCCATTCATAATACATATCCTGTGGGTTTTTTTAGTTTGGGTTCCTCTAGAAGCAGACCCAGAGACAAGGACTTAATTGGGACATAATTCTAGGAAATATATCTTTGGGAATGGAAAGTTGAGGCCAAAAGAGAGAGAGAGAGAGAGAGAGAGAGAGCGCAAATCTATGAAATGTATGTTGTCGGCAAATTACTACTCTACGGACTACTTTCCCTGGCAAAACTGCAAGATAATACAAAGCACCAACTTTAAGGTTATCCTAACCAAAGGGCACCTGGGTGGCTCCATCAGTTAAGCATCTGACTCTTGATTTCGGCTCAGGTCATGATCTCATGGTTCCTGAGTTCAAGCCCCACATTGGGCTCCACGCTAACAGTGTGGAATTTGCTTGGGACTCTCTCTCTCTCTCCCTCTCTCCCTCTCTCTCTCTCTTTCTCTCTCTGCCCCTCCCCTGCTTGTGAACTGTCTTTCTCTCTCTGAAAATAAGTAAATAAACTGAAAAAAGAAGAAATTATCCTAACCAAGGGAGACAGGGTTGGGGCATTTACATGCTGTCTCCCAATAGTCACAGTTTAATAGTCACAGTTGAGGATGGCTATTGAGGACAGCCAACCTGCCTGTTTTCAGGAAGAAAAGTTCCAGTAACCAGTTAACCCATCGGGAGGGTCACAGATGGTGACAGCAGCTGAAAATTAGACTATCATTCCCAGAAATGGTAAGGGAATTGAATTTATCCCAGACAAGACCTTTATATGTGCTCTATGATAAGCAATGCTCTATGATAAGTTTTCATAACTTCTAGCACACAGTATTATTATCACCCCTACTTTATAAATGAGTTTCTCTGAAACTGAGATTCAGAGAAGTTAGCTAATTTGTTCAAAGTCACACAGCTAATCAGCAGGGAAGCCGAGTTCCAAACTCTGAATGTCGTCCTACTCCAGGGCTCTGATCGTAATCTTTCATCTATGTGGCTTACTCCAGGGGATGGGAAAAGTTTGCTCTTTCTGGAGAACTTCACTGGGTTAGTTGGGAGAAGCCGTAAAATCGTATTATGTTAATAGCTTACACTAGTTTTTTAAAAATGGTAATAGAAACAACTGTATCCTTAAAGCAAAGTAAGCAGCTCTACTTTCTGCCCTCGCTCTTTGTAATGTTCTTTTTTTAAGTTAATTTATTTATTTTGAGAGAGAGAGAGAGAGAGAGAGGCATAGAGGGGGGAGAGAGACAATCCCAATCAGACTCCACACTGTCAGCTCAAAGCCCGACGCGGAGCTTGAACTCATGAACCGTGAGATCACGACCTGAGCCGAAACCAAGAGTTGGACACCTACCTGACTGAACCACCCAGGCGCCCCTGTAATGTTCTTAAATAGTTATCGCAGTGTGTTGATGTTACAGTCATGTTTTTTTTGTTTGTTTGTTTGCTCATTTGTACTCAGTTATGTGGGACATTGAAATGGGGCATGACTGATGCGTAAACTTTGGAAACAATTTCATTCTTAGAGTTTGGCTTAAAACATCCCATCATCTATTTCTATGATGCTTGTCAACATTGTGGCTGAATAAAATCTCTTTAGCTTCAAAAAGTTGGATTGGAACTCAATACCAGTTCTCAGGAAAGCCATAGCTTTTAAAGAGAAGGAGGAATTCAACTAACAATAGAATAGAGGTCTACAAAATGTATGGAGGAAATGGAAAGTCATTCCAGGTAATAAAATTTGATGTGAGGATATTTGTGGGAGCAGGACACTGCAAAGTGCATTCTAAGGATATGAGCAAAACAGTTTTATAGAATGGAATTTATGAGCGGTATAGGATTTAAGGTCAAAATGCTATATTGAGGCCAGACTGCAGGGCCTTTTGAATGCCAGACTTAGAAGTTTGAATTTCACTTCATCCCTTAAGACCTAGAGAAGACCTTTGCTTCCATAAATAAAAGGACAGTTTTCACTTCCCGGCAGTCATCCAAGCAGAATTATTGGTTCCATTTTGCCAGCCCTGATACTGTCTTTCTGGTGTGTTTTTCTTTATTTTATAAAATAATCCAATTCATTGCAAACAAATAGAAAATATAAAGCAACCAAAATAAGAAAATAAAAGCCCTCCATAAATCAACTCCTCAGAGAGTCACAGTTTAGTACACCCTCCAAATAAATACACACATACATGTATGCATATAACGTACACGCACACGCACACTCACACAAATGCACATGCACACACATGCAGAGTCTTAGCAAAGAAACTAGGTTTTTATCATTCTACATTTCTTCACTTGACCCGACATCAAGACTTATCAATCAAAATCCTCATATTTACTTATATGCATATTGATGAAAACAAGCTTAAAAACAGTAAAAAAATTATAATCTCACCATGGTTAGAAATATAATATTTAGAGGCACCTGGGTGGCTCAGTTGGCTAACTGTCCAAATTGGGCTCAGGTCATGATCTCACAGTTCATGGGTTCAAGCCCGCATCAGACTCTGCTGACAGCTCAGAGCCTGGAGCCTGCTTCAGATTCTGCGTCCCTCCCTCTCTCTGCCCCTCCCCGCCTCGTACTCTGTCTCTCAAAAATAAATAAACGTTTAAAAATTTAAAAAAAAAATGTATATAACATTTATATTCATGATAGAAGCTGAAATTTCCCCCAAACCTATTCCATCCCACTCCCTGAAGTAAACCTATGTTGATGATGTGATACGATCATCCCTGCTTTAAAAAAGAATGTATTTTCTGGGGCACCTGGAGGTCTCAGTCAGTTAAGTGACTCTTGATCAGATCAGGTCATGATTTCATGGTTGTGAGATTGAGCCCTGCATTGGGCTCTTCACTGTGTGTGGAGCCTGCTTGGAATTTTCTATCTCTCTCCCTCTCTACCCCTCTCCCATTTGTGATCTCAAATAAATAAACATTTAAAAATGTATTTTATATATAAGTAACATAAAATGTGATATGTATCCATTAAAAACACATTCATCTGTGTGCATATACACAACTTTATATACATACACATAAATGTGTTTATGTATTTTAATGAAATGGTAATCCCTCCATGCTTCCAGGACAGAACCTTGCATCTTTCATTTAACACATCATAGAAAAGTTGTACCAAATTCATCTTAATGGATCAATCCTATGGATACACTCAGCCACTTTCCTATTATTGTAACTTTCCTTGGTGTGGTTTTGAGTCATGGTTATTTTATGAATTTATAACATCATTTAGCTATAAATAGAATGTGAATATACTTCTATTAATTAGCTCAAACCTCCAGTCCAAATGGTGTCCCCAACACTAAATATCTGGACAACATTACAACAACCAAATCCCCAAACAAGTTCTGTTGCTCAACACTCATCTATTTATCCACTAACCACATTTTTAAAAAAATTGAGTACCTCGTATGTGCCAGAAAAAGTGCATGTTGTTAAGGATTCAAGCATATTTTAAAATTGAATTCCTGCTCTCAAGGATTTGGCAACAGCGAGTTGATGACAGATTCAGATGCTTTTATGAAGACGGTTTTGTCCTTAATACAACTCAGACTCATTTTTCCCTATGTTTTTGGCATGTCTCAGGTTTTTGGAGGGCTGCTGGTGGGTATGCACATCATATATGTTCTATATGATGGGCATACTCAGGAGTTTTTTTCTGACAAAAAAATCACCCTAAAACAGAGATCTGCAAAGAGCATAATGATTGGTTTGGGGCAAGTAAGGGTCTAAGCGGAAGGTAAATCTAAAGACAGGAAAAATTGAGCTCACATAGTGTTGAGTACAAGACTGGTTTTGCAAAACTCCACTATTTTTTCAACTGTAGAACTTTTGACAAGGTATTTGACCTCCTGTGTCTGTTTCTCTATCTGTAAATTTATGATTTTATAGTCGCATGCCTCATGGAAATGTTGTAAAGATTAAATGAGAAAATGCATGCCAAGTACTAATCATAGTGCCCCACTAAAATGAAAAATAAATATGTAAATTGGCTCCATAAATTGTGGGCTACTATTTTATTAGCATTTTATTAGTATTTTATTCATTTTGTCTTAGGGGATCATACTTGATTTTCAACTCAAATGAGCAAAAAAAAAAAAAAAAAAGTTGAAATAGAGTTGAATTATGAGAATGTCCAGGGACCTTGAGGGTCAGACAGACTTTGTAGTGGTTAATATGGTCCCTTCCTTGACAACTGTATCATATCAAGAGTCCCCAAGGACACCCCCATGCTCAGTGATTTGCCGGGACAACTTACAGAAATTGGTGTATAATTATACTCATGACTATAATTTCTTACAGCAAAAAGGATACAAGGCAAAATTAGCAAGGGGAAAAGGTGCACAGAGTAAAGCCCAAAGGGAAGCAGGTATAGTCTTCCAATTTTCCAAGAGTCTTCTCACAGTGGGGTCCCACAGGACACGCAATTCGCAATTCCTTAAGCACTGAGCGATGGCAACACCTGTGAAATGCTGTCTACCAGGAAAATACATTACGGACTCATCACCAATGTTTTTACCTATGACTGGCCATGCACACGCCCTCTGCCTCACAGAGCCCCAAAAGGAAAACAGGCGTTCAGCATAAAACATAGTTTCTGTGCAAACAACTTAGGCCTGTTGAGTTTTAGTTCTCGGCCTTGCGCATGCTAGAAAATCTAAGCTCCCAGTCACCAATCAAGGGCCAATCTCATAAGAAGGTCTTTTTAAGGATAGCAACCTCAGGTATGCTGAGTTACCTCTGTTCTGAATTGCAATGAAGAATCAAATACTGACAGCGAAGGCGCCATTGAATGTAACAGCTGAGTTTGCAACAGAAGTGGTGATAAAGGACGCATGGTATATGCATTTATAATAGAGCTCCCTTGATACAACTTAGACTCATTTTTCCCTATGTTTTTGACATGTCTCAGGTTTTTGGAGGGCTGCTGGTGGGTATGCACATCGTATATGTTCTATATGATGGGCAGACTCAGGAGTTTTTTTCTGAAAAAAAGATCAGCCTAAGTCATTCCATTCCAGCTCTGCACTGGAGAGCTGTGTAATTCCACTGTCAGGGTGTAATTTCTACATCGGGGAACTAGCCCTGAGACCAAACATCAGTGCTCTTATGCTTGAGCATTTTTAAACCTCAGATACAGTCTCTTCATGGAGGGTTGGCAGTAAAAGGGGCATAGAATCTTCCTTACCCTTTTCATTTTCTGCTTGGCCTCTGAGACTGACGGCTTCAACTCAGAAATCATCACTAGAGATGGTATGTGGGTACCAGAGCAGAGGCAGTGGAGTGTTTTTTTAAATTTGTTTGTTTCTTTATTTTGAGAAAAACAGAGACCGCACGAAGGAGAGAGGGACGGAGAGAGAGGGAGAGAAAGAATCCCAAGCAGGTTCTGCACTGACAGTGCAGAGCTGGATGCTGGACTTGAATTCACCAAACCTTGAAATCTTGACCTGATCCAAGTCCACAGTGGGATGCTTAACGGACGGAGCCATCCCGGTGCCCCAAGGCAGTGGTGTTTTTGATCGGCATTTGTACCGATCAGAGACAGTCACACTTCGACAGAATAGGAAAGAAGGCAAATCATGGCTACAACTGGGCAGTCAAGAATCAGATTAACCTGAACTAACTCCTTAGAAACTCTAAGACCAGGTGAGAGACACCTAAGGAGGGGCAGAGTTTCCGCACCACTGGTGAAACATCCTTTCTGCATATTTCCTGTTCTCTGACTTTATGCATTTATTGACAAAATTATACTGAGCATGTGTGTTAGGCAAACACATATTGGAAATCAGTGACTCAGACAGCAGAGCTCCCTGACTTCATGGTGTTTACATTCTGGTCAGTGCAGATCTTAAATTTGTTCTGAGTCACTAAATAGTTCTTTTATGATGTCATCAAAATCATATCATTCTCAAGGGAACCAAGCTAAGGATGACCACTGACTCATTCCTCTAGATACTTCTTATTTATTCTTGAACCAGATTTAAATAAAATAAAAATAACATTCTATCCTCATTTCACCATGTTAAATCCATTAAAAATATTTATTTGCTCTTACAAAAAAAAAAAAAAGCACTGGAGGATTTTGGCAGGAATTGGTCTCCAATGGTCCTTTCGGTCTTGCAGTAATTGTTACTTCCATTCAATCTGAGTCAATTCAGTTATTAAAGATTCCTCCAGTAGCTGTATTAGAGACACTGCATATTCTAACATTCAAACACAACATGTATTTAATTGCTTATTCCATATAGTGCCCCAAATCTGTAATTTCTGATATAAATTATGTTCTTTCCTTAAAAAAAAAATTGGGACAGCTCCTCATCTTTATGGTTCCTGGCATTTCTCCCTCCCTCTAGGATTTCGCAGTGAAATGACTGCTGTTCAGATATCACATTGGCAGGTTCCTTCAGCATCCAGAGATCTGACTCCTGACTCTGCTGTATAAATTAATGTATGAGTACAGACTTCTTATAACTATGGCATTCAGAGCCTTCCCACCCAATGACACTCCCAACTAATGGTTTCCAATGAATTTATTCAGCAGTATCTCCATGATAACTTTGTTTCATCCCAGAGGGATTTTGTATCACTCACAGGAGAGAGTCCTCTTAAGTCACTAATTTACCATCATGGCCATGTGGTTTGTTTGGGCCTAATATGTGTTGCTAAGGTGGGAGGACCGGGAGAGGAAAGTATAATTCATATGTGACAAGCTGCAATAGGTTGTCCACAGATTTTTATAAGGACATTGTCAAACATAATTGGAAGCAATGTGGCAGAGCTGTTGATTCTTAGGAAGTGACATTTGCAAGGAGGCTACTTGTCAATCTCAAGCAATGTGGCTCTGTTAGAGCAAGAAAAGACAAAGCTTCCTATAAGGAAAACAGATGAGTTTTTAAGCAGGGAGGACCCAGGAAGCCATAATCATTCTGAGGTCAGTCTCCGTAGGCACACAAAACAAAAAGGTCTGAAGGTCACACGTCCATCACATTTATATGTCCAGGCACATAACCATTATCATCACTGCCATTTTGGAATTGGTGCAATGAGTATTTAGCAGCTGACTTTTAGCTGACATACAACCAAGAGCACACACACACACACACACACAAAACAAGGTGTAGAATTTTGGAATATAAATGGGAAAAATCCATGCTGTATTGAAAAGTTTCCACAGGGTAGAAGACCTAAGTGCTTTAACTGGCTTCTCTGTTTACCATAGGATCCTGGGTAAGTAATTTTGCCACTTTGCATCTTAGTTTTTTTCACATGTAAAATGGGGAATTGGATGAAATATATAAAGTTTGCCCCAACTTTTATTTCTAGTCCAAATATTTATTCAGTAAAAAATTTGTAGGCAAGATATCTATCTATCAGCTATCAACTATTTATCTAGATATACAGATAAATGTTTTAATTATGAGATATCACATAACCCTTACCCATGTTTATAGTCCCTTTTAAAAAATTAGACATGATTGGGTGCTTGGATGGCTTAGTCAGTTATGCATCTGACTCTTGACTTTGACTCGGGTCATGATCTCACGGTTTGTGGGTTCAAGCACACTGACAGTGTGGACCCTGCTTGGGGTTCTCTCTCTCTCCCTCTCTCTCTCTCTTTGCCCCTCCCCCACTCACTCTCATGTGCTCTCTTTCTCTCAAAAATAAGTAAATAAACTTTAAAAATAAACAATAAATAAGTAACTAAATAAAATAAATATAAGACGAGATCAAATATCTTCTTTGATATAGAAAGGAAAAGAAAGAAAGAAACAAGCCAAAGAGAGGGAAGGATGTAGTACGTAAAAACAAAGAAATTAAGTTAATATTTGAAAATTATTACTATGGAATTACCTGGCTTACACTAAAAACTTCACAAATATTTAATACGTGTTTCTTGATTACAGATGATCTTGAGACCAATAGGAGATGTTCAATGGGCAAACAAAACAATATGTTTGAAAGTTCACGAATGTGGGTTGTGATAAGTGCAGATTGGAACTCATCTTAGTTGTAGATTTATTATTACTGTTGAAAGAATTGTGAAGCCCCCATAAGCACAATTAGCAAATAATACCATCAAAACACATGCAAGGGATTATCATTAGTGGGATGATAAACACAATATGGCCGACTGAGCCTACTTCCTTACATCACTACTCAGTGATGTACCACAGCCAAAATGTAAGCATTCAATGTCACTTCTGGATTTTCTCACTACCACGGCTACTAGTTTAATGCTAGTTAACAATATTCTTAATTGTTATTATTACTACTAAGAGCCACCTAAGTTTGTGCAGTTGTTATCCTTAGCAGGCCTGGAGTTCATGGACACTCTTCCATGATAATAGATGTTTCACTTAAGTTTCAGATTTTCCATCCCTGGTGGTCATTTTCTAGACATAGATGTTTACATGACCTCAAATAGTAATATGCTGAAGATCTTATATAAAAAGGGTTACCCTGACTCCCTAATTGGTTAACTGTGTTTGGCTTAATCATCTCAGCTGACAAAGTGCATTATTTGCTTCAAACTAACTACCTCAAGACCGCAAGCCCTAGTTGTATACCAACTGTGCCTCCGTTAGCTATAACTGCTTACGCTCACTTATCAGATGACATTCTGTTCCCTTCTCATTGGGAGAAGGAGGATGGAAGGGGAAGGAGGTACAGAGAGGTGGGGGAAGGAAATGAGAGTTCTAGGCTTAAAAGTGGCATGTGGGCCTATGTCCATGAGGGGATTCACAGTCAGATAAATGGTGAAATTAGAGGGACTGTTTGCACGAGGGACTTCTCAACTAAAAACTCCATCATATAATAGTTAATGTAATTTGATTTTACCAGTTTTATATATTTACCACACACACAAATACTGATTCTTGGTTATTTCCCTTTTGTGGATATATATCAGTTTACACAATGTCCATTAAAAAAAAAAAAGACAATTATACCAATTGCCCAATGTGTAACACACCTGGACATTCTTTCCTGGTGTGTGAATCAGTACAAAGGTCAGGTTCCTATACTCCACTCCGCTTCCTAATTACTTTCCAGAAGGGATGCTTGCCCTAAGTGCCATCTTTTAGAGGCTCACAGTCAGTAATCGCCAACTTGAGTGCACCCTCCAGATCTAAACACAAGAAACACATGTGCCATTCCTTAAGGAAAGAGATATGAATCACCAGACACTTGACCAAAAAAAAAATACAAAAGGTAAAATGAAAATGAAAATAAAAAACACATTAAAATCGAAAGAAACAGGTAATTAATGGACAAAAACCAAATGAGACACATATACTTTATTGTTAATAGAAATGTAATCATGCTCTTCCTGACTTGAAGCTTTTTGTTTGTTTGCTTTTACTTAACGCTTACGAATGCACAGCTAGACCATGTTAAAGACTCCAAGGACTGGCTACTGGTGTTTTTTTCTGTGGCCGAAGATTATAGATCTTCGATGCTAGTTTTTCTCAGCCATGAATTCAAATCTCATGGGTTTCTGGACAGCTTAAGGATTGGAAGCTTTGAGGTCAGGTGTCCAATTTTGACCTACCCAGTAGTCACCACTTGATTAAAGATCAGAATTAGCATGTTGCCCTCACTAGAGGTCTGGGTATATATCATAAAGAGAAAAGGGTTTACAGAATTGTTTGTAAGCTTGTGTATTATACTTTTTGTTCTAAACCATTCATTTTAAAGGTAATTTTATAAGTTTTATTTATTTGTTTGTTTGTTTTTCTATCCTCTCTCTCTTTCCACCATTTTATCCAGGTAGCCAATATTAGCAGTTTGTAAGTATCATTATGTATCAGTTCTTATGCTCATATAATCAGAGACAAACACACACATGTATACGCTCAGTGAGGCTTTTTGTTACCAGTTTTGCAAAAAATATTACATTATATATAAATTGCTGATACTGTAAATACAGTCTATTATGTAAGGGAAACAGCCCTCCAGTGTTGAAAGGATTGTCAATTGCTACCATCTTTTGAGAAGGCAGTTTGGGGAGTATTTACCAATTTCTTTAAAAAATGCATATATCCATAAACATAGATATTATAACTCTAAAAATTGTAACTCTAGGGATGTGTTCAAGAAAAATACTTATGTATGGGTCTGAAAAGGAGAAAAAGTCCAGCCATCTCAATTGTAGCATCATTTCAATAGTGAAAAATGTTTTCATTGTGGAAGCATCTTAAAAATTATTCCATTGAAAAATGGTTAAAGTGGGGCGCCTGGGTGGCTCAGTCGGTTAAGCGGCCGATTTCGGCTCAGGTCATGATCTCGCGGTCAGTGGGTTCGAGCCTCGTGCAGGCTCTGTGCTGACAGCTCAGAGCCTGGAGCCTGTTTCAGATTCTGTGTCTCCCTCTCTCTGACCCTCCCCCGTTCATGCTTTGTCTCTCTCTGTCTCAAAAATAAATAAACGTTAAAAAAATTTTTTTAAAAAGAAAAATGGTTAAAGTAATTGTGAATGTCCGTGGTATGAGACTCTAGCTAGCCAGAGCCAAATTCTACATTCAGATCAGTAGGCACAGTGTCGAGCATCCATATACATATTTTAATTCTAATTTCTTTGAAAATCATTAAAAACCAAATGTAATAATAATTATATAATAGGTATTCCAGATTGGATTATATTCATTTTATAGCAACACAGTCACAAAATATATTGTATTGTTATTAATTATTATTATTGTTGTTGCTGTTGTTATTTTCACGTATAGGGGCACAGAAAGGCAAAATTTGAGAAAGCCCTTGAAAATCATACTTAAGCTCTGCATTCATTTGTTAAAAGCAATGATAAATATTTATATATGTTGCAATGTTAGGATTTCCAAGGTAACTTGTTAAGTTCAATAAGAATGTCTTAAACAATATGAATGGTATTCTGCAAATTCTTTAAAAGACAATATAGTTTATAGGCTAGCTATATAAATACAGAAAACATCAGGGAGGATGCATATCTAGCTTAATACAGAAGATACGTACATTAAGAGGAGTGGTTTGAGGGGATGTGTGAAGGGACTTTGAAATTTTTGTCTTTATAGGGATGCTTGGGTGGCTCAGTCAGTTAAGCATCCGACTTCAGCTTAGGTCATGATCTCATGGCTTGTGGGTTCGAGCTGCATCGGGCTCTGTGCTGACAGTTCAGAGCCTGGAACTTGCTTCAGATTCTGTGTCTCCCTCTCTCTTCTGCTCCTCCCCAGCTCATGCTCTGTCTCTGTCTGTCTCAAAAATAAACAAATAAGTGAATGAATGAATAAATGAATAAATAAATAAATAAATAAATAAGGCTTTGATTTGCACTTAAAAATAAATTTTGTCTTTATAGTCTTAGATATTTCTTGGATTATTCCATGATAGAAATGTGGGTTTGAAGTATCCTTTAATACATTTTCCTCTAAAATGTATGGTTCTGATTATTTTTGTCCATAACGAACTTAATCACAATTTATTGGCTTAAAGCAACTTTTCGTATTATGTTCCCAAATTTTAAGGTCGGCAACTTGGACAGCAGAAATGGCTTGTTCCTTCTCCATGATGTCCGGGGCTTTGGCCTGAATGAGTTAAAGATATCTTGGTGGCTGGGGCCTGGAATTATTTGACATGTCTGGTGCCTGGGTTGAGTTAGATTGAGGACTAGGTGGGCTGACTTTTCCGCGTACATGTCACCTCACGTGTCACTTGGCTCTCCCGCAGAATGGCAGCCTCAGGGCAGTTGGTCTATCTCAAGAACAGCTGGGGTTTTAAGCAAGACTGTTCCAATGGATAAAGCGAAAACTCCATCACCTTTTAGGATTAAGCTTTAAAAATTGCAGTGTGTCACTTCTGCCGTATTCAAAGCAGCCGTAAAATCCTGCCACCCTTCCCACATCTTGAATTACACTGCGAAAGAACAAGTGTGATGTTGTCATGGCCATTTCTGTAGATACAACTTGCCGCAGCCTGCCTGCTGGTCACAAAAATGTGCATCGCTCCAGCAGAGAAAATATACTTACGACTTTCATTAAGATTCCCAAAATTTTGTCCCAGTATGGCATCAGATGTAAGTCTCAGATTCCCATCATCAAAATCAGGCCCATATCCATATGAATTTCCTTCTCTTTTCTATTCGGTTTATTTAGTTTTGAGAGAGAGAGAGAGAATGACGGAGGGAGGGGCAGAGGGAGAAGGAGAGAGAGAATCCCAAGCAGGCTCTGCACTACCAGCACAGAGCACGAGATGGGGATCGATCTCATTAACCATGAGATCATGATCTGAGCTGAAGTCGAGAGCCAGACGACCAATCAACTAAGCACCCAGGAGCGCCCACATGAATCTCCTCCTGTGTGACAGTTCTCATACTGTTTCCATCCATTTAAAATCTGTAAATTAGACAGCAAAGGAAACAACAGAGGGAAAAGTCAATCCACAGAATGGAAGGAAATGTTTGCAAACCACGTATCTGATGAGATGTTCAATTCCAAAACATATAAGGAACCCCTATAACTCAGTAGCAAAAAGAATCCCAATTTAAAAAATGGACTTGAATGCCATTTTTCCAAAGAAGACATGCAAATGGTCAACAGGTGTGTGAGAAGGGTGCTTAACATCGCTGATCATCAGGGAAATGCAAATCTAAAACTGCAAAGAGATATCACCTTATGCCTGTTAGGATGTCTATTATTTATCAAACCAAGAGATAACAAGCATTGGTGGGAAACTGGAACTTGGGCACTGTTGGTGGGAATATAAAATAGTGCAGGTACCATAGAAAATAATATGGATATCCCTCAAAAATTAAAAATAAGTCCATCATATGATCTGGCAGTCCCATTCTGCATATATGTCCAAAAGAATGAACATAAGGATCTACAAGACATGCATGAACTCCCATGTTTATTGAAACTCTTCTGACGACAGCCAAGATATGGCAACAACTCAAATGACCATCAACAGGTGAATAAAGAAAGTGCATATATGTACGATGGAATATTATTCAGCCTTAAAAGAATAAGAAAGAAATTCTGCCACCTGCATCTTTGAATGTGAAGACATTATGCTAAGTGAGATGAGATAGTCACAGAAGGACAAATACTGCATAATTCCACTTACAGGAGGTATTGAAAATAGATTCACAGAGGCAGAAAATAGAATGGTGATTTACCGAGGCTGGGCAAAGGGAGAAATGAAGATCTACTAATCAGTGGGATAAAGTTTCAGTTATAGAAGATGACTGAGTTTAGAGATCTGCTGTAAAACATAGAGCCTATAGTTTACAATATGGTGTTGTGAGTTTAAAATTTTGTTATGATGGTAGGTTTGACGTTAGATGCTCTACACACACACACACACACACACACACACACACACAGCAAAGGGACCCAAAGGAGACTTTGGAAGTGATAGATATACTTATTACCTATATTGTGGTGATTGTATGTGTATGTGCACCTGTCCAGAGTCATCAAATTGCATATATTAAATATGTGCAGTTTTTGTTTATTAATTATACTTTATTAGAGCTGTAAAAATAAATAAATAAAACTTCTGAAATGCTAAACAAAATTATCTAAACAGACAGGATATAGTCTCCCCCCATCCCTGCCACAAACACAAACACACACACACACACACACACACACACACACAAATTTACATAATTCAGTGGTGGGGCAGGCACAAGACAATCACTGTAGCCATTTTCATTGAAAAGGGCTCAAAATGGAAACTATTAGACAATAAAAAAAATTCTAAAATCCAGGGAAACACAAGTCTCCCATTCTTGATCAGGGTCTGTGCTGTTCTTTGTTGATTGTCGTCTTTGGCTGTTAGCCCTGCTTTCTTGGGTTTTGGTCCAGCTTTCCGGATCAATTTTCCACCTTTATAAGATATGAGTCATGTTTGTAATGGAGCGGATGTGTCAGCCTGCTTCCTGCCTATAAAATGTTGGTTTTCAAAGAACTCTTTGTCTTTATATACAATCTGGCTCTTGTAGTGCTTTTCTCTTAAAAACTTTTTGGGTTTCCTGTGTATCCATTTATAATTAATTATTTTAGGGGACAAAACATATCCACAAATCCCTGAGGGGTTGGGCTTCTTTCCTTGGGTTCCTTGTGAGATTGCTGGGACTTCTTTAAGCTTCTAGAAGCCTTATAGTTAAATACAGATCATCTGCAAGTGCACTTCAGATATTTAGAAGGCTTTTGATTATTTGAAAGGAGCTACGAAGCTCCCACTGAGATACTTCTGAAGTCCTACAAAAGATTTTTGCAATAACAACCTTGGCTGCCTATTCAGCCTGAGACTATTGTTTATTTCATTTTTGCCTAGGGTCCTTTATCACTTGGCTTAGTATTTTTGTTGGGTTCATTTTGTTTCATTTTGTTTTGCTTTGCATGTTTGTGTTTTTTAGAACTCAACAAATCCTGTTGCCTCAGAATTCCATACATTTTGCTTGAAAACTGAGCAGCTTTTTGTTAGCCCATTTCTATCTAAAATTTAGCCAATGGGGATCAAATACGTCAGCTGACAACTGATTAATCACCAAACAACTTCCTGGAAGTTATCTCCAGCAAACCTGCCAGCTGGTTAAGAACATTCGCGTTTCCCACATCACTACAGTGAACAGTGTCACCAAACTTCATGCGACCACACAAGAATTGCCTTTCTTCCAGCCTTCCGTGAGGATTCGCTCCCTGAACGCCAGCTTCCCCGAGTCTCCTCAAGGCCCTTTCAGACAATGCTCACTCTCTGGTTGATAGCCATGCCATGGGTCTTAGGCTTTTGTTGTGGTAGCATTTCACTTTGAGCACCAAATTCTATTCTGATTCTTTGCTCCATAAAAATCTGACCCCAAACTTAGCAGCTTACCTAATTTGTGTATGTGGATTTTGGGGGGTGAGGGATTCAGATATCATATAGGGCGGTGGTCTGACCACACTAAAAAGTATGTGATGTTGGGGGCCAGAGCTGAAGGACTCAAAGGCTGAAGGTGGGTGACTCACAGCCAGAGAGTGTCATCTGAAGGTTTGTTCACTCACCTGCCTGGTGCCTGGCTCAGGAACACCAAAGGCCAACATTGCTATCTGAGCATGTACACTTGCCCTCAACGTGGTTCGACCTCCTCAAAGCATCGTGACTCCGGGAAGTGAGTCGCTTCCACTCTACATACAATAACTCCAGTGAACAAGGCAAAGCCGGATCATCTTTCATGACCTATCTGCAAAATGACAAAGCATCATTTCTGGCATTCTCTGCATATTGAGGGACTAGAAAGCTCCCCCTAATTTAAAGAAGGGGCCAAAGACCCCATCCCTGAATGAAAGGAGGGGCAGAGTCACATTGCAGAAGAGTCTTCGGGATGGAGAGTGTCACTGGGACCATCTTTGGAAGATACACCTTGTCACAATTATCATAGAAGTGTTGGCACTAATCCACAAAAGATGGAAGAGTTTCAGAAAATCCATAAAAATCCCTGTGGAAGTCAACCTTTTATTTATTTTAAAAATCACCAATTATATCAAAGCATAGCCAAATCTTTTGTCTTCTGTGCGAAGGGTTTAATTGGTTGTAGTATAAAAGCTCATAGAAAGAATTGTGTACAAAAATGTATTCTATTCTATTGATGAACAGGCTGCATCCTGCTCATAGTCAAATCAGTTCCAGCGTCATCTCTAGGAACCTTTTGCTGGCTCCCTACCTATCGCCTGTGTACTCCTGGCAGGGTTTTGTGTTCCTTTAATTTACTCCCACAGCATACCATACTGGTCTATCCTATAGCATGCATCATTTGGAATTTGTGATCATAAATAGTGCTCTCTCTCTCCTTCACTCTGTTGTCAGATTCCTGAAGACTGGATTGTGTTTATTTCTCATTGATTTCAAAGTGCTTATAAAGTGCCTGGAACACAACAAGGTGATTCTCCTCCTCATGGAATAAAACAATAATCTTTTACATTCATGCATCCTTGTATATTACACACATGTTATCTCATTGGCTACTTACATGCTAAGGATTGATACTCTCCTTTCACAGAGGAGCAAACTAAAGCATGGATGGGTTATGTAACTTGTCCAATATCACTAGATACGACGGAAGCTGAGGAGGGAATAAAATGCAAGTATCCTCAATTCTAGCCTAGTTTTCTTCCTGTTTCCCCTTTCTGGCACTCCGAATGTTTGAGAAATGATGACTTCTCATGAAACCACCGAACAGACTCTGATAAAATTTTGATTGTGTCGTATGGCAATTTGGACAAAGCAATATTAATATATTTCCCTTGAAGAAACTGCATATAGAATGTCAAGGTAAATATATATCAACATTAATTCCTTCCAACTTACAGTAGCCTGAATCCCATATTAAAATAAGGACATTTTCTTAAGATTCCATAAAGAATCAAGTTGCATTGAAAAGACTCCAATCTTCTAAAATGGAAAACAAGATTACTTAAGTGAATATTTTAAACAAGATACATTTATTTTTATACCATTCCTCAAATATCTTAATGTTCTTATATTAAGCTATGCATAGGGGAGATAATCACTGATACATAAATTATCCAAATACTTTATCCCAATATATGTTCAGTGATTTTTAAGTTCAGTTGCTGAGTACGGTTCTCAATTTCTTGAGAAATTAAATCAATGCTTTCGTGATCATTGCTGCTTTCTCTGCATTCCCAGAAATTAGAGGAACAACATTATGGTCTTAGGTTATTATCTTTTTTCCTTCCCTTTTCTGGTCCATTCTCCCTAAAGTGAAGCAAAGGGCACTTCGGAGGGAGAGAAGAACGACAGAGCTTCCTCATTAAATCTCTTTCCCTTTGTTTAGCTGTTACAATGAGATCGCTTTTGACCTTTCAGAAATTCCATTTTTCTCTTCCAGATGGGCTGAGAAGAACTACCATTCAAATATTTCATGGATGAGTATTATGGGCTGAAAATTTCCCCCCTCCCTCCACACACACAAAAACTCCTATGTTGATTACTAACACCCCATTACCTACAGATGTAACTGTATTTGACGACAGGACCTTTTAAGAGGTAAGGTTAAATGAGGTAATATGGTGGCTCTGATCCAATCTGACTGGTGTCCTTATAAGAAGAGATAAGGACACAGACACACACAGAGAGACAACCACGTGAGGACATAGAGAGAAGACAGCCATCTGAAACCAAGGAGAGAGTCTGTAAAGGAAGGCAAGCCTGCCAGTCTTAGACTTCTATGCTTCAGACTGTAAGATTACAGATTTCTATTGCTTAAGGTGCCCAGTCTGTGGTACTTACTTAGAGAGCTCTAGCAAACTAATATAACAAGGTTATGATTTACTCTAACTTAGATCTAAATAGACAATGGCACATAGGTCATGTGGAAGGTGAATTTTCTTCATTACATCTTCCTGAGTGTTCAGCCTTGGGATCCCATAATGAGAAAAACTATAAGCATTTTGTTCACATTTGCATGCCAAGTTTTCTTAATTTTGTTAAGATCACAACAATGGCTTTTATTTATATTCTTATAATATTTCTTAAATTGAAACCTATCAATTTCAGGTCCCACTAGGATCTTCTGAGCCTAATAACGCTCCTGTTTTCCTGTATAAGATTGCTGATGAAATTTCTTACCCTAATGGGCAAATTTACCTCTTGGTGAGTGCGCCTCTATCCTCCAAATGTTAATGGGTCTTGTGCATCTCCCTTTCCAGGGGCGTTATCATCTCACACACTGGATACAGATGTACAATGAAAGAAAGCCTCTTTTTATGCTGGTCACTTCACTTCGTTTTCTCATTTCTAGTGCATCCAAATAGGCATTTCCAAAAGCCAGGTGGCTTGTGCTGTTCCACACCAGAAGTGATTGTTTTCCCACTGCCTTACTTGAGTAATGTGCTAATAGAAAACCAAGTTATGGATCTCCAGAACCAGGACAATAATAAAATCATAATGATATTGTTAGCAATCTGGCCCCAGTGCTGGTTCCTTCTCCCAGAGAAACATTGTCACAGAAATACAAAAACTCATCAGTCACAAATATCACACAAGAACCAAGCCAACCAGCTTAAATTTACACACAGAATTTCACGTGAGACTGAATTCCACTGCCGGGGAGCAGCTTCTCTTAGAAAAATCCAATTAGCACACTAATTGATGTGGCTAGCCCTTTCTGAGTAGATTCTCAGAAGTATGCTCTTAGGTGATTTTTACAAGGTCACGCAGAGTACCAGAGGTGAGACCAAGACTGAAGCTCAGTTCCGACATCAAGCCCGTGCCACCTCTCTGGAGCTTGCATTCTAAACGTTGGGTGTGCAGTATGTGGCTTGACCCATATTTGGCCATCTCAGAAATTTTAAACAAACAAGAAAACAAATTGAACAAATAAATACCTAAGTAGAGCAGTAAAATAGCCCAGTTAGCCAGCTAAAGTTAACTGGGAAGCCCTTGAATCTTAAATATCACCTCAACCATTGTGGCTATTTGGTCGATTCCAAAAGACGATAATTAGGCAGAGTGAAGAACAAAGGGAGACCAGAAGTCCAAGTTTTCAAGTAACAAAGGCCACAATTATAGTAACTTTCCTGTTTGATGTCCACTCTTGGGAAATGCACACTCTATCACCAACAGTGTCATAGTGTTTGTTGTTTCTACACTCGTACATCTGTTCCCTTAGACTAGTAGATCTGCTTTTCTTAGGCACTAGACCCCTAACTGAACCACTTCCAAAATGAATAGGTCGAATAGAATCGCTTTCAACAAGAACACCAATAAAAACAAATCATGCTGTTACTGTGTGGCTTTCTGAAAACATGACAAATTTTAGAAACAAAAATTACACCCCTGTAGTAATTTTTAAAATTTTTTTAAATGTTTTTATTTATTTTTGAGAGCAGGAGCAGGGGAGGGGGAGAGAGAGAGGGAGAGACGGAATCTGAAGCAGGATCCAGGCTCTGAGCCCGACGTGGGGCTTGAACCACGAACTGTGAGATCATGACCTGAGCCGAAGTCGGACGTTTAACCGACTGAGCCACCCAGGCATCCCTCCTGTAGTAATTTTTGTAAACAATTTGTAGCTTATGCCATGATCTCATATCCAAAATATTTACTCAATAGATACTTATCAAAAGTCTGCTCCATGCCAATATTCTACCTGCTGAGGATATAGCTATAAACAAAGAGCTGATGTCCTCATGGTCTAGCTGAAAGAGTTAGACAATCACAAAATGAAGAAGAAAAATGCAGAATGTTGTGGATAAACGTGAACCAGGGTAGGTAAATATGGACAAGCATGCCAATGATGATGGGACATTGGTTTTGCTACTTTAATTACAGTGGTCCAGGAAAACCCCACCACGAAAGGGATATTTGGGGAGACTGAAGAGTAAGAAATCAAGCTATGTTGATACCTGAGCCCAGAGCGTTTCAGATCAAGGACACCTCAAGTCTTAAGCCCTGAAGTGATGTGCTCGGTGTGCTCCAGAAATATCAGGGAGTCGGGCAGTTGGAAGGTGGAGGAAAGGGAGAATAAGAGAGATGAGCTGGAGTTGGACAGGGAGTGATCTGAGATCCTTTAAGTGCTTTTAAGTTGATTTTTAGGACCTCAGATACCATTTTGGGCAGAGAAGTTACATGATTTAGTGTTGAAAGGATCACTCTGCTTCTGTGTTAAAAATAGACCACATGGGGCAAATTGGCAGGAAGGAGATGAGTGAAAACACCAGTGTCACCCAGGCAAATGGTGGCGGTGGCCTGAACAAGGACAACAGCGAGTTGGTGAGAAGTGGTTGGATTTTAAATACATGGTGAAGGCAGAACCAATAAACTTTCCTGACAGATTGAACACGAGTATAAAAGAGGGGAGCTAAGGAGGATGCCAACGTTTTCATTACAGAAGAGTGAAGTTGCCATTAACTGAGATGGGAAAGACTGAGGGAGGGGTGAGTTTGTTGAGGGAGGGGAGAGATAAAGAAACGAATGTCTCACAGAGTTTGGAGTCAATGGCTCTAGCTTTAGGATCAGTTTTGGGGACAATAGATGGGGTTCATTGAGGAAAATCTTACTTGGCACATGTTGAAGTTCTGAAAGAAGCCATCTTGGAAGAAATCATGTTGAAGCTTAGATGTAAACAGTAAGTGGCAGTTATGAAAGTGAAGGGGGGCAAGTAAGGGTTCTGTGTAAAATCTCAGAGCAGGACAGGTCCAGGAGCAGAATAAACCACCGCACATCAAAACACGGTCAGCTGCAGCACTCGTTTTGAAAAGGTAAGTTTATTCCAGTTTAATGGATATGTTAAGGGATGATTTGAGCACGGGTGAATTTTGTGTTTGCTTATCTGTGACTCTCACAGACACTGATGGATGCGGAAAATCACAGCTAGCTGAACCGAGCTAGGAACACACACAGTGAGACCTGCAGCACCTCAAACATCCAGGAGCGCTTTGCTCATGCCGTTTGCCACGAGCCCCGCCCAGCGTTCCACATCCCTGGGACAGCATTCCCTCTAATTCAAGGCAGCCTTCCTGCTACCACCATGCAATTGCTTGCAATCTGGCCCCTTCTGATTCTTACTTCCATGAACACACACTTGGTCTTTTTGAAGATCAAGGTCTGGTTTTCTCGTAATGTTTCTGAGTGTCTTAACCATTGAACAAAACCGTGTTCCCATTTGTACTAGGTCTCTATCTTCTTCCTGTGTATGTTACAACTGAAAGTTGAGAGTCGGCTGTGCCCTTGATGCGATCAGCCTCGTGGCTTATATTGCGCGACTTTGTATAGCGTGTGGTTTTTAGGAACACACATACCACATTCTGGCAGAACTGACTGTAATAGAAGGAGGTCCAGGGGATTTCAGCGCATAGAGTGGTGTGGGGCATGGATGGGGAGTGGCCCAATATGAAGAGGTAGATGGGGTGGGGAACTGAGAAGTCAAAGGTCTCCATGTAAGCCAATATGAATGGTTTAGACTTCACTCTGGGATCAACTTTAACCATGAAGTATAGCACAATTGCAGTGGAGAAAGAGCGCATAGAATGTGGTGATCAGACAGGACTCTAGTCAAGAAGCTTGACTCTAGTCAAGAAGCTCAGCGGGGAGCCTGTTTCTTTAATACAGGTTGGACAAGACGGTGGCTTGGTCAGTGACACCAGAGATGGCCGGGAATGGAAAAACCCAAATCCAGTTCCGCTTCCTGATACAATCCTAAACTGTTGATCTGCAATATGCCCACAATGATAGAAGAACAAGCAAAGTAGTCAAACAAAAGGGAAAGAACCAAAATGTTGCGCACTTACGTTGTGTACCTTTGAATATTTCCCCTTTGTTCCATCCTGTTTTCGCACTTAATGCTGTTGAAAAGTAATGAGATTATAGATGAAAAGAATGGTAGTGATAGTAATAAGAAGAAGAGATGCACACTGTGTGAGTGTATAATTTTTGAAACTGAACATTTTGGTGCCCATGTTTCATCCCCATAATAGGGATAATAACAATACACAGTTATAAGTTTATTATTTGCTAAAACACCTTTAAAGTACTTATACAAGACTGGCATATGATAAGCACTACTGGAATATGCTTACCATTATTTCAAAATATTTCATATACATTGCATCAGCTCTCAAGGGGGTATTATCATTTCAATTTTTTGAATGAGGGAGCAGAAGGTCAAGGAGGCTACTCGGTTTGCTCAAAGCCACTGCTAAGTGACAGTCTAGGTCCTCCAGCAGAGCGTTCAGAGTTCAACTCCACCTGCCACGCCTACTCTATCCGGGGCACCTAGGGGTGAAAGCGTGAGCCACGCAGGGCAAGGGAGGAGCATCCTTCACATGGGCCTGACGACCACCCTGCAACCTTCCTCAATTCCCTCTCAGGCTTCCATCTCCCAGAGCAAACTGCCTGCAAGAATCCAGCAAAATCTGCAGCCCCACACTCCATTATACCATCTTTAGGCTTCATAAAATTAGACTTTGTGAAGTTCTTCCAGGAAAGTGCCTTAATCTTTCAGTCAGCTACGCTGCGCCATGTTAATCACAGAGTGGAATTGGCTGTGGAATTAAGATGCCGGAATGGTTCGATTTCAGTCCACGTCTTCTAAAACCCAAATCACTTTCCCTGTAATCAAACCCCTACCTAGTTCAGAGTATCAAAGATAACATCTTTTCTTTTTTGGTCTTTCTTTCACATTCAACACAGGAGTAAATGGGAAACACTGAAAATCCCATCACTTTTTTTTTTTTTTTTTGGTTCTGAATCAAAAGGATCCATAAATCTTAGAGAAAGGCCTCAAAGCAGAGATTCAGCATTCAGTGCTTCGGTCCTAACAGTGTCTGATTCAAGGAGAAATTACTTTTCGGGAAACTCTCAAGCCTTCTCACCCATTTCATATTCCAAACAATTTCCTCTCCCTCCTTCCTAGAGTGTAACAGAGCATTTTGTTTCTGTAGACCTATTGCATAGGCAAGTCCGTGTGTAGAAAAGAGTTTCATAAGAGCCCAGAAATGGAACTCTGGGAAAATCGCTCCAATCAGAAATAGGGGAAGGTGTCATTTTCCAGAAAGAGGGCTACATCTTGAGTGCCTTGTTTGCTTCTGTGATTTTCTCAATAATTCTAGGGAATGCTTGCAGCCTAATTTCTTCTGCCACAGCATTTTCTTATTTGTTGATTATGCTCAGGTAAGTTAATTACTAGTAAGAAGATAATGAAAAAACCTCAAGCTCGCAGTTAAGTGGAGGGGAACAGTCAAGCATAATGGAGATTTTAAGTGTTCTCATTTCCTCCCATTTTTGGAGACCCTGAAGAGCTATCACCTTCCCCCCTACCTAATGCCTTTCAAATCAGGAATTAATGCAATGGAAAAATCATCAGGCTAAAAGCAGCTTTTTGCCAGGATGCCAAAGGACACTTTTGCAGTGGTTTCAGGAATGGAGCTCAGTAAAGTTTTATTTCTTTGATGTGTTTGCTTGATTTATTGCTGAAGCTTATGATACGAGGCCTAAGGGGATTCAAGCAGAATTTAACATATACAAATAACTATCTTTTCAGCCGGAAAAAAAATCCTAAAATCGTAGAAAAATATATCGGCTGTGCCCTGCATGACAATCAGAGAACAGATGATTAGGGAAACAGGGCTGACCTCTCTGTGCCGTTCAGGTCTAGTTCAAAGAACGGCAGACTCACATCTGCAGTGGGAACCAGAAAAGGGGTCAGAGGATCTGAGAGGCCCCCTGTGTTGTCGCAGCTCAGATAAGGGTGTGACGTGGGACAGGGAGGGACACACAGGGTCCTATGAGCCTCATTCCAGTGGGTGACAGGGAGCCATCAGGGTATTTTAAAGACATGCTTGAAGGAAGGATGATTATATTTAATACTTTAAAGCTCACTTGGGATCTTATAAAGATAAATGCTTAAAGAAGGAAATGAATCAATAAGAGTAAACTGGCTGTAAAGAATAATCTGGAAAGATACGCTTCTAACACGTGGTGGTTTCCTAGGGCTGCTGAAACACGGTACCTCAAACTGCGTGGCTTCAACAACAGATGTTTATAGTCTCGTAGTTCAGAGGCCAAAAGTTTGAGATCAAGGCAATAGGAAAGCTGTGCTGTCTCAGAGGTGCTAGGAAAGAGTCTGTTCCAGGCTCTTCCCCGGCTTCTGGCTGGCAATGCGTGCGTTCTGCGGCTTGTGGAGGCAGCGGCCTGAGCTCCGCCTTCATGTTGTCTCTTGTGTGTGTGTCTCTGTTCAAATTTCCCCTTTTGATGAGGACACGAGTCATGTTAGATGGGCCCGCCCACTCCAGGATGTTCTCATCTTAATGAGTTACATTTGCCACAACGCTATTTCCAAATTGGGCCACATTCTGAGGTACCGGGGTTCAAACGTTAACATATGGATTTTTGGTAGGGCGTCCCGTTCAGCCCTCGACGTAATGCATTCCGTAAACAAAACCACAAGACAGCTGGCCAGTGAAGAAGAGAATTCCAGAGAATAATTGTTTTCTTAGAGGGAAAAATGAAGGAAGTCAGGGAAGGTGGAAAGGGGGGAGAAGGAGGGAGAGAGGGAGGAAAGAGGGAGAGAGGGAGGAAAGAGGGAGGAAAGTGGGAAAAAAGGAAGGGAGAGACAGAGGATAGCAAGACAGCTGGTTTTGTTTCAAACATTTTATTTTTATTTTTCAGCTTTTATTTAAATTCCAATTAGCTAACATACATTGTGACATTCGTTTTAGGTATACACCATAGTCATTCATCACTTCCATACAACCCCAGGCGCTCCTCACAAGTGCTCTCCTCAATCCCCATCACTCAGCATAACTATAGATACGGATGGGTGGCAATCATTATGTGAGGAGTCACAGTCACCTGTGAGATGTGAAGAGAAAGGGACACAAACATCGATCTGTTTATTACAACAATGTTATTGTTGGACATCCAAGACCAAGGATGTGCAAAGCTGGGGTGAAGTTGGAAGACAGATGGGGCCACATCCCCATGGATGGGATGGGAAGGGGAGAGACAAAGAACAGGAAATAGCATTAATTGAAGGGCTTATGAAGACACAGTCACTTTCCAGAAAGTTTTTGCCCTCCTTCTTGCTTCCTTTTTCCTTTATTAAATATTTCTTTTTTCCTTGCCAGGCAGGTTCTGGGTGGCCAACAGTACAAAGCCCTGTCCTCGTGGAGCCGAGAAGTGTAGAGGTTATTAACCCTGTTTCAGAGAAGAGAAATGCGTGGTCAGAAAGTGTAAGCAACTTCTCCAAAGTCTTGTCTCTGAAAGATGCTGGACATGGAATTCCATTAAATGGTGGTTTTCCCAATGTCCCTTCTCTTCCCTTCAAGTCTACTACTCCGTCCCTCCTCAGAGCATCTCCTGAAAGAGCTGAGCTTAAAGCAGGAGGTTGGATAGAGAAGGGTACGGGGTGCACATTTAGGTTGGCAGGGAAGGGTTAAAGGCTTTGTGGATTCCTTTAAAGAGTTCTGTCTGGGAGCACCTGGGTGGCTCAGTTGGGTGAGGGGTCAGATTTTGGCTCAGATCATGGTCTCAAGGTGAGTTCCTGCCCCTCATTGGGCTCTCTGCTGTCAGTGCAGACCCCACTTGAGACCCTCCATCCCCCTGTTTCTCTGCCCTTTTCACACACTCTCTCTCTCTCTCTCTCATTCCCAAAAATAAATAAAACATTTGAAAAAATAAAGTGTTCTGTCTGTTCCCTCTCATTCCCTTTCATTTGCAGAAGGCGACTCTTAGATCCAGGGACCTCAAGAGACATGAGTCATTTTCTGAGAGGAAGAACGTGAGGTTGGATGGTTGGATGTTCAGGGTTGGCTCCAGGCATAAGAAAGAGGATAAAGGAGGACTGTGATTTCCCTTCCTGATAGTTAGTCCACCTTGTCCTCAGAGCATGGCAGCGGGGACTCTGTGAGCTTAACTTCCAAAAGGACTAGAAGGTTCCACAGCAAACGACAGGGATGCTGGTAATGGGAATGCAGTCTACCCAGGTAATCTGGGTAACTTTTAATCTATATTCTTTTACAGAAATTGTAAAGAGCCTGATGGTGAAAGAATATGAAATGATCAGGAACTTCTATATAGTCATTTCTATTCTTATACAATAAAGATTGTCTTAGGAAATAAAATGATGACTACAGGTGGATTCTAGAACTTATGACTGTAAAAACAGGAAGGAATTATGTGCGTACATATATGTGGATACATGTACATGGTAACATACCTATGTGTCTGTGTGTGTGTGTCTGTAGAATTCTACCACCAATTGTCCTGTGGAAATCTAAGTCCATAGCAAATTTCTGCTGGAAATTTCTGGATCCATTTCTTCTTTATTCTCTCAGATAACTGGAATCATTCAACCTTTCTAAGAAAATAGGAAGCATCAGAGTTGAAGCAGCACCCGTAGAAAGTGCACCTGCCATTTTCCACAAGTGTTGCTAGGCTTAGGAGTGTAAATTATGCTATTGAGGTGAAGGTCAAAGGGAGCTTGCTCTGTTGTTCCCAGGACATACTATTAGTGTGCCTTGAACAGGACTTTGGCAAAGTGCCCCTGCTGACCTAGAAGGTTGGACACATCTGATGTTGATGTGTTGAATTCACCATGTTTTTGCTCTGACGGAGTTATTTTATCTTCTTGAACTGCCTCTCCCACTATGCCCGCCCTATCCCCTAAGATAAGACGCAGGAGCAAAGGAATGCTCTCAAGTTCATCCCATCCCTCTGCCTCTGGTTTGTCATATTTTAACTGTATTCCAGCATCTGGTCTCTTCCTTAGGATAAGTTCTTAGTCACGAAGGGTTTACTCTTTTCATATGAATAAAAACCAAGTTATCTCAATGGCTCTTCAGGATGGTTTTAGACTCTCCGGAAGCTAAATTTAGATTGAAGCCGGGGAAGAAAAAAGAAAGAACACTGTATAATTTGAGAAATGAGCAGGTGTTTTAAAGTCATACTAATTTGGGATTGAATCCTGGTCCATCTGCTAGTTAACTGTGAACAGGTTTTAAAATGGAGGAAATATCAAATAAGGTATTTGTGAAATAAAAGATGCAGTCATACATGTTAGGTACCCATGAAGGTGGCTGTGTCAGCCAAGAACATTTAATACAATGCTATTTTTGTTGTGCAGCCAAATTGATTAACTTAACGTCCTGTTCTTGAAGTTACACACACTGGCATTACCAGGGCTGGTTTAAGATTTACCTCCATCTGGGGGTGGGAGGTCCAGGAAGGGGGATGAGTGTGATGGAAACTTCAGTGCGTATGGGAACCGCAAGAAATCCACTTTCCCATGATGACCACAGTGTGGATGATTCGGTGAGTCCACCAATTTTAATATAAAGGTCATACACTTATAAAGAAATTCAGTTCTCTCTTTCACTACACACACACACACACACACACACACACACACACATATTTAATAAATAAAGATAGCATTATCCAGATTATCCAGTGGCTAAACAAAAAATTCTGAATTCGGGGCATGTGGATGGCTCAGTCTGTTGTGTCCAACTCCTGATTTGGGCTCAGGTCATAATCCCAGGGTCGTGGGATTGAGCTGTGTCAGCTCCATTCTGCACGTGGTGCCTGCTTGAGATTCTCTCTCTCTCTGCTCCTCTCCCCTGCTCTCTCTCTCTCTAAAATTAAAAAAAAAAATCTGAAGTAGATCCAAAGGAAAAATGTCATTGGGAACAGAGATCTGACAACTCTAAATGAACATTAGGTTATAAAAACGTTCACTCAACAATGCATTACATGTAAAAAACTTGTCTTTTATAAATAACAACTTCACAACACTGAGCCCTTTCCTGCCCCTCAAATACACTTTAAGGTAGGTATTTAACTATCGGTTTTTTACAGTCAAGAAGAGTAAAGCTCACAAAACTTAACCGGATCAAAGTCATTCAGGTAGTAAATTAAGACACGAACATAGGTATTTTGATTCACACTTATATATTTGTAGTACTAAATTAATAAAACTTATTAAACAGAGGTGATGTTAAAATGTTAAGTCAATTATGCTCGACTATTTAGAACTTGAAGATATGGACCATCCTTGGTTTGTCCGATATTTTATCCCTTGCTCCAAGCACAATGACAAGTGTATAATTGTTTGATAAATACTTACTGAGTTGATGAAATAATCAGAACCTTTCTGGGTCAACCTCTACTTCAGAAGTTGTTAAAATTGCCTATAAGTAATGAGCATATTAGGAACACTGACTTTCAGGTGGCCACAGTTTGAGAGTCTGTCAGTTTGAACTTGTGAGGAAGATGTTCATGGGTGTGCAAGTGCGTGTATGTGTTGTGTGTGTGTGTGTGTGTGTGTCCATGAAAACTGAAGGGGGGTGGTATTGAGGAACTAGGTATCATGGAAAATATTATAAAACATAACTTTAATGTAAATCAAATATGATTACTACAATCTATAAAAGTTATTTTGGCAGTTTTGCTATTCCAGATATCTTACGTGTATGTGGGATCAGGCAATATTAGAACAGACGCTGTGGCCTTTTAGAGATCATTGAGTGGACGGGTCCGCAAACTATGTCCCGTAGGTCAAATGGGCCTACTGCTTGTTTTTATAAATAAAGTTTTATCGGAACACAGCGCTGTCCATTCACGTACATAACGTCTGTGGCTACTTTCACGTTAAAATGGTAGAACTGCGCAGTTGCCAGAGGAATATGTGGCCCGCAAAGCCGAAAATATTTGCAACATCACGGATGGAACGGGGGCCCCAGTTATTGAACAAAGAAGGCACAGGATGGAAGGTGCAGTGTAGGGAATATAGTCAACAGTGTTGTATCGTTTTATGGTGACAGGTAGTAGCTACACTCGTGGTGAGCACAGCATGGCATACAGAGGTGTCCAGGCACCATATTGCATGGCTGAATTTAATGTAACATTGTGTGCCAGCTATACCTCCGTAAAATAAAATAAATGTTTGCTGGCACTCGATTTAGTCTACACCTCCCATTTTGCAGATGAAAAGTCTGCCCTCCTGATGGATGACAGGACCTACTCAAGGTCACACGGTGGTGGAGGCAGGCTGGAACTGGAACTCAGGTCTCTCAACTGCCGTTCCTTTGCAGCTTCCTTTATCACAGTGCATCCCATTATCCTATTGTAAAGAGCTACACTGATTCACAAGCAATTTAGTTTTGCTTTGTTATAAAACACACTTATTTTATTTCATATATATATATATATATGATTTATATTGTCTATGCAAAGACCAGCATCATCCAGCTGCTTTGTGACAGCTGCCACCCAAGAGCACCTGGGACCAGTAAACGCCCAGGGGAAGTTGCGACATCATCAACTGGGCTTATAGAGGCTGAGTTGAAAACTGTCATAAAGCCAGACGAAATTTCATAGAAAATTGATCTTAAAAAGTGAGGTCTCAGTATTTACTCAAAAGTCTATTTTATTAAGATCCCAGCTGGACATTTTCCTTCAGACGGTCCCCCATAAACGTAAACAGTAGACATATATTGCTCAATGGTGGGATTTGGAGAATGGAGAGGGAGTGGACCTGGATGTTCCCCCGCCTCAACTAAAGTGTAGATATAGTGGATATAATGACACTAGCATATGTCTGAGCCATCTTTCCCTTATGAGGTGGAGAGTGAGGATTGGCTTGGACAATCAAGTCTAACGAGGCCAAGATGGCAGAATGCCTATTGAACCTCTGTGAGAAGTGTATACACACCCTGGAAGTATGCTGAATTGCAAACAGAGTAAAAAGGCGCCCCACAAAGCCAAAGAAAGAAGTATATTAGCCTAAAAGTGGAAGAGAATAAAGGCAAGCAATTAAATATTGATGGAAGGAAGCAGTATTCAGGGATTCAGGGTTACAATGTGAAGGGAGATAAGGAAGGTGAGAGGTGTGGTCCTGGGCATCATGGCAGCTTCAGGTGCCTGCCCCAGCACAGTGTTTGTGCTGGTTGATTGCACCTAAAGGGCTAGCCAGGCAGATGAAAGTAAGGAAACACCTCTTCCACCAGAAGATGTTCCAGAGAGTTTTTTCATTAATTAACAAATCAGTGGATCACTGCCTAACTGAATATTTCTGGTACATTGTTACAGATCTGGCTGGGTGTCTGGGGCTTTTTGATAATCCAACACTGCTTTTGTTGGAGAATTGACTCTTTCCCAAACCACATCAGTATGCTATGCTGTCAAAGTAGGACCTCTACTTTCCATCAACAGGGTGGGCAGCTATAATAGTCAGAGTAAGGAATTGCAAACAATTGATTCAACCCTTTCTAATTTTGTTGCTGGGTGGGGTGGGGGAAGAATCTCTTGTTATTAGGTGGCAAAAGAGTCTCTGAACATGTCAGAGTTGTTCACGCATGAGGATAAATGGCCAGAAATAAAGCCTGAAGATGACATCTACACAAATCTGCGATGTGTATGTCAACAGCTGCCCTTGCCATGGATACATCCAAATGACACCTGCTCTGTCCCATTGCTCTATTCTGAATGAATCTCCCATGGTTGAGTCTGATGGGGTGAGTGTAGTACTCATGCATATTCTCTGGATGCAAGGGGGGGGGTTGCTGGAAAAGGGGATTTCACGGTAATATCTTGCAGGGGCTGGATTCATTAGCTGGGAAATTCTTAGAGACAGAGGAAGAATCCTCAAAGAATTATGTTATCCATAAAACACGGCGATCACTCACCACCCTAGCCAATGACAGGGATAGGGTCCCATCTCCCTGGACCTAACAAGAGACGCAAGTCATAGCAGATGGTTCGGATTGGGTCAATGAAACTTGGGGAAGTGGTATCGATGCTGAAAGATGATGAATCACTCTCTTAGATAAGGAATCATAAACACCATACACAGCCTTGCCCTGCTGACTTACGTCAATTTGACGTGTGACAAGAGTACTGAAAGATGGAGCTCATGTAGAGGAAAGAGGGCTAAAACATCTTTTATTTTTTAAGTAGGCCTCATGCCCAGCATGGAGCTCAACATGGGCTTGAACTCAAGAACCTGAGGTCAAGACCTGAGCTGAGATCAAGAGTCAAATGCTTAATCGACTGAGCCACCCAGGCACCCCTAGCTAAGAGATATTATAAAAGACAAGGGTGTGATGGCATTGCAGACAGCTGCATTTGGTTGTGCCTGAAGCCACGCAATCCCTGGAGTTTTACAATTTCCTGAACTGGCATTCTAATTTTCTTATTTAAAGTAAAAACCTAGTACAATGCCCATGCTCTGGATTTGTGTCCTCACTAAGTGAAACGCTGAATTGAGCGTACCTCGGTAAGGAATACTCTTTTCAGGAGTGAAAAGAATAGTGATCTGATGCACCTCTTCCATGTAGCTATTCCAAGGAGAAGATAAACAACTATATAAGATTTTCAGTCTTTTCTTAGGTGGACATCACATCACCTCCTCCCTCTCCATTCTTCAAGAGTTAGTGGCTCGGAACCATTTGACTAGGACATGCTTTCAAGCGAGTATGGTTATGGAACACACACACACACACACACACACACACACCAACAAATGGATACTTTTCTCCCTCTCTGTGCCTAGAATTGGGACCTACTAAGACAAGGTCCCATGTAGGCTGGATAGCAGCATATCTATGCCAGCTGTCTTGAGCTCTCTCCCTTTCTTCTATCCTCCACTCATGCTTTCATACCTTCCATCACACTGTTTTATAACTAATTAGGCTAATGCTACGATTTGTAGGCATAAGGAGAGAGAGAGGAAGACAGAGAGACAGAGAGAGGGAAAGGGAGATACCTGGAGGTCTGCAACCTAAGCACTTCCTTTGGCCCAAGTCATCAGAGAACTCTGCAATGGGATTTTAGGCAAAGGCTTTGCTAAATACAAGGTATAATTTGCTTTTGTTTTCCTCTTCTCCTTTTCTGAATGTTGCCAAAAGAGAGCTGCATGGAAGTTAAAATGGTGAAGGCAAATTTTATTTAGGACTATTGTCATGGGAAAAAAGAAACCCTGTTACAGAACTGGGCTTCATTCTGACTACAACAAGGACAGGGAGAATTTGTAGCCAAGAAGCAGGGAGGGACAAGTACATGGAAAATTACTGTCAGGAGACATGAGTGTTTGGGGTCTGCAATTTTTCTTGCAAAACAAACCTAACAGGATTCCTGTTGAGGTCAGGCCATGACCATCAGATACTAAGAGTGGGAGATTCTTGCTAAACTGACTTTGAGTTCTTACTAAAACTGGATTTTTCAAGGAGGTGCAGAAGTTTTGGAGAAGTTTCAAGGGCTTGACTGAAGTTGGGTCAGGCAAGGGATTATGTCATCATCTCCCTTGGAAACTGATAGAGAAGAACATTGGCCATGTTGATGAAGCAGAATTGGGGGAATATTGGATCCTGTTTTCCCAGGAGCATCTTGATAACCTCAAAAATGCAGTAGTAACTGAAAAGTGTGCCCTAGATACCATGCGAAATATGTTCACCTTTATTACTTAATTTAATTCGTATGAAAATTCTGTTAGGTAGAGTGTTAGTATTTGAAATATACGACAGAGGAAAATGTGAGTCAAGAGATTCTGCAACTTAATGCCAAAGACCTTATCAACGGGAGCACCTGTGGTTTGAAATCAGGTTTGTTTAAATTGAAGTCTGTATTTGCTGCCTTACATCTGGCGCCTGGGCTATAACTCAGACGCAGAGTGAATCAGCTTTCGCAAAAGAAACAAAATGTTGAAAGTTCTCCATTTAGTCTGAAAGTGGGTAAACCTCCATCAAGATCAAAACTGGCAAAATTAAGTATGAGGCTATTGTGTGTAGGAAAGATTAAACAAGGTCTATGTCACTCTAGAAGGGAGATCTAGGCCCAATTGATAGAAGTTCCTCTCTCCTCATTCCTCACTCCTCACGCTTCCAGAAGGAAATCACGGGAAAACTACCACTGACTGGTGTCATCTCCCCACTTTGTCCTCTGGTTGCTGACACAGGACGAAGGACTCATCAGGCTGATGAGATGGTGAGTTTGGAAAGGGAATAAGAATGTGCAGTAACAATTCCTGCTAGGGTCCCTGTGTTAGGGTTCTCCAGAGAAACACAACCAACAGGATGGGAGTACATAAAAAAATAAAAATTAAAAAAAAAAAGATTTATCTTAAGGAGTTGGCTCACATGACTTCGGATGCTTGATGAGCCCAAAATCTTAAGGTGGAGGCTCAGCCTGGAGACTCGGGAAGGAATGCAGTTCAAGTCCAAAGGCACAGTGTGCTGGTTAACCAGGAAGAGCCCCTGTTGTAGATAAAGTCCAAGGCCAGCTTCTAGCAGAATTATTCCTTCTCGCTTAGCGCGGTCAATCTTTTCGTTCTATCAAAGCCTTCAACTGATTGGATGAGGTCCATCCACATTGTATAGGACCATCTGTTTTGCTCAAAATCTATCAATTTTATTATAAGTCTCCTCCAAACACACTCTCACAGAACCACCCAGAGTAACATTTGACCAAAATATCTAGGCCCAGCCAGGTAGACACATAAAATTAACAATCACACCCTTTATCCTCTCTTTCTAAAGGCAGGATCTCAAGCATGTAAGGTTCTGATTTTTCTAGCACTTCTAGGAACTGGGTGGGTAAGTTTAAGTGACAGGTAGAGTGTGTATTGAAAACCTATTGGTAGCAGGTCTAAGACTGTGTTTCCATCAGCTTTGTTCGTAATAAAGGTAATAATAAAAGATATATATATATATAAAAGATATATATAAAAGATATATATAAAAGATATATATAAAAGATATATATATATATATATATATATATATATATATATATATATATCTTTTTTCTGATTCCTCACAACTGGATCCTAATTTGAACAGAACAATGCAGGATGCTATTATAAATGGGACCTGGGCTCAGAATCTTAAGAATTAGGGACCAAAATTATGCACATAAAATTCAGACAGATTGAGGTTTGGGGCTGAGCCAGGATGAAATGCTTTAGGATCTAAGCTTTAGTAAGCTCAGATTGCTAAAGTCTTTTTGAATGTGGATCAGAGCTGCCCTTAGTTGCTGTTAGTTACAGACATGGAACTATTTTTACAAAAGGTGAGGCTTGAGTGATGCCCCCTTGGTTCTTATTAAGCACATCCCAGGGGCCCTAGCAGGCAGGCCATGGCAGCTAACCTTGACCTGACTTACATAGTGGGGCTAAGTCAGGGAGCAGGTAATAGGGAAAAGAATTGGACCCAATTAGGATTCTTCAGTGAAGAGATGCTTTAGGCATTAGTAGATGAGATGATTTTTGCTCCCATCTGGGTGTTTTTTTTTTTTTTTTCTTCAAAAGCTCCAGGCAGTAACTTACCACTACAATTGCAGTTAGATTCAGCATAAGCTACAGAGCATAATGTCTAGCTTTTGCATTCATAGAGATCCAGGACATATACCCTAATAATAGTGACTTAGATTACAAATATGCAGCCTCGTGGACAAAAGGGTAGTGGATTTTACTAATGAATAAATAAGAAGGAATAAGTTATTTACTCTACAGGGGCTATGTCACATTCTTGGGCTGAGAAACAGAGGAACTCGATGAAACAATTCGTAACTCAAATATTAGGGAAAAAAAAAAACATAAAAAGGCCTGTGCCTGTAGCATGAAATCCATCCCTAGGAATTGAGTTTTGTCAAATTGAATTGATTTAAAACGTATGTTTCTGCCTTTCCAACCCAACAGCAACAGTGGAGAATGGCAAACACTTTAGAGAAGTCAATGTGTTTGTGGAAGAAGAGGGCGTCGTTTCATAAGGCAGAGTTGGATGGTGGAGGCCAGAGTGGACAAACATGACGGGGGAAAGGGGATCCACTTGGGCTGAATGTCCTTGAAAGGAGTTTAAGAAACAGGCAGCTGTCTTTGTAGATCAGAGAGGGTGACGTCTCCACCCCCAGTCATACATAAGAAGAAGGCTTTATTCCAGAGAGAAGAGTGGGGAGACCCCCAAGGGAAGCCGGATACAAGACATATCTAAAGCCTTTAAGAGCTATGTCATAATAAAAGGGAAAACTTCCATAAAAGATCAGAACAGCTGTGTAAAGATGTGGCACACAATTAGCACTGATTCGAGAAGAAAAGATCAAAAAGAACGACACCAGCTACTGAAAGCCAATTTAGGGTGTATTATAAGCAGCTTAGTTGCAGTTAGGGATGCAGCTACCCCATTGCCCTACGTGAGCCTGGTGGGGCTTGAGAGACTGTAAGGAAGGCACAGGAAACAAATGTCACTCCAAGGGAGCCAAGCAGAACAATGAAAAAGCAAGACGAGGCCTGGTTTCCATTTTTATCTGAAAGTAGAATGCCCCCAGGGTGGATTCATCCTACTTAGGGAGGTAAAAGAGGACCAGATTGTTGTGGACAATGGATGCTTTTTTCCCCCACATCCACACATCATTTACTTTGTACCTCTTTATGACGAAAACTTACAGAGGATGCTAGGGGGCCAGCTGCCATCTTTTCTTTCATTTCTCTTTCTTTTGAAAGGTGCTCCGATCCAGTAAATCACGTCAGCTTGCCAGAGAAGGAAGGTAACCAACGCAAACGGTGAAACTGGATTAAACTATTGAAGTTTCCTTAAAGAAGCATGGGGGAAAAGAATTCTACATGGAAATAGGACATCAGGCTCTTATCTTATTCTGCTGAAAAAAAAAAAAAAAAGATGTAGCAGAAACACAACTTGAAGCCGGAAATGCTCAAAAACTGAAGGAAGACAGGTGTTGAGGAGTTTACTGCAAAGGTGTGGACTGTCACTGTGGGAGGCTGAAAAATTACTGAAATTAACATGGCACTTAGGTACGTAGGTGCCTGTGGGTGCAGGCATCAGAATCATCCCCGCAGAGAGTGTTTCTCCAACAGAAATAAATACGGCGACAAGGAGGACATTGTTGCTAGAAGACAGTTTCTCTCAGCCCCGGGAGACTTCACGGCAAAAGGTCATGGCAGGAGGCACCAGAAGATGAGGCTAACAATCGCAGCCCATGAGGTCGAGGGTGGGCCATTAAGAAGCCTGCACTCAGGGCAAAGCTATGTCACCAGAACTCCAGAGTTTGCAGGGAAATTAACTTCAGAAAGTTTAAGTGTGAAGGGGAAGTGAGAAAATGTGGTGGTTGGGGGTGCCAACAACCTTGGCGAGGACACAGGGAATGTCCCTGTTGTCACCCTATGCGAGGAGGTATCGGTTGCAACTTACCCTCCTCCCGAGAGTGGTTTCCCTCCGCAGAGCGTAAGTTCATAGGCTCGATTTTCTAAGTGCTTCACACGGACTGGTGTCTTCGTGGGAGAAAAAGTAAGATTTTCTTCTGTTTTCACCGTCTCTTGAATACTGAGTTTCCAGGGGGCTTCTGAGTGGTATCAGTAATGTGGCTCTATATTGCCCCCAGCGCTGGATTTTGACACTTAACTTCTACTTAAGAGGACTGCGTACAGGGATGCCTGGGTGGCTCAGTGAGTGAAGTGTCCGACTTTCGCTCAGGTCATGAGCTCCGTGTCAGGCTGTGTGCTGACAGCGTGGAGCCTGCTTGGGATTCTCTCTCTCTGTCTCTCTCTCTCTGTCTCTCTCTCTCTCTCTATGTCTCTCTCTCTGTCTCTCTCTTTCTGCCCCTCTCCCACTTGAACTCTATCTCTCTTTCTCTCAAAAATAAATAAGCATTAGGGGCACCTGGGTGGCGCAGTCGGTTAAGCGTCCGACTTCAGCCAGGTCACGATCTCACGGTCCGTGAGTTCGAGCCCCGCGTCGGGCTCTGGGCTGATGGCTCAGAGCCTGGAGCCTGTTTCTGATTCTGTGTCTCCCTCTCTCTCTGCCCCTCCCCCGTTCATGCTCTGTCTCTCTCTGTCCCAAAAATAAATAAACGTTGAAAAAAAATATTTAAAAAAAAAATAAATAAGCATTAAAAAAAAAAAAAAGAAAGAACTTCTCATAGGGTCCAAGAATTTTTCCTTTTTTTTTTATAGTAGACGCACTGTTTAATTATTCATAATTTTTATCTTATGTCACACTATCTTTGTAGGTACCAGGAAAGACTCTTGCTTTCACTTTATTTCTATTTCCTCTTTAGCTCCAGCCCTCCACTCTTATTTCTCTCCTCCCCCAGGCATACTAAAATGCATTTAGTATCTACCTCCAGTGATACATTGGTCTTTCCTTTAAATATGAAGTAGGGAGACTTCATATTTTTTTTAATTTTTTTACTTTATTTTTTTTAATTTTATTCTTTTATTTTTTTAAGTTTACCTACTTATTTTGAGAGAGAGAGAGAAAGAGAGAGAGAGTTGGGGAAGGGATACAGAAAGAGAGAGAGAGAGAGAGAGAATCCCAAACTCTGATAGTGCAGAGCCCAATGAGGGGCTCTAACTCACGAACCATGAGATCATGATCTGAGTTGAAGTCGGTTGCTTAACTGACTTAGCCACCCAAGAGCCCCAGTGGCTACTTTATTTAAAATATCATTCTAGGGGCCCCTGGGTGACTCAGTCGGCTAAGCTTCCGACTTTGGCTCAGATCATGATCTCACAGTCCGTGGGTTCGAGCCCCACATTGGGCCCTGTGCTGACAGCTCAGAGCCCGGACCCCGCTTCAGATTCTGTGTTTCCCTCTCTGCCCCTCCCCTGCTCTCTCTCTCGTTCTCTCTCTCTCAAAAGAAATAAACATTAAAAAATACTTTAAAATATCATTCTACACCCTACCCTTAACATATGTTCTGATTTTTTTCTTGCCTTTGTGGGTTTCCTTTTCTTAGCATAGGTCAACATCAAACCCACATATATTTTGCTTATGTATTTTTTTTCTTCTACCAATTGAATATAAGTTCCATATGTAAGGAATTTCTGTCTGTTTTCTTCAGTGCTGTGTCCCTAACTTCTGGCATAGTGCGTGCCACATTATAAGCACTCAATAACTATTTGTGAACTGAGTGAATGAATATATGAAATGGAGTTAGGAATGGATATTATTCTGTTTTATTTTTATTTTTTTTTCAACGTTTATTTATTTTTGGGACAGAGAGAGACAGAGCATGAACGGGGGAGGGGCAGAGAGAGAGGGAGACACAGAATTGGAAACAGGCTCCAGGCTCTGAGCCATCAGCCCAGAGCCTGACGCGGGGCCTGAACTCACGGACTGCGAGATCGTGACCTGGCTGAAGCCGGACGCTTAACCGACTGCGCCACCCAGGCGCCCCATGGATATTATTCTGTTTTAGATTGTGTTTGGTCAATGCAGAATATATGGGGCTGGCCATGAAGAAATCTACAATGCCCTCTTAACATCTAAACTCTTAAAAGTGAGGGTCAAGAGGGAGTAGTTGTTAAATTAATTCATCTTTCGACCCTGGGATGCAGCTATACCCAGGCTGGATCAAACTAAGACTGGAACTGAATGGTTATTAATGTAACCTAAAACAAAAAGAACATGAGATGTTCAAGCATTGCATCTTCTCTGAGGATTTGATAGTGAAAAGGTGTTTACGTGCTAATCTGGGGTATTTTATGTTGAGAATACTATATTAAATGGGTACCTTTGGCGGAGGGAGTAAGAGATAAATTGTCTATCAGTAGTTCCAGAGGAAAAAAAACAAAGAAACAATACCTTTAATTGGGAGAAAATTCCAATTGTAGACCAAAGACTACCCTAAAATATATTGTTCTGTTCTCTTGGGGAGACAGACACATGTCTGGTCAGCCATAGAATTCATTGGTGGGGCCAACCATTTACAGAGCGAAACCTGAGAAATTAAGAAGTTATAAAGGAGCACTTGCCTCTCCTTCCTCCTATTTTCATAGAACAAAGGAATTGTCTGCTCTTCAGGAGGTCTACCAGGCTTTTGTTTCTTCTCTTTCAGGCTTCTCTTGCCACTTCCCTTGTAACTGATTTATCTCCTTGGTATGGTTGGCCACAGTGTTAGAGCAGCATTTGTAGTTCTGTCCCTTTTTGCTTTCTTTTTGAGTGAGTCATTCTCAAGTGACACATTTTCAACTCATCTGTGAGTTCATTGTAGTTGAGAAATTGCTTGAGAAATTGTAGTTCATGGACCAGGGTCTATTTAAAAGGGGAAACATGTTAGGGGATTTAGTTGTGGCCATGGGTCAAGCAGCATTTTCTAATTCTACTTGTCAGTCACAAAACTAATAGCATTATTTCCATTTTTTTTTTCTATTCCTTACTGGGTTCCAAACTCCAGAAAGAAAGGGTGATATTGATTGGCTTCCTAAAACACAGACCAAAATAGATTTTGACCTAATGTAAAGAAAATTTTTTTTCTCTAACTATTTGGGAGAGAAGGAAGGAGTTGCTTCATCAGGTGTGAAGACTGCCCATCACTAGAGGCCAAGATACTAACCATCCAGAAATTGTTAAATGAGTCTTTTCCCTAGGAAAGGATTTGACTTATTATAAGATTAATAATGATTCCTGCACTGATGCAGAACTTCAGAGTTTGCAAAAGCCTTTAAGATTCATCATTTTCCTTAATATGAGATCATACTTATTTATTTTTATATTTATGTACCCAATTCATTTGAGATGATGTATTATTCTAATTTAGATGTTCAAGTGAGTCATCTTCAAAGTAGACCCTTGAGAATTTACTTGATTTTATGAAGCCATAAAAAAGAAAAACTTTTAAAACCGTAAATTAATAATAGACATTAGTTATTATTATCAACAGTGTTAATAGCACAAGGTTAAGTATGCTATCATTACTCAAAACTTTGGAGTATCCTCTTAGGGCCTATAGCATACTTTGATACGCTTCTTACAATGAAAAATTACTAACTTGGAGGACTTACTCCATTTTTATTTTAATTTCAAGTCTTCATGAGAAGTTATCTCTGTCCAAATGTTATAAATAAGGTGAGTGACCAAAAAAGGAAATATGATTTCAAGGAAGGAAATATGACTTCTAGTACACCCAGAAAGTTAATGTATTTTTTTAGTTTACTTGCATGATTTTGTTATTTTAGGGGCCAGCACTGTCTCTCATATGGCTTTACTAAAAGCATTGTAAAATGCATTTGGACCTAGGAAATAGTTTTCTGATGTATAGTGGTGGTAAAAAGCAAGACCTACTTTGAATTTTGGCTTCACCATTTGTTATTTTTGGACCATTGCAAGTTGCTTAAGATACCTCTAAGCCTTGACTTCAAGGTAAAGTGACTCTAATAATACCTACTATCCAGATTTTGTAGTGATGACCACATAAAATTATATATAGAAAGTACCTGGGACAGAGAAAGTGCTCAATAAATGGTACAAATCAATACACACATAACCAAGCATTCTCTCTGCCTCCTAGGGGATGTCTTAGCAAAGCACATTTTATTTTGATGAATATATTCTAGTGTCTTGATTACTGAGTCAAAATCTACACAAAAGAATCATATCCTAGACACAGAAACGAATAACTCGCATTCATTTAGCTGGTTTAGAACACTGTGTCGTTAAAATCAGGCAGAGAATTCACTGGAGAATAGGTATCTAAATCTTTCAAAAGAGGGGTTGAGCTGTAGCATAATAATATAGGATCAACTTTCCCTGGAGCTACGCTTTGTTCTTCCTGGTTCTCTCTTGCAGCCCTTCCCTATGGGATTCTGCTCTCTGTTTGCCTTCCATCTTGAATTGAACTCTGGCCAGACTCCAAACCTGAAGCTAATAGCCCCTGGAAACTCACCAAACCTTTTCTCACTGGAGGATTTTGGTCATCTCTTAGCATTGGCTTCTCTTCTATTCCTTTGGGAGTAATGGTTTGGAGACCATGTTTCCTATTGTAATACAAGTTTCTACACGTGGTGTTAGAATATCTGAAAAGAAATATGACAGTTTGGGTCTTAACCTTATCGCCCCATGATCTTTAGCAGCATTCAGTGTCTAACTTTGGGTTTCACCCTTTAAGACTGGAAATACTTCCAAGAAGAAAGTATCTAGAAAGGGATGGGACATTAGAATGCTTAGAAAAATAATGATTATCATAACCTTGTAGTAGAAGTCCCCCTATGAAAGATGGATACATTCAGCATCAGGGAACCCATGGCTAATGGTAAGCCATCTCACTGAGTAAGAAAATCACATTAACTATAGCAGAAGGGTGAATATTTATTTCATTTTACACAAAAATAAATCAAAATAAAGCAACTATTTAACCATTAACTCCTTCCTTAAAACCTCCTTTCCATAATTATCTGCCCATTTTATCAAGTCTTGTTAAACAAACTGCTAATGGAAGAAAATCACTGATGATGTAAAGAATAAGTTTCTATTTACCTTTTTGTTTAACATATTTACATGATGATTAATTGCAAAAGGGATATTTCACTGCTGATAACAATAATGGTAGTAATGTTTCCCAGGCAAAGCATTCCATCCTGGGCATTCAAATCAGTGCTTGGAAATAGTTTATTATCCAACTACAAAAGAATTTCACTTTTTTTTTTCCAGTTTTTGACACTACACTTGTCAGTTCTTTGGAGACCATTGCCAACAGAGAGAATGAACTTGACAACATTAAGTTTGGATGATTAGTAGATAGATTAGATGGAGAAATGGATAGACTGATGAAAGTAAAAGACTATGGTGTGAGGGTTAGAATAATAATTTTACTGTTAGAGAAATTGAAGTTAGCATCCTGGCTAATCCATTCCTGAGCTGCTCTAGATGTCAATGTTTTCTTCCATAAAATGTATGTAATAAATGGACTTACACCTAACATTGTTGTGAATAAAAAATAAAGCGATGCATATAAAACTTTTATTATCGTACTATCACATAACAATTGTTCAACGAATGTGACCGATCTATCACCATCATTCTCATTATCATCGCCATCATCTTCATCATCATCTTCATCACCGTGATGATTCTCTTTCGGGTCCTCTTGCAGAATTAGCAGGAATATAGCAAAAATAATAATACTGGGTCTGCACTCTAGTACTTATTTGCTACATAACTACGTTCAAGTCACTTAATTATTTGGGTCATAAGACTTTTGCCTCAATCTTTTTGGACTGCTATAACAAAAATACCATAGACTGGGTGGGTTAAACATTAAACAATTATTTTTCACAGTTCTGGAGGCTGGAAAGCCCAAGATCAAGGTGTCAGCAGATTCAGTGTCTGATGAAGACCTACTTCATGGTTCACAGGAAGCCATCTTCTTGCTGTGTCCTCACACGGCAGAAAGGATGAAGGAGCTCTTTGCAGGGGCTCCACCTTCATGAGCTAATGAGCTCCCAAATGCTATGCCACCACATGCCGTCACATTGGGGATTAGGCTTCAACATGAATTTTGGAGAGACACAAACATTCAGCCCATTGGCTAGTTCCCATTTGAAAAAAGTAGGACTGATGATAATGGTTCGCACTCCGCATACTCTCTCAAACCACTCTTTGACATAACTGGTAACCGAATACAGATGAAGTCTACTTAGTCGTCTCTAGGTCTGATTTCCTGTTAATTTAGTTTTTTCTAAATGTAATTTTCTCTTTAATATAGTCACTTAAATAACCCTCTCAAAACTCAAATTTGACACGCTTAAAATGGCATATACTCTCCCTAAATCATACCCCATTTCCACACCTTTTCCTTATTTCCTACTTTTGTTAAGAGAATCCAAATTTACCAAGGAAATTAAGACAAAAACCCTTAAGAAAGCATCTATTCCTTCCTCTCTCTTCTTCCCCACACCCCATCAGTCATGAAATTATGCTGATATTACCTTTGGAGTTTCTGCATTTACACTGTCCGTGCCCAAGACTCTAGTCCAGAATTTAACTCTTTATGGATTAAACAGCTTAATTTCTCTTTTTCCTAAGTCTAGTTTTAGCACCTAACTGACAGTAAAATGAGCTGCCACCACCACATCAGTCTGGGTCAAGAAATCACATATTCTAGCCGTGATGTTCCATAATGAGACTCTAATTGCAGGAAGGCTGATCATGTGTCTGTATTGCTCACCATTAACCTCCAGTGTCGAGCACAGTGCCCAGAAATATATACACATGCCTTGGTTGGACAAACAGTAGGGCTGATGATGTATGAGGTGGACAGACTAAAACTTGGGAAATCCAGTAGGAATAAGAAACTTCAAATCAGGAGATAGAAGTCTAGGTCAGTAGAAACCTCATAATCTGAAGATGCTTATTGTAGAATCTTTCCTCTGACACTTGAGACACACACTTTAGTGAAGAAGACACCATTAATATCACTTGCTCATCTGAATACACCAAACCATGGGATTTTTTTTTTATGAAATTTATTGTCAAATTGGTTTCCATACAGTACCCCGTGATCATCCCAACAGGTGCCCTCCTCAATGCCCATCACTCACCCTCCCTTCCCTCCCACTCCCCATCAACCCTCAGTTTATTCTCAGCTTTTAGGAGTCTCTTATGGTTTGGCTCTCTCCCTCTCTAACTTTTTTTTTTCCTTCCCCTCCCCTATGGTCTTCTGTTAAGTTTCTCAGGATCCACATAAGAGTGAAAACATATGGTATCTGTCTTTCTCTGTAGGACTTATTTCACTTGGCATAACACTCTCCAGTTCCATCCACGTTGCTACAAAAGGCCAGATTTCATTCTTTCTCATTGCCAAGTAGTATTCCATTGTGTATATAAACCACAATTTCTTTTCCCATTCATCACTTGATGGACATTTAGGCTCTTTCCATAGTTTGGCTATGGTTGAAAATGCTGCTATAAACATTGGGGTTCAAGTGCCCCTATGCACTTGTATCCCTTGGGAATTTACCCAAACCATGGGATTTTTAGGGCAAAGAGATGTCTCTTCTTCCTCTTTGCGTCCCACAGAAGGCAAAATGTTCGGCACAGGGCAAATACTAAGCAAATCTGTTGTATTGAATAGAAATTATGAGTTACTTTTTAAACAGAAAGTACATGGTAACTATAATTTATCTGAAACATTGTGATTAAATTTCATTGGGCATTCAATACTTCAAACTGGTAATTTATTTGTCATGCAAATCAGTGAATGCACATTGTTTCAACAATACACTTGAAAAAGTCAAATCACCAAGGTAACTTGAAGGAATGTGATTATCAGCAGTGGTCTGGTGCATGGTTTCTTTTAGCACCTTCAAAAAGTCGGGACCAGAATCTGTCACATCAAATGGGGAGATAATACATATAAACACACAACACACACACACACACACACACACACACACGGGGTAGAGGGAGAGAATTAGTCCTTATTGTGTTTTTAGGCAACATAAAAGAAAAGAAAATGTAAAAAAATGTATTTGTAGAGTTGGCATTCTCCTGTGGAATAAAGAATTCTTCCTATAGCAAGCTAACTCATTGCACACTTCTGCTTAGAGAGAAAGTTAAACAAAAGAGAATGAATTTTAAAAGCTTTGCCTTTTGATTTATTTTTTTATCAGCTTAAAAAGACTAACTTACACAAAATAACATCACTGCAGAGGCTAATTGGCATTCTGCAGAGGTTATGAGGTTGTTGGGGTTTGTTTTCACCCATTTTGCTGTGTTACCCAGGACTGGGCCAGTGGGAACCAGAGACTCGGGCTAAAAGACTGTCAAAAAAAGAGCGAATAGGTATATGCATGGAAAACTCTGGACTGAAAGTGACCAGAAAAGCAGAACCTTCCACCGTCATTTATGAAATTATGAAATTGTGTCCCTCTTTTTTTGGTCTGGACATTCATTCATGGAGCCCCAAAGAGAAAATCTAAGGTAGTAGAACTTCTTTTATACAGTTTCTCATTTACAGTGATACTGAATTGGATGAGAAACTCCCAATGAGTTAGACACGTCTGTGCACTCAGTATACCGGGAACCATGCAGAACACAGAGAACATGTCCCTATAAAAAGACTAATATGAACAAAAATCCAGAAGTTAGACTCGAGATCTCTAGTGTTGTCATTTTATTTACATCAACAATAATGGTAAATGAAAGTAGACTCTACTGAGCGAAATAAGACACCTTGCTGGATCTGACCATTGTGCAATTTCCCTCTCCTGTCCGGCAAGACCATGGAAAGTATAACTAATACAAGATACACAGTACAGATCCCCTTAGATCTAACACAAGATTCATAGGCCATTCAGATAAACATGAAGCAAACCCAAAGAAAAATACTCACAGTGTATTTTAATAACAGTTCAAATTAAACCTGATGTTATCAAAATACAAATGAAAATAAAATACCAACTAGACCACATCAATAACCATACGAAAAGTATAGAGGGATAAACAGGAAATAAATTCATTAATTGATTGATTCAACAACTGGCAATATTTGTTGACCATCTAGTACGCGCCCGATACTTTTCTAGGCCACGGGTATAAAGAGACGACCCAGATAGACAAATACCTCTCTCCTAAAGGGGCTCATAGTCTACTGGAGAGAGACGAATAGGTCAAATATATGACTTCCCAATGGGTGGTGAGTGATGAGAAGGGAAATAATTGGGAGTAAGGAAAGTGAGTGTTGACAAGGTGACCTACCCCAGTGAGCCGTATACAGTCCAGATTCCAGGGACAAGGGGATGTCCGGGTACCTTGAGCTTCTTGCAAATACTGACATGGTCTGAGAAAAGGACAAGTGATAAGCCTTGGTGACCCCGAGGTAGTGAGCAAAGGTGAGGCTTCGGTGGGAACATAGGTCTTAAAAGGGGGATGCAGTCTTCCGAGGTCACTTACGACATGGAAGTGAAGAAAAGTATGTTCCGCTTTGATTTGTTTTCCCTAGAGTATAGGGGGGACTGAATTGCCTTCCTGACCCCTGGGCAAGCCAAACTTTGGGATTACCCCTGATTCTTCTTAGTGAAAACATGGATGGTAGAGCAGGGGTTATAACTGAAGAGCCAGAAGCACCATTTCCGACTTCTCTACAGCAGGTGGTGGCGGGGAGACCGGCAGAGGAGAGAGATTCTTCTTCTTCCTGCTTCTATCTTCAATTAGATTCACATAAATTGATTTCAGTTTGAGTTTAGAAAACAGATGTAACGTTGGAAAAAAATGTACTTAGTGTTCTTCAGGCAGTCAAAGAGTGCATTAATTTATGAGTTAACACGATGGCACGTTAAGAGGCACACAAATAGATACAAAGGATAAGAGCCGGAGAAACTGAAGAGAAATAGAAGGAATTGACAAAATAAGGCCAGGTTATGGAAGATTTAAAATGCCACTGGGAATGGCCAGATTATTCTTGGAATAGTATCGGGGAAAAAATAAGTAAGGCAAAGTGGTGTCAATGAGGAGGAAAGTTATAATTAAATATCTTAGAGATGCTATGATGCCTATCTAAGAAAGCAAAGATAATTAACTTTAAAAAATGAAGAGTCATCAGTATTCGTTAAGATATTCAGGTAAAAATAGAATGGTACATAACGATTTGCTTTCTTATGTGCTCACAATAAAAATTAAAAAACATGGGGCACCTGGGTGGCTCAGTCGGTTGAGCGTCCGACTTTGGCTCAGGTCATGATCTCACGGTTCGTGAGTTCGAGCCCCGCGTTGGGCTCTGTGCTGACAGCTTGGAGCCTGGAGCCTGCTTCGGATTCTGTGTCTCCCTTTCTCTCTCTGCCCCTCCCCTGCTCACGCGCTGTCTCTCTCAAAAAATAAATAAACATTTAAAAAAAATTAAAAAACAAAATACGAAAAAAAATCCATCAATATATCATAATCATATTAACATAGAGTCAAACTTTAAAAAAGCTGTTCAGTACTTCTGTGAATGAAATGGTAAAAGAAATCACTGTCATATGAAGATAGTTGTATAAATAGACATCCCTGAATGTATAATTAAATATACATAATTAAAAGGAGAGGGGCACCTGGGTGCCTCAGTCGGTTAAGCATCCGACTCTTGATTTCAGCTCAGGTCATGATCTTGCAGTTTGTGAGATCAAGCCCCATGCCATCGAGTTCCGCACTGACAGCACAGAGCCTGGTTGGGATTCTGTCTCTCCTACCTCTCTGCCCCTCCCTGCCTCTAAAAATAAATAAATAAGCATTTAAGAAAACATTTTAATTAAAAGGAGAAAATATATACATATAATTAAGAGGAAAAAATTTATACATATGAAATAAAAATACGCACAAAAATGTAAATTTCAAAATGTAAAATTCAAAATTGTAAGCATATTGAACATATTTCGTAATATACGTTATGCTATTCAATATATTGCATATTATATATGGAAAGATGCTCACTAAAATTAACATTTGGGGTACAAATGGATACAACCATTTGTGAAGCCGATTTGCTACTATATCAAAAGTCTTGCCTAGTTGTTAGGGCTGATGGTAAATACTTCACTCCCTTCTCTCTTCCCAGACACCGAAAACTTGTTCTCTCCTGCCTCTTCTGAAGCTAGAAGTAGCCATAAGACCTGCTTTCACCAAATGGGAGCAGAAGCGCATCACTAGAATGTAGGATATTTTATTCCTTTATTATTATCATCATTTAATTAAAATAAACTTAAAAGCTAATTACAAAGGGGAAAGAAAAGTGGCTTGAGCCTTAAAATAAGGGTAATTATTAGACATATCTGAAACACAAAATTGAGAATGCATAGCGTGTGTGCAAGTTAGAAATAGCATATATGTTGCATAAAGACCATAGCTTAGGTAACCCTAAGATGAGGGTTTGCTTTTTGCTCACATTACTCATGTACTATTTGAGCTTGAGTACATTATTTAGGCTTTCTAACCTCTATTTACTGCTCTATGAAAGGGCAGAATTTATATATATACATATACACACACAGACACATATATACATATTATATATATACACACACACACATATATAACTGTGCCAAAAGGAAAAAAAATAGCTCAGTAAAATAAGGTGGTTTTTGTTTTGTTTTTAATGTTTTATTTACTTTTAAGACAGAGAGAGACAGAGCATGAGCAGGGATGGGGCAGAGAGAGAGGGAGACACAGAATCTGAAGCAGGCTCCAGGCTCTGAGCTGTGAGCACAGAGCCCGACGCGGGGCTCGAACCCAGGAACTGTGAGATCATGACCTGAGCCGCAGTTGGATGCTTAACCAGCTGAGCCACCCAGGCGCCCCTAAAATAAGGTTTCTATAGTTAGAATTAATCTTATCTACATATAACAAAATGGAAGGCGGGGCACCTTCAGTTAAGCATCTGACTCTCAGTTTCAGCTCAGGTCACAATCTCATGAGTTTGTGGGTTCAAGCCCCGCGTCAGGGTCTAGGCTGACAGCACATGGTCTGCTCAGGATTCTCTCTGCCCCTCTATTTACGCTCTTCCTCTGCTCACATGCTCCCTCTCAAAATAAAATAAATAAACTTTAAAATAAGAAATGGAAGGCTGAAATAACAGTGGCATCCGAAAGTCATGTTTTCTTTTCTATGAAAGAAATCTGAGGGATGGGCAGTCTAAGGCTGGTGTGGTCACTTTGATCCTTTTTCTTTATTTATCCTCAGGCAGGTTTCCATGCTCAAGATTATTTCACAGTCCCAAGTGCATGTTAGAGCCCACATTCCATGTAGCAAGACAGAGGTCAGGGAGAAGACAAAAGAGGCCTCTTCTCAGGTAAATCAGTTTCCTAAAATATGGCTTTAATGCAAATTCCACACAATATATTTGCATATGTCTCATTGGCCAGGACTGAATCCCCTCCAGGGCTGCTGTGTCCCATTCCTCCTGCTGAATCTCTCAGGCTTTCCAGCGGGGAGAAATTCTAAGTAGCTAAGGGTGCAGGTACATACCTTAGAGCAAAGCATGGGTAGTGTATATTACAAAGGAACGGGTTTTTTTTACTCCTTTTCTTTCTTTCATATAATGGAAATTATATGTTCCATTTCCCCTTAAAGTAACCTCTTTGTGTTGTTAGCCCACATTAACACTTCTCCTACCTCAGGATGTGGGGGGCGGGGTGGTGGTGGTGAGTGTGTGTGTGTGTGTGTGTGTGTGTGTGTGTGTGTGTTGTATATGCATGTGCACAAAATATCCGGCTGTTTCTGAGACTGGTCCTTCCTGAGAATGCTTCCCACCCAAACAACCCATCCTGTTGTCCCTGAGGGTCACCCCCACATCTTGCTTGGGGCTTTGAACGTGAAACACCTTCCTCCGGAACTGATTTTTCCCAAATCATGTCGGTGGAAATGGTGCCCCTCATAAAAACGCTATCTCAGATTTCACTACCATTCCTCCGTCCTGTGTCCATTCTTGTGTCCACTAATCTTACACCTAACATTTTCCTTCTCTGTCCCCCTCAAAGAACTTCGTTTATATACATTTACCTTGTGGACCCCTTCAGAATTGACATCACTTTATATTTAGTTGGGTTCACATCTGCACCCCCCTCTTCGTGTTGAGTTGAGTCATTGAGAAGAGGGATATTGTCCCCAACGTTTCTGTTTTCTCTATGTGCATAGCAGAGGGCCTGGCATGTGAGTTGTTTGCTCACAGCATGATCTGTAAATGTAGGTTAACTAAAAAAAAAAAAAAAAACAGTAGCCTTCAAACTTTCCAAGATAACTTCATCCAAAAATGTGTTTATTTTTTTACTATAAAAATCAATTCAGAGTCATCAAATAAAATTTGTAAAACAGAAATATATGAATTGGCTGGGGAGAACTCTCCCACAGTATAAATTCTACAGTGGTAACATATTTATTTCGATTCATTTTTCTGAACAATTTTAACATGATTATAATCATACTTTATAAATAGTAGTTATCCTGCAGTTTCTCTTAATATGGGAGATGCTTATAATTTATGACATCCCTTTCTCAGAAATTCAGTTGAAATCCTATGCAATACTCCATTGAGTATATATACTATAATTGTTTAATTATTCCAATTTTGTTGGTCATTGGAGTTGTTTCAAATTTGTTACTATTGTAAATAACTATGCTAAATGTTTTTGAATGTAATGGTATTTCCATATTTAAGATTATTTCTTTCAGATAGAATTTCAGAAATGTAATTGCTGGGTCTAAATTTAATAAGCTTTTATTACTTTATTAATACATATCTCTAAAAGGCTTTTCATAAATGTCGTACCAATTTTCCCACCCACAGTTTATTTTACATCACCCTTGCCTCATTAAAAATGATGATGAAGAGGGTTACGATGATGATGTTAATGATGATGATTTAACGATTCTTTTACTGATTATTTACTAATTTTACTGATTATTTCCTGATTTTACAACTAAATGTAAGATTGTTAGCACCAAACTGTAAGACTCTAACCATAGCATATTTATTTTATTTATCAGTGTTTGGTTTATTTTATCAGTAGTAAAATGGGTCTGATTTATGTGAGAGGCAAAGTAGGAGGAAAAGAAAGAGGAAAAGTAGGAGAAAAGGAGAAGAATACATAAAATAGGGAGGTGTCTTGTGTTATCTTTCTTCCATCTTACGGAGTATTGATTATCCGTAAGCATTGGGACAAGTTTACCTTTTACCTATTATTTTTATCAGGAAATAATTGTCATTAAATAATCCCTTTAATGTATTTTATTATGACCATGACATTTAGAAACTTTCCATAGTACAATCCATTAACCTCTCTATGGAATACAAGGAATTCTTTAAGGATAACTTTGGTCTGTAAGATGCCACCAAATAAAACTTAAGAAAGCAATTTCATTTTTATTTTTTAATTTTTACTTCATTTCTTATTAAAATACATTTTAGTGCTTATTTATTCTTTAAGAATGAGAGAGAGCACGACCAAGGGAGGGACAGAGAGAGAGGAAGACACAGAATCTGAAGCAGGGTTCAGTCCCCGAGCTGTCAGCACAGAGCTTGACACAGGGCTCACACTCAGGGCTGGGACTCCGGGCTGGAACTCATGAACTATGACATCATGACGTGAGCAGAAGTCAGAGGCTTAACTGACTAAGCCACCCAGGCCCCCTAGGAAGCAATTTCATTTTTAAATAATACCTTTCATTCTCCAAGTATCTAAACTATTACCTAACAATTATTTTTTCAAGTTTATTTATTTATTAGAGAGAGAGAGAGACAGAGAGAGAGGAGGGGCAGAGAGAGAGAATCCCAAGCATCGCTGGGATTCTTGGGATCACTGGGATCTCTCAGCTGCCAGCTAGGGCTGGATGTGGGGCTGGAACTCACAAAGTACGAGATCGTGACGTGAGCCAAAATCAAGAGTCCCACGCTTAATCGATTCAGTCACCCAGGCACCCCAACACTTATTTTGATAATAGCAGGCTGATTAATCTGAAGATGAATGCCATTAATGTTACAAGCTCCAAAGCCATGCACATCCAAGTCTAGCTACTACAACTCTTCTCTTCTGAAGAAACAAGAGGTTTGTACCTGTCCTCCTTTCCATCTGGATTCAGAGACTCAAAGACTCAGGAGAACTCCCATAAATGATCTGCTTATGACCTTCATCATTTCCCGTCCCAGTTTATAAACCTGGGTAAGCAGAATAACCTGTCCAAATCTGAGTGCGAAAGTTCTAACTACCTTTTGAAGTGCTACAAGAAATGAATGAGAAGATAGTTGAGAAGAAACAGAAAAGGAGAAACCGTGGGAAATATCAAAATGTGTCATAATTCACATGATCTTGAATTCCTGGCATGCTTGATCCTGAATACTACTGGCCAAAAGGGAGTTGGCAAAATAAATATAAGGCCTGGGAAAACAGACTCGAATAGAGACTGAACTTTGAAGATCACCCAAAAGGTAAATTGTGAGGTCTAGGAGGTGGGAGGGCAAACTTCTTGTTTACCTAGACTTGATGTGGATTTGATAGTGCAGTGGTTCCCAAGCTTTTGTTTGGAATGGGGCTCTGGTCTCTGGCTGGAGGGTACAAAGGTGTGGTCTTGGATTGGAGAATTGGTAAAACTCACATGGAAAGAAGTTATGTCCTCAAGTTGTCAGAAACTCAGGGTAGAATTCCAGTTCCAGAAGGGACCTTGCTTGCCAACAAAAATGTGAGATAGGATTGGTCAGTGAAGGGGGCAAAGTGGGTTAGTAAGCTCACAGAGTAGCATGCGTGGGTTTCAGAAGCTAGTACAGAGTTGAGTGTGTGTCTAATCTCCAGTGCCACAGGGCATTAGCAGAGATTGACTGTCAATACCAAAGGCTTGCAAATGCTGTATGAGAAGGAACAGTATTGAGGAATTGCAAAAACCTTCATTTTTTTGTTGCGTTCTAAGAATTCAATCACTGGCTACTTTTAGGGTGGTAGGAGTAGAAGATATTGAGAGGCTAAAGTTTTATAGTTATTTTTATAATATGGTATTTACTATGGACTGAAGTATGTCCCTCTAAAATTCACATGTAGAAGCCCTAACCCCCAGTGTGATGGTATTTGTATAATAGGCCTTTGGGAGATAATTAGATTTATACACAGACATTAGGGTGAGGCTTCTATGAAGGTGGGCCTGCCATGATGGGTTTAGTGTCCTTATAAGAGAGACACCAGAGAGCTTGCTTCCTCTGTCTCTTACTACTCTCCACCCCACAAAAACACAAGAACAGGTCATGGGGCACACAGCAAGATGGCAGCCACCTACAAGAAAAAAGAATAGTCCTCCAGAATCTTCCCATCTTGGCACCTTGATCTTGGACTTCCCAGTCTCTAGACCTGTAAGAAATTTATTTCTGGTGCTTAAGCCACCATTCGATGATATTTTGTTATGGCACCCAAGCTAACAGAGTTTTGAATTACATATTTGACAAAGTATAGAACTTATTAATTTGAGATTGTTTTCTCACAAGGAAAAACAACCATATAACTAGCTTTAAAAAAAAAAAAGGAAAAGTTATTACCAGCATCACAGAAGTCCCTTTCATGTTCTCTTTCAGTCACCCCAACATTAACTATTCTCCTGACTTCTTCTCCATTGATTAGCTTTGACTGTTTTTTAAGTTCATGTAAAGGGAGTATAAAAGTCTCATTGAGGGGCGCCTGGGTGGCGCAGTCGGTTAAGCGTCCGACTTCAGCCAGGTCACTATCTCGCGGTCCGTGAGTTTGAGCCCCGCGTCGGGCTCTGGGCTGATGGCTCAGAGCCTGGAGCCTGTTTCCGATTCTGTGTCTCCCTCTCTCTCTGCCCCTCCCCTGTTCATGCTCTGTCTCTCTCTGTCCCAAAAATAAATAAACGTTGAAGAAAAAAAAAAAATTAAAAAAAAAAAAAAAGTCTCATTGATTTTGGTCAATGTTCAGGCTAGATTCAGGTTAGATTCATCGAAGTCCTCAGGTTCAATTGGAGTTTGGGTTTGGCTGTTCGTTTGTTTGTTTGTTTCATTTTTGTGGCTCTGTAGTTCTCCAATACCTGAATACACCACAATTATTTACATATTCTACTTTTGGTATGTATTTAAGTTGTTTCCAGAGCTACTATTATTTACTGAACTTCAATATTACTAATAGCCATAAATGTAAGAGCATTATCCCAGTGGATATCTACCTGGGAATAGAATTGATGAGTAAAAGAGCATGACATATGCTTGGTCAGTAGAACTGGCCATATAACAAAGCAATTTCACCCATAATTATGAAATTGGCTACAGTATTTTTGCTTGCTTATTGTTTGTTTTTGTTTTTATTTTTTTAATGTTTATTTTTGAGAGAGAGAGAGAGACAGAGCATGAGCAGGGAAGGGGCAGAGAGAGGGGGAGACACAGAATCTGAAACAGGCTCCAGGCTCTGACCTATCAGCACAGAGCCTGATGCGGGGTTTGAACCCATAAGCCATGAGATCATGACCTGAGCTGAAGTTGGACGCTCAACTGACTGAGCCACCCAGGAGCTCCTTGTTTTTGTTTTTTGCAGATACTTTATATTAGACTGAAGAAGTTCTGTGTTTCAAGCAGACTGAAGAGAAAGAAGGAATAAAAATATGCACACTTACTAATTTCCTCGGCCCAGAAATAACATATCACTTTTGCTCCATATTCTATTGGCTGCTAACATTTGGACAGACATGATGTGGGGCAAAAATACAGATAAGAGAAAATGGTCAACAAATTGGGTGTTAGAGATTAACAAGGATTATAGTATAAGTAAAATGGCAGGCTGTTGGAGTGAGGAGTTGGGGAAGGCTGATAAAGAATCAGAAATGGGTTGAGTCAAATGATAGCTAATGAGGAAACAGTGAAGAATTTTGAATAAGGGAGTTACATGATCAGAGCTGTATTTTTTTTTAAATTAATTTGATAGGCCTACTTTATATGAACTGAGACTGAGACAGAAAGAAACAAATAACTTCCATATCTGCATAGTGTTTCTTAGGTGCCAACTGTGTTCCAGTCACTGTGATAGAACCTTGTACGCGCTACTTAAGTTCTGTAACAACCCCATGGACAGATACTATCTTTTTTTGTTTGTTTGTTTGTTTGTTTAGTAATGAGTCTTTTTAAAAAAATTTTTTTAATGTTTATTTTTGAGACAGAGAGAGACAGAGCATGAATAGGGGAGGATCACAGAGAGAGGGAGAGACAGAATCGGAAGCAGGCTCCAGGCTCTGAGCCATCAGCCCAGAGCCCGACGCGGGGCTCGAACTCACGGACCGCGAGATCATGACCTGAGCCGAAGTCGGACGCTTAACCGACTGAGCCACCCAGGCGCCCCTGTTTAGTAATGAGTCTTAACAAAGTAAAGTGTTCAGAAGCACATGGCTAGATTCTATCGTTGACAGTTAACTAAGATCTCATGACCAATGTCCAAAGGAGAAGTAATTAAGAACCTACTTGCAGTGGTCATGTTGGGAATGAAAATGTGTAAGGAGGTGACAGCAACAGAGCAGAAATGAAAAAGAGCAGGACTGTCAGGTAGATTAGAAAATGGTGTTCCAGGTGCCCTGTTCAGTGATCTTTCCATTTTACCACACATCCCCTTGGCAATTCCCGGTCCAGGGCAATTCCCCATCCTATTGCTTTCTGATTCTAGAGTTGCAAACAGATTTATGTCAGTTGACTAGCAATTATTCAGAATGCACTTAGCCACTGAAATTTTCCTGTGGTCCGCGGGATTATGTTATGCTTATACAAGAAGCAATACATTAGCACAGATGAGCCAAAAAAAAAAAAAAAACAGGATAATAAAATCAGATTGGAAAGTGGTCAATGGAATAGTCCAGCTGTTCCATTAAAAAAAAAAAATCAGTGTTCTTTCTAAAGGACTTTTAATTCGATTTTTTTCAATATTTATAAGGCAAAAATGTTTTTGATATATTGCTCAGAAGGCCAAAATTTATTTCTTGCTGTCTGGTAATAAGGTTTGTGGATAATGCCTGCAGTTTCAGATAAAAGTTAAAATTTAAGTCAAGTATTTCGTATAATCCCCAGAAGATGAAGAACCAAGGGGTGATGTGTCTGTATCAGAAAAATGAAAATTTCACTGCCCTCACTACTGTTTGGATAGAGATTCATAAACCCCCAAAATTGCAGCTGGCCATAATGCTCACAAATTTAAGTAGTGTTTCTTCTTTCTTTCTTCCACCTCTGGTCTTTCCAGTAACCTTGGGAAGTTATCAGGCACATATATTTTTCCCATTTAGAAGATGAGGAAGGTGAGTCTCAGAGGAGTTAAAATTTGTCTCTCACTGTATGTATAATTGATGATGGGGATGCGTTTCAGAACCTGCCTTGAAGGTCCTGGTCATTAAATTCGCTACATTCCAGCCTGGTATTTTACGTCCCTTGATGAGCTCTGTGCATTCTGGAATCCTGGTAATGGTAGGATTCCCTGCATGTGGGAATGTGCGTGCATGTCCTACGATGAAGGCAATAGAGCAGTTGTGAGTAAGGGAGAAAAAAATGAGCTAAAGGAAGATCTGAGTTTCAACCCAAGATCTAAATTCATGTCACTTTATCTAAAATGCAGGGAAATATGGTTTTGGCGAGCTGAACAATGGCCTCCGAACATTTCTGGGTCCCAATTCCAGGAACCAGTGGATGTTATCTTGTATGGCAACATAAAATTTGTAGATGTGATGAAGAATCTTAAGGAGGGGAGGTTGTCATGAATTATCCATGAAGTCTTTGATTCTAATTGCAATTATCCACATAAGAGGGAAATAAATTTTACTACAAGAGAACAAGGGGAACGAGGCAATGAGATCTCTGAAGCCAGATGTTTACACTGCTGGCTCCAAAGATTGAGGAAAGGGCCAAGAGTCAACAAGTGCAAAGAAGACAGTCTGGAATCTAGAAAAGACAAAGATACACATTATCCCTTACAGGCTTAGGAGGGAGCATGGCCCTACTAACGTCTTCATTTCAACTCAGCGAAACTGATTTTGAACTTCTGACCTCTAAAACTGGAAGAGAGGAAGTGTTATTGTTTTAAGCCACCAAGTTTATGACAATTTATTACAGCAACCGTAAGAAACTAATTCTATGGCTTTGCAGGATTGTTAGTGGGATAAAATGATCTCCTATAAGTAAATTCCAAGCAAGGGATGGGTGCCAGTGATGATAAACTAAATCCTCAAATTTCAGCCTAGCTGTCTCCTTCTCAGAGATCTAGACATAAACGAAACTAAAGATAAATAAATTCTCTTTATCGCTATCTTCTTCTATAAAGTTCTTTCTCAATTGTCTACCCTTGAGAACTAAGAGATGTCATCAACAAACCTTAAGGGCTTTTTAAGATCTTTTTCAAGAAATCTTAAATGAAACTCAATCTATGTTGTCCATCCCACATTTCCCTTCTTTTGACTCTATCCTGACTCTATGAAACCTACCAAAGACAGAGTTACCTCCCAGGCCCTGCAGAACTCCCACAGAAGTCTAAGTTAGACAGGACAACCTCAGAAGAGGAACAGAACTTTGGACTATTCTCTCCTTCCCCTACACTGATCCGGAACATTAGCCTACTGTATTGACTTATCTCTATCCTTGACCTGTATCAGATACATTCTCCCCATGAATGGAATGGCAGAAGATAGGAAGGAAGGAATTTGGGAGAAATCATGTGGCCACCTAAGAGAGTGGGAAACACCTAGCATAATGTCGATGTTCCTTAAGTGGCAATACTCATAACTTCCCTCTTTTGTATCTGCTTTCTATAAAATTCTTCTTGAGAACCAGATACATATTGTGAAGTTTAATTACCTTGAACTAGACTCTCTATGCTGCTGAAGTGTGCTAATAGGATTAAAACTTGATTCCTTGATTCCATAGCTCCAAGAGGTGTTGTCCTTTCATAGGCAGACACATGTCTTGGTATTTCTGTGCTAATGCATGCCTGTTTTAGAACGTAACTTGTCAACTAGAGAAACCCTGCTACCACACCCTACCAGATAGAATGAATATTACTTCTAGCAGTCTTTCTTTTTTCTATTAAGTGTATTTATTTATTTTGAGAGAGAAAAAGTGTGAGTGGGGAGGGGCGGGGGGAGAGAGAGAGAGAGAGAGAGAGAGAGAGAGAGAATTCCAATCAGGCTCCTCACTGTCAGCACAGAGCATGATGCAAGGCTCGAACTCACAAACCATGAGATCATAACCTGCGCTGAAGTCCGACGTTTAAGTGACTGAACCACCAAGGTGCCCCCTAACAGTCTTTCCAGGTAAATTACCTGTGACCTTAACAAGTCTTTGGATACTTGGAATTAAAGAACCTCCTCCCATTGTCAGGATCAACCCCCACAATGGGATCACGTTTCCCAGCTCCTTTCTTGTTACCATAGGTGTCCTATAACTTTAAGTTAAGTAGAACCACTAAGGTTCTTTGTGCTTCACAATGTACCTTCTTCATTTTGCCAACTGGAGTTCAGATCTTTCAAAAATTTGGAATTTTAAAATTTTGTGTATTAACAACATTTGCCTTGGCATGGGATTTGAGGGAACATTGGCTTTAATTTCAGTCTCTCTTTGCTGGCTATGCAATACTGAACATATCCACTAATGTTACAAAGTTTACCCTTGCTTTAATGTAAACAGTGGGAGCAGTACTAATTTCTTTGGTGGGTATTGTTAGAAATATATGGGACATCGTTCATGTGAGTACTTTGAAATGTCTAACACACTAAAATGGGTAATTGTCTTCCTCTTCCATTGCCACAGAAACACCTGAAGGAAATTCTCCCTCTGCTAGATCTTATTTCTAGTATAACAACATGGTTGAAATCAATCAGGTACACTTTCTCTGTTCTTTTCTTTGCCTCATGGAGGCCCATATTGCTTTGAGTGCAACCCATTTGTTACCACTAAAACTAGAACTCTTGTTTTTTGGAATCACCTTTGTTGAAGATGATTAATCTTACGTGTAGGGTTAGTACTCTCACAAGTGAAAATTTTAATTATCATGTGTTTGGTGTGGTAATATTTCACATTTAACATTCTTCCCTTTGAGATGTGAGTTTGCTGTCCCCTTCCCTGGAATCTGGCCTCTCTGACCTGACCAATAAATCATCAATGATGGAAATGGCCAGTTTTGGGTCCAGGCCTTAGGAAATGGTCATTTTCCACTTCCTGCTTTTGGAGCACCCACTCTTAGAACACAGATGTCATGCTGAGAGGAAACCACATACAGAGGTGCTCTGGCCAACAGCTCTAGTTCAACAGCATCAACCACCAGACACAGGAGTGTGTGCCCTCCAGCCTTAGAGGAATCTTTCGCCTTGAACTGCCCAGGCTAACTGTGAAGGAGCAAAGATGGACTGTTCTTTTTAAGCCCTGCCCAAACTGCAAACACATGAGAAAAATAAACGATTATAATTATTTTAAGCCACTACATTTTGGACGTTTCTTTATATAGCGATAAAAATTTGCAGAAAAGATTTTACGAAAAAAGACTAAAACATCTGCCAACTCACTTTAGAAAGGAAGGCTTTCCTGTTACAATAATTGCCTGTGGTGCTCTGGGAGACAGAGGGGGCACCATTTAACAATTTCGTGTATTTATGTGTAAGACAGGGAGAATTACCTAAGTCAGGTGAAAAATATAGTGTTGGGATCAAAGAGGAGGATGTATGTTCCAAAGTAAGGAAAAACTTAAAAGAAAACACAATCAGGGTTCAGAACCAAGGGGTCAGCAAGTCAAAGAAAACCAGGCGACATGGAAGAATGTTAATGAAATCGGCTCGTTGCAATGTCACCAGAGTAAATATCAGACACTGTTGGCTTTTGCCTACAGTACCTCTCGTACATGTTTCTCATGCCTAATGCTTCATGATGGCAAGGCAGGTCAGATTTATACAAAAAAACTTACCCAGATAACGTTCATGTTCAAGGTACATTATGGCATGCATATGCCAAGAATAGCCATTGTGCTAGGCCCAACTTTGTGACTTTGCAGGAAGCAATTGCTCTTTATGGCACAACCTACATTTTTCAATAACACAGCAGGGATCTTGACCTATAAAAGTGTGCCCCAGAGCAAAATAGATTTACAGTAAAAGGACAAGATGTTGCACTCAGCAAAACAATAGCTACTGTTTCTAGAGTTATGGGCTGGACTGAAGTGCCAGATCAGTCAACCTACCATGGTGATAAAAAAAAAAAAGACTTACAAGAAATATTCATTGAGTAGATGAGGGATCAGAAGACAGAGTTAAAAATGTTTTGAATGCCTTGAGCCACTTGTTAAGCCATTTGACCCATTCTGAGGGCTTCCAAATCTAAATTTATTACGTAGAGACATATTTTTGCCAATCGCCCTGAATGATATTGACAGACAATGAGGACTGAGAGCCAACAATCTCAATTTTGAATTCTTGTGGGCCGCGGGATTCAGTTACTTGGTGTCTGTGTGTCTTTAGCACATATCAAAAGTTAACAGAAATCCCTTCCCTTTCTTTCCCCATCCCCTGTCTGTGACAGATGTGGAGATGTACTTCTCGTATCGCTCTTCAAGAAAAAACTTGTTGACAGGCTGTGTGGATGATGCCTCACTGGTACCTGCCAACTGTAACTCCCTCAGTTCTGCCTTAGAGTTCGAGCTCCGGTCACATTTTCCTTGACTGAGCAAGCTTGTCACACAAGGGCCGGGACAAACCCAGCACTCATCTGAAGAGCAGTCTTTGCTCCAGACCTCTCCACTGGACTGGCAAAGACGTCAAGATGCAGGTTTTTCCCATTATCCGAAAGCAGAGTGCTCCTTTGAAACCTTCCCTCAGCAGAAATGGCATAAAGTGAAGAAGCAAAACCCCCACCAAGCTCTGGCAGCTGGATGCTGAGATGCTGAGTGTTGGTCCTGGGAAAGGAGCTGGGCAACAACACTCTGGCTTCTGGAATGCAGGCAGCATCTCTACGAGGGCTCATCTCCCTGCAAAAACAGTGCAGGACACGAAGTTTTCTTTTCAATTTTTTTTTTGGAAAAACAAAAATCTTCTTTAAGTTTCTTTCAGTTCGCAGAAATGGGTACAAATGCAGGGCTTCTGTAAAAGAGGAGACAGAGGGTGTGAACTTCTGGGACGTGGGACACCTGCGTCTACCTCCCATCCTAAAGTTGGCATCACATGGGCATCCCTGCAAGGTAGGCGCATTTCCTCTCAGGTGCTCCTCCCCGGTGAATCTTTTGTGCTCCTAAATCCATTTCAGCATTAGCTTTCCAAAGAACCCAACTTGCAGACCTTTTTCTTCAACTTCCTGAACAGTTTAAACTTAAAGCTCTCAGGAAGGCCAAGAAAGGTAGTCATGCACCTAGAAAGGCATCTTGTGAAGGATGTTGAGGAAGGTGTCTGCATGATGGGCTATCATGAAGAATTGGTCAGCTGGTGGGGAGAGCATCCATGTCTGCAGATGGCTCAGTTTAGGATTTCAGAACCCAAGCAGGGTAATGAGAGCATCCGCTTGAACGAATGTCCTTGTGATGGAGCACGAGTAGGATAAGGGAAGGGTCCATGCTGAGTGAGGTTAGTGGAGAGTGAGAAGTCCTGTGTAGGGGGACCAGAGTCAAGGGGAGTGAGGAGGGCATCCATGTGGATGGGCATACCAGCTCAGGAACACAGAGCCCAAGCAGGGTGAGAACAGAGTGCTAGCTGGCATAGCAGGTGTGGGAATTCAGAGCCTGAGGAAGGTAAGGACGTACCCACACAGCGTGCAGACTGATGAGGTGAGGAGGCTATCTACACATGAGCAGTCTTGGGCAGAGCAGAAGTGCTGAGCAGGTTAAATAAAGTGTCCACGCAAGCAAAGCAGTAGCAATGGCAATGTGAGATTGGTGGTCTAGATGGAAATTGACTAGACAAATATGTATATTAAGGAAAGGAAGAGCTTCACTATCAGAGAAACAGTTGACAAATATGGAAAGAAAAAAAGTAGAATAAGCCCTAGGTTGTTAGAGAGCAATCATTAGATGAGAAATATTGGTGTCAACTCTTGCATTTATTAATTTTCATATAGCTCTGTGTGTATGATTGCAGGTATCTCATAGATCTAAATAGGCATCTATCATATACACACACATGCTCAAATATCTATCAACTATCTATCATCTATCTATCTATCTATCATCTATTATCTGTCTATCTATCTATCTGTCTATCTATCTATCTATCTATCTATCTATCTATTGTCTATCTATCGAGGGAGAGAGAAACACAAATGTATCTTAACTCTGTCCACTAAAAAGCCTACACAAATATTTCCAGTCCTACATGCTCTCCTAAAATGCCGCCATTCTCTCCTTAATAAAAAAAAAAAGGGAGTCTTCTTCTCCTCGTTTTGAAATTATATAGGGCTTTATGGTTGCTTCAACAAAGAAAATTTCTGAGTTCAAAGGCTAGGACATAAACGGGAGTACACTTTCCACCTGGCATTCTGTTTCTTGAGATGCTCACCCTTCAAACCCAGCTACTATGTTGTGAGAGGTTTGGACCTCATGGAGAGCTCACTTGTAGGTGTTCTGCCTGATAGCCCCAGCTAATGTCGCAGTCCGTAGTCCCCATCAGCCACTCTACATGTAAGTGAGTAAACTTCAGATGACTTTGAACCTGCTTAGCTGACACCCAGTGGAGCGGAGAGATGCTGTGCCTACCCAACCCTGTCCAGAGTACATATTTGTGGGCAAAATAAATGTGATTTTTTTTTAAAACTGACTTTGGGGATGGTGCATTATGAAGCAATACATAACTGTAACAGTTGTCAAGCATTCTGTTTTGAACAGTTTTTTTTTCCTTTGAGATCCCTTTTATATATCCAATAAAATATTGGCACGGGGGAATGGGTTCGGGTGAGGTTAAAGAGTTAAGAAAAGATTTGGGGGGGCATGTGGAATCTTTGTCATTTTATTTTAAAGGCAATGAAATTATTGGAATGCCATTTTCGAAACGTCGCCTCCAGCTATAGAAGAGAAAGTATATTGGAATGATGAGAAAAGCAGAGCCTAGTTAGAAGCCCAGCAAGGTAGTCTCATCAAGAACTGACTGTGGCTTGAACCAGAGTGATGGAAATCCAGTCCAGATGGAAATATGTAAAAAGGTGGTCTGTAAGGATTTGAAGGCTATTGTGAATATCATAGCCAGTATCATAATTGAACACCATATTCATACTGCTTTTTCACACCCAGGTGTATGCTGTTCATCCACTGATCTATGGACAAAAGTTCACCTTCAACTTCAGACTGTAATAGAATTAAAAATGTCATGATTAGCAGGACAAAGATCATTGCTGTCAACTGGTACTAATCATCTCTAGCCTAATAGAAAGACCAATAGAATACATGTCGATAAAACTGAATGCTACTCTGTTTTTACCACTTAATATCTCTAAATCTGAATTTCTGCACTGTAAAAAATAGAAGCGATGCTATTTGCCTTTTAGGTAAAGGTTAAGTAAATTCTCTAAACAGCCTAACCTGGTGCCCGGAACAGAGTCAATACTCATTATATGTCAACTGGATCTGAATTTTAGGAGCTCTGAGTAAAAGTCAAAATATATGATTGGAAAGTATAGGTCCTGGCTTCATATGTGTACCTGATGTTCATTCCAACTCTGCTCTGCTAACCTTCCAGTCAACAGCCCATGAGGACCTCAGTAGGACCACAGGAGGTCGATTGAGCAGACGTCACTGGGACGCTTGAGGCCACCAAGCAACGATGATAGAGCTAGAGCTGATGTTAGCAGAAGAGAGATACCCCCCATCGTAATCCTTTCTTCAGGCACAAAACAATTTTATTTCAAGACTGAGGCTCGCTTGCACTGCCCATCTAGGGTGACCCTCCCACACACCCTGGCCCATCAGGCAAGAGATGAAAAGTTAATCCATCACCATATCGGCAGCCTCTGGCCAAGATCCTCCTGAAAATCCTTGCCTGGTTGCTTTGCAGATATGGGGACACCTCCAGAGATAAACTGCAGAGGCTCCCAGGAAAATAATTAATATGTAAACCTGTTCCGTGGAGGACAGATAGGACTTCATGCTATCCGCTTACGTTCCTCAACCCTAGAATAAGCTATTTAGAAAATCGGGGGAAGAGGTAGCTATCTCTCCCAGATTATGCTGAAAACTTTATCATAAATCATAATACCTGAAACATACCTCTGAACTCACCTGGAAGATGAATGATGGCAGATTTGCCTTTTCCTCTAGGGCAAGTGAAAGGTGGCACAATTTTAGCTCAAGGAATTGAAAAGAGCACCCACGCCATAACTCTATGTGAAGGTTGGCAAAAGCTTCCAAGGTATCATTTGCTAGATTATTTCTAGCCTGAGTTATTAATTCATTTAATCACTTACGTATTTACTACTTTGCAGTCTCTTAGCTAGAAATGGAGGACATAAAATAGATATCAGGGCACCTGGGGGCTCAGTCGGTTAAGCGTCCAACTCAGCTCAGGTCATGAACTCGTGGTTGGGGAGTTTCGGCCCCAAGTCGGGCTCTGTGCCTCTGTGCCGACAGCTCGGAGCCTGGAGCCTGCTTCCGATTCTCTGTCTCCCTCTCTCTCTGCCCCTCCCCTGCTTGCGCTCTGTCTCTCTCTCTTTCAAAAATAAATACACATCCGGGGAGCCTGGGTGGCTCAGTCGGTTGATCATCTGACTTCAGCTCAGGTCAGGATCTCCGCAGTTTGTGAGTTCGAGCCCCGCGTCCGGCTCTGTGCTGACGGGTGGACCCTGGCGCCTGCAAGTTCTGTGTCTCCCTCTCTCTGCCCCTCCCCCACTCGTTCTCTGTCTCTCTGTCTCTGTCTCCCTCTCCCTCTCTAAAATCAATAAACATTAAAAAAATAAAATAAACATTTAAGAAATTAAATAAAATAAAAAGCACGGCATCTCCTGAGGTAGTGTTCTAGTGAAGGAAGGGGGTGCAATAGGCTGATAAATATTCATTCTTACAATTGTTATACGATACGATGCACATTAAAATATTTCAAAACAGGGGCGCCTGGGTGGCGCAGTCGGTTAAGCGTCCGACTTCAGCCAGGTCACGATCTTGCGGTCTGTGAGTTCGAGCCCCGCGTCAGGCTCTGGGCTGATGGCTCGGAGCCTGGAGCCTGTTTCCGATTCTGTGTCTCCCTCTCTCTCTGCCCCTCCCCCATTCATGCTCTGTCTCTCTCTGTCCCAAAAATAAATAAACGTTGAAAAAAAAAAATTTCAAAACACTCTAGGTCGAGGTGTTTTTTGTTTTGTTTTGTTTTGTTTTGTTTTGTTTTGTTTTGTTTTGTTTTTTAATGAAGGATCTCAGGAAGAAGGTATTTCACCGGATGTCGTATTCAACCTGGCCATCTAGCATGAAGAATCACTCTCTTTCCCGGAAAGGGGTACGTGTGGTCTGGGTCCTTCCTCCCACGATGAGTATGTTCGCATGCTCCAGGAGCAGCCTGCCTGGGTTAAAACCCTGGTTCTGCTGTGAGTTAGCAAGGACGTCTTGGGCATGCTCCCTGCTACTGAGCCTCAGTTTCTCATCAATAATGAGCAGAGCTGCAGCTTTATATGAGGGCAGGGAAAATAAGAATTTCTGCTGTTCTCGCTTCCTCCTGATCCCATTGAGATGGGATGTGTTGCTGTGAAAGGGCAGAGTCTTATTTCATGGCAGCCCCGTGGTTTTTCCTCCACCACTCTGACCCATACTTGAACCTCTTAAAAAACAGCCACAAAAAAGGCATCATTTGTCTTTCTTCAAATCCTCCCAGGGGACAGAACACAAGAAACATTTCACTTGTCAATAGTGTTTACTACTTTGTGGAATAAATGTAAATCTGATGTTTTTCCAGGCAGTTGCTGATGGCTTCTCGCGGACAATGACATATCCCTGGACTCTTTGACATTTCATTTTATGCTCCTGGGACTGCCAGCTCTTTTCTGTAACTGCATGTCAAAATAACAAGATCTCGCCTGCTTATTTAGAACGACCTGCCTAATAAGTGACAATCTAAACCTGCCGTAGCCTTTGAGTTGCACGAGCTGGCTTTTGCAGTGAGATTGGGATATTTTGTCCCTAGAACATAAGGTGCACACCGAAAATATCCTTAAAGGTGGTGACCCAGTATGACAACTCAAGACATGGGGGTTCTTTGTGAAATCACGACGTTGGTATTCTTAGAGTTCCAGTGATATAAATAATGAGCATCGAATCTTGAAGAATTATTACCAACCACAGTGAGAGGAGAACACACATGAGAAACATTTGGTGGGCAAAATAAGCTTCTAATTTATTCAGCTAAAAATGTTGTTGAATGAAAAAGGTACTTAGCCTTCTGCCACAGAGTTTTTCCTTGGAAGGCAGCGGGGGCTAGAAATTGTGGTTGAGGAAGTCCACGGAGGTGAACCCCTTCTCCAGCATGCATTGAGTTAGCTGTGTGATCTTGGGATAGGTAGCTACCATCTCTGAACTTCGGTTCCTTTTATGGAAAATTAAGATGACTCTCCTCTTACCAAACTTTTCTGAGAATCACAAGCAAGAACGATATATATAAACCACTTAGCAAAGTGCAGGCATATCTCACGTATACACATTGATTTTGTTTCTGATAGATTTGTAAACATCATCATCGCCATCATCCAAATCATCATGACTGTCATTCTCTTCCTCTCCCAACACACTACTCGGGGCTATAAAGTCTATAATTTAGCCCCTGCCTGGCTCTCCAACCTCACACCCTGACACTCCACCTCCATCATCACATTCTAGCGCTTTCTGCCTTCTTTCTGCCCAAACACGTTCATGCCCAAGGGTTTTTGCACTGTTCCCAAGGTCTCAGATTCTCTCCCTCCAGGTTTTTGTAGAGTTGGTTGGTTTCATCATTCAGGTCTTAGCTTAGAGATCACCTTCTTTGCAAAGACTCGGCTGATCACTCCATCTCTCTTTGTCATGTCCTTATGTTTTATATTCTCAGAGTTCTCAGCAAAATTAATTTGCTTCCTGGTTGTTTACTCATGCCCATGAGACTGCTATCCCCGGGAGAGTATTGATTTTTCTTGACATCTTACCATTGTATTGTCTGCTTTTAAAAGTGACCCATGGTAGAAACTTAAAAAAAAAAAAAAAAAAGAAAGAAAAGAAAAAGAAAAAAAAGATACTTATTGAATGGATGATATAATTTATCAATCAATGAGTCAGTCAATTAATTAATGAAAGGTTATACTTCAGTGGAATATTATGACTTTGGAGTCAGACAAATCTCTGTTCAAATCTGGCCACACACTAACAGAGGGATTTTGTACTATTTTCTTATCACTAAAGCTTTGTTTTTTCATTAGTAAAATCAGAGATTTTATAAATCCTCACAGACTTTTATGCGGATTCAAATGAAATCTTGCAAGTAAAACTTTTAAGGAACATTCTGGAACTGGGTGCCTGGATGGCTCAGTTGGTTGAGTGTTCGACTCTTGGTTTCGGCTCAGGTCATGATCTCATGGTTTCGTGAGTTCGAGCCCTGCGTTGGACTCTGTGCTGATGGCACGGAGCCTCCTTAGGATTCTGTCTCCCTCTCTCTCTCTGCCCATCCCATGGTTGCATGCTCTCTCTCTCTCTTTCAAAATAGATAAACTTACAAAAAAAGAAACATTCTGGAACATAGTGTCCAATAGTGATCACCATGAAAATCAAATCCCCGCTAACACCACCCTCAGCCCAATGTCAGCATTTTTACCTTGGATGCTAGGTTTGCATCTTTGTATATTTGGTGTGCTTACTTCCAGGAAAGTTAAGTTTGAGAGATTAATTATTCAGCGCTGTAAACTCCAAGTAGTTTTTTTTTAATGTTTATTTATTTTTGACAGAGAGAGACAGAGTGAGTGGGGGAGGAACAGAGAAGGAAGGAAACATGGAATCCGAAGCAGGCTCCAGGCTCTGAGCTGTCAGCACAGTGCCCTATGCGGGGCTCGAACTCACGAGCTGTGAGATCATGATGTGAGCCGAAGTCGGATGCTCAACGGACTAACCCACCCAGGCGTCTTTGTTTTGTTTTGTTTTGTTTTCAATTCACATACACCTCACTCTTTTAAAGCCATAATATTCATCTTTTCTGAGCATACAATTCAGTGATTTTTTATTATATTCACCAAGTTGTGCAACCAACATCACTATATAATTCTAGAACATTTTTATGGAATTCTATACGTGTCCTCATGAGGATACCTCACAACCATTAGCAGTCAAACCATACTCCTCTCTCCACACACCCTGTCGTTGGCCACTAATCTATGCATTCATCAATTCTGGGTATTTCGTGTAATTGGAATCAAAACATATGGGCTCATGCTTTGGGCTCCTTTAACTTAATGTTTTCGAAGTTCACAGATGTTGTAATATGAATCAGCACTTAGTTCCTTCTTAACTTACTGCTAAATAATAATAGCTCATTGTTTATATATGATGTATATTGCTGATCATTTATAAGCTAATGAGCATTTGGAACCCATCAACTAACTGGAGTTCCATAATGAATAATGCTGATGTGGACTTTAATGTGTCTTTGTGTGTGGATCTATGTTTTCATTCCCCTTGAGTACACACCTGGGAGTGAAAATAGTGAATCAAATGGTAATTCAATATTTTACATTTTGAAAAATTGTATAACTGCTTCCCAAAGTTGTCACACTATTTCACACTCAAACCCACAGTGTATAAGCATTCCAATTTCTCCCCATTTTCACCAAGACTTGTTATCGTCTGACTTTTTTGATTATAAGCATCTTTGTGGGTATGAAACGGTGTCTTATTGTGGTTTCGATTTGCTTTGCTTAATGACGAATGATGTCAAGCATATTTTCATGTACTTATTGGACATATGTACATATATCCTCTGTGGGGAAATGCCTATCCAAATTCTTTGCCCATCATTTAGTTTAATAATTTATTATCAAAGTGTAATAATTTTGTTAATATATTGTATATGTAAACTCTTTTTCAGGTATACTATTTCCAATTATTTTCCCCCATTCTGTTGGTTGTATTTTCAGAACAAAAGTTTTCTAATTTGATAAAGTTTAATTTATATTATTTTTTTCTTTTTTAACTTTTGTTCTTGGTGTCACATGTAAAAGATCATTGCCTAATCCGAAGTTACGTGATGTACTTCTGTTTTCTTTTAACAAATTTTTAGTCTTAAGTCTTACATTTAGATTTTGATCCATTTGAGCTGGCTTTTGTATATGATGTGAGGTAGGAGTAGAATTATATTCTTTTGCACGTGTATATTTAACTGTCCTGGCACCATTTACTGAAAAAAAAAAAATTCTATCTGTGTTTTATTGTCTTGGCACCCCAGGCACAAATCACTTAATCCTAGATACATGGGTTTATTTATGGACTCTTAATTCCATTACACCGATCGCTATTTTTACCTTTATGTAGGTAACAGTGACTTTTTCTCTTGCAATCTGGATGTCTTTTCTTTATTTTTATCGTGTAAATGCCAAAGCGATATCTTCCAATATCGTATTGAACAGAAGTGGTAAGAATGGACAACTTTGTCTTGTTCATCATCTTAGAGGGAATACTTTTACTTTCCCACCATTGAGTCTGATGTTAGCTGTGTGTTTTTTATAAACACACTTTATCAGGTTCAGGTAATCCTCTGCTCTCCCTAGTTTGTTGGGCATTGATATGATAGTGTGATGTTGGATTTTGTCAAATGCTTTTCTGTGTCTATGGTATTGTCATGTGTTTTTTCCTCATTATTTTATTATTATGGTATATAATATTATTTATTTTTGTATCTTAAACATACCTATATACTGTCATGAATCCCACTTGGTCCTACTTTGACCCACTGAGTATATGTTTCTGTACTTGGTTAGCCAGTAGTCTGTTCAGGATTTTTTAAACTTATATTAATAAAGAATATTATTAACATTCTGTAGTAATATTTTCTTATGATGTCTTTGTCTGGTTTGGGCACAAGGGGAAAAGTGGTCTCATAGAGTAAAGTTAGGAAGTATTCTTTTCTATTCTGTTTTTGGAAGAGCTGCGAAGGGTTGGTATTCATATGCTTAATGTTTGATTAATGTTTTTATTCACCAATAAAACCATCTGGTCCTAGGGTTTTCTATACCACAAAGTGTGTGTTTACTAATTCAATGTCTTGTTATAAGTTCATTCATATTTTCTATTTCTTTTTGAGACAGCTTTGGTAGTTTGTATCTTTTTTAAAAATTTGTCATTTTCATATAAGTTAGCTAATTTGTTGGCATATAATTGTTCATAGCATTCTCTTATAATTCTTTTTTTTTTTTTAATTTTAAGATTGGCAAGAATGTCCCTTTTTCATCCTTTTTAAAAATTTTGGTGTAAAGATTTCTAGCTAGGGGCGCCTGGGTGGCTTAGTCGGTTAAGCATCTGACTTTGGCTCAGGTCACGATCTTGTGTTTCATGAGTTCAAGCCCCTCATCAGGCTCTGTGCGGACAGCTCAGAGCCTGGAGCCTGCTTCAGATTCTGTGTCTCCCCCTCTCTCTGCCCCTCCCCTGCTTGTGCTCTCTCTCTGTCTCTCAAAAAAATGATCAAATGTTAAAAAAATTTTTTTAAAGAATTCTAGCTAAAGGTGTGTCAGTTTTGTTGAAATGCAGAAAAAAATGTATTTCTCCTCTGGAAATGAAAATATCTATGTGCTTAATATGCAGACAAAATATGTTTATGTCAACACATACAAATCAAGTTGTCATGGATAAATAAAATGTACTCAGGTACTGTGACTGGTACATGCAGTAATTGCATTAAGAACAACTTAATAACCCAAAGAAAAAAAACACTAAAATTTTATCCAGGTTTGCTTTTGAATGACAATGGTTTAAGAAATGCTGATGAAAAATGTAGGTGGAAAAAAAATGAGTAAATAAACCATGAGTATCAAAATCACTTACCAAAGGTAAGTGGGTGAAAGTTTCTTCGAGCATTACAGAAATTATGGTCCCTAAACTGAAACAAACATTTGTAAATATAAATCCATTCGGAAATGCAATTGTCCAACATGTTGGAGGAAAACTCACAGGATGTTAGCTATTTTTATTAAGGACAATTTATACGTGACCACGAGACTCCTCTATATCGTGCACATGATAAGCACATGTCCTAAAATGCTTCTTCCTCAGCGCTGAAAATGTGAAGATGGACGAATCTGAATTGATTTGGAATCTGATGGTTGATGATATCCTACTAAACAAACAAACCAATCAAGTTCAGCAATTTCGAAAAGACCCCACATTTAAGACCATTACTTGCATTATTTACCAATAATTTCCTGTGCGGAAGAGTTTTATCTGGTTCCTGATAGGGACACGCCAATAAATGCTGTGCGCTGGAATTGTTCCCATGGTTTTATCCATGGACAGTTAAAGCTTTTCTTGATGAATTGGATATACATTTCATCTGTCATATACTTTATAGCTGGATGGCTGAGTAATGAAAATGCTGGGGCAATTTTTGGTCTGTTGAAAGAAATGTGCTTGTTCATGTCAAGTCAGGAAAAGCCCTAACTTTGGTGCACCAATAAAAGTCAAATCAATAATTAGGCATTTTTGTTTGATATTACAGCTATACAAGCTCTTTAAATACATACTTATCTTTAAGGGAATTCAGAAATAATAAAAAAAAGTACATTTTTCACTCTTTTCTAGTGAAACTGAGTGGTTCAGACGTTCACTAGAGAGAGAGCAATATGGCGCACTAAGTCATTTCTTCTAAACATCGAATTAGCAGCCCACGTGATATACTCCAAATTGTGAAATCAAAAATTCATTTTCAAAAATGCCTTTTTTTATCTTCAGTTTTATGAAACTGAACAAATATTACCTTTTGCCTTTGCCAGTCAACCGTGATCAAAGAATGAAGAGTTCTAAAATAAATTATTTAACTTCAGTGTAAGATGGTCAGACACGATAAATATGGCCACTTGGACTACACAATGTGGAGTTTTTATTTCATCTATTAAATAAACCATTGATCAAATATCATTTATACAGTGTGTCTACATTAAGAAACACTCATGTTATATGCGGATAGTAGTTTTTCATTATACATTGAATAGACACGTGTCATTCCCAGATAAATAATTCAATGCTGAATTCTGTACTGAATATCTCAACCAACAACAGCAAACAGCAGACACAAGAACTGACACTGACATCTTGAAGCAAAAGAAAATATGATTTAGTTCCAAATCAAAGGATGGATACACTCTGGAAGAAAAAAAATACTGACTAAATATTTCTATTTTTCAACTTGGATTTTCCCGGTGTTGAATTTTCTTCAGTAACCTAAATTTTATATTTACATTATATTATAAATATAAAATAAAATAAAATAAAGTATAATATAATATAATATAAAAATATTATATAAATATTAAATTTATATTATATTACATGTCTATGACATAATAAAGCAAGAAAAGTATACTTATATTTTTGAAACTGAATTTTACTGACCCCTGTTATGAATGCAACCCTTTGGGCACTAAATTGGAAAACCATGACTTTTTACATGTAATCTCTATTTTTCAAACAATCGCTAGAATAGCAAACCTAGAAAAAAGGCTTATTAAATAAGTTAACAGGAGGGAGAAAAAAGAAATCTCCAGAAGATTCTGAAGATTTTAAAGGACGGATCTGGGGTAAGATTGGCGTGCCATCAGAAGGACTAAATGATAGAAATCCTAAGAAGGTAATGTCGAAATTGGTTATTTGCTGAAGTACAAGATCAGTTCCCCATTTTTTTAAAAAAATGCATTTTCAGTTACTTTTTAACAAGGTAATGATAACATTGTTAACCCGTTGGGTGATAATCACAAAATCAGTCTCACTGAGATTAGTCAATTAAATTTAAGTTAAATTAAGATTTTAGGTTAAAATAATGTTAAATAACACCAGTATAGAAAATTGTGAAATGACTAATCAATCAATAAGGTATCCACAGAGAACAGCTAAGTGTCAGAGTAGTGGAAGGCAGCTCATGGGAGGTCCCAGGAACATCCAGAGAGTTGCCCCATGACTGAGAAGAGACACAAGAACCAAACACAATAGACTGAAGACTTTATCACTTCTACCCCTCATTGGGTATAGGGAACAATTTGCTCTCACCTGTATGCTGAAGGCAGGAGGTATCCCGGGGCAAAAGCCAATGTTTTTGGGAGCTATTAGTGAGAATGAGATGGCAAAAACCTTGGTGAATGATAAGCACCAGGGACAACATTCCCACCTTCTAAAATGCTTCCTACACCTGGGATCAGTATTCCCTTTGTATCTGTACAAAATGAAAACTCCCAGGTTGTTATAAAACATAGGCCTCAACATTAAGTTAATAACGTTAACTTAACGTTATGAGGATAAAAGCTGACTTTTATCCTCCCTTGGTGATAATAAAATGGCTTGGAATAATTACATGGGCAATTATCTGTTAACATTTCAACTATAGCCTTATGTGGTTTACTTAATGGTCTTCATTGCAAATGGAAACCCACCACATTAAAATTGAACCTACCATCGACAACTAATCCTCAGGTCAGGGCAGCAAGTGAGAAGACTAAAAATGTGGTGCTTCCAGGTGCTTCCAAGGAGACCAGGGCTTTCGAATCACCTTTATTCTAGATCTATGGAAAGGGACAAACAGGAGCCAGAGGATAGCTTACCCTCGTGAGCATCCTCAGTCATTCATAAAACACGTATAGTTTTTTTTGTGTTTTTTTTTTAACGTTTATTTATTTTTGAGGCAGAGAGAGACAGAGCATGAACGGGGGAGGGTCAGAGAGAGGGAGACACAGAATCCGAAACAGGCTCCAGGCTCTGAGCTGTCAGCACAGAGCCCGACGGGGGGCTCGAACTCACGGACCGCGAGATCATGGCCTGAGCCGAAGTCGGCCGCTTAACCGACTGAGCCACCCAGGCGCCCCAAAACACATATAGTTTTAGAAGGTCACTGTCATACTCAGTGTTTAGCATATGGTACAAACCTCCCAATCCATTTAGAGCCTCTCTTGGGTGGATATTCAGGATTCTTTATCTTTCTTGTCTCTTGTACTGTTCTCTGCTAATATTTTTCGCTTCTTATACCTGCTGTCTTCTGGCGAGGCAGCCTCTAGCCTATAGTTTCCATGCCTCAGAGGGTAAAACTTTAGATCCGACAATGTTTTGAGTGGACTGTCGAAGAGCTAGGATCATGTATTGTTTGCGTTATTGCGGACCAGCATATATAGTCTCTCCCAGTGTGTGTTCCACAATTCTCTCTTTCCAAGACAAGACCTCTGGAGACATAGGGATTAGTGGGAATAAGCACAAATCCAAACTGATGTCGCACCTGCCAAAATCAGGCTCAAACATTTTCTATACTCTACCACAGATGCTGGTCTTTAAAATATTCAGGTTATGGGGTGCCTGGGCGGCTCAGTCGGTTAAGCATCTGACTTCGGCTCAGGTCATGATCTCACCACTAGTGGGTTCGAGCCCTGTGTGGAGCTCTGTGCTGACAGCTCAGAGCCTGGAGCCTGCTTCGGATTCTGTGTCTCTCTCTCTCTCTGACCCTCCCCCGTTCATGCTCTGTCTCTCTCTGTCTCAAAAATAAATAAACGTTAAAAATAATTTTAGGGGCGCCTGGGTGGCTCCGTCAATTAAGCGTCCGACTTCGGCTCAGGTCACGATCTCACGGTCCGTGAGTTCGAGCCCCGCATCGGGCTCTGGGCTGATGGCTCAGAGCCTGGAGCCTGCTTCCGATTCTGTGTCTCCCTCTCTCTCTGACCCTCCCCCGTTGATGCTCTGTCTCTCTCTGTCTCAAAAATAAATAAATGTTAAAAAAAAAAAATTAAAAAAAATTTTTTTTAAATATTCAGGTTATAAAGTTTGCTTCATAATATTTATTGGGACTATTAACTATTTACCAGTTAAGCAAACTCATTTAATATGTGAGAGAGTAGGTTTTCCTGGGTACATTTGGGGACAGAGTTAAAATTATAAAAGAAAAAATAAGAAACAAAAATGACACTTCCCATTTATTGACTACTACTATGTACCAGGTTCTGGATAAAAGTATATATAGAAAGAGAGAATTGACTTAAATTAGATTAGTTTTTCTAACAAGTAGTAAGAGGAGAAATAGAAGAATGATCTCCAATACTTGAGTAACATTTCATGAGACCCCACTTAACACAAAAGTGTGAAAGAGAAGGGCTCCAGAGTCTGACAGCTAAGGTCAAGACCAGCTTCTCCACTACCGGCTCTGTGACCCTAAGTCAGATACTTAACTTCTCTGTGCATCCATTTCTTTCAGAAAATGGGTATAATAATATCATCTGGATTGTGAGGTAATTCTAAGGAATAAATGAGGAAATACATGTAAAATGTTTGAAACAATGATAACTCACCACGGGCTCTTCACATGGTGTCAGATTGTTGAAATGTAAAATGTGGCTCTTGTTAATTAGCTTGCTGGACACAAACTGTGTAATAATAAGGGAGGGTATTGTAAAGTTTTGTGTTCTGTTGTTGTTGTTGTTCGCTTGGTTTGATTTCATTTGGGTGTGAGTGTGCTAGGTTTTCTGTTCATTTTTGTTATTGTTGCTAGATTCTTAGCATATGGCGGAAGTAAAATTCAGAATAAATAAAACCAATCAAAGCCAAGTTTTCTAATGCTTTGATGGTTTTACCCCAAGACTGGTGAAGAGGCCAAAGAAATCACTATTATATATCATAAGTACCTTTTCCTCTTAGAAATATATATATTATAATTATTTATATTTTCAATGGCATAAATGTTTGATGCTTCCAAATGCATTATTGGATAATGGGTTTCTCTTCCTTCTCTAGAAATTTCATTTTAAAAGTTACAAGGCTATAAAACCTTTATAAGTTATGACTTCCCTTTTCCTTTCCAATATTTACCTTATTATATATTTATATCTTTAATTGTTTAATATTTGATTTTCCTATGAAAAGAAGCAGCCTAAATTATCTCATAGATTTTACGGCTTGTATCTTCCAGTCGTCTAACTGCCAGGACTCTCGTGTCTTATTCGACTATGATTTTCAACTTTTGGGGGGTCTGAATAAGTTCTTGAGATTCCTGAGGTTTCAGATGCATTTATGAAAAAGCCAAGAGAGCTAACAAATTCAACCAGGCTGAGCTCCCCACCAAGCATAATGTTTATACTGAAGGAAGAGATAGATTTACTCATTTTCGCCTTACCTCCAACTAACCAGACAACAGATAGGTCAAAATGATGACACCAGTTTGGACCAGCTACTACTCAACTCTTCCAGGAGAGAGGTAATCATGAAAGCAACCTTTCATTTTCTGTCTCATATCCCTTTTCTATCCCAAATAAAATGAAAAGGAGTCAAAGAAAGCTGTCCAACATGCAGTCAGCAAGTAGAGTGGTCATGAACTCGATTAGGCATAAGACAAGTTAGATTTGCATGCCACAACGTATATTTAACTCCCTCTTTAGGAAAAAGGAAATAAACACTGATTTCAAAGGAACATTAATAATATGATTAACAGACTCTCATTATCATGCTTTGTGAATTAGTCTAATACCTTTCAATTATTCTATGATTGGCTTCTTATTGCTCTATTTTGATACTTGTAGAAAATATGATTTGGTAGAGTTCACTTATATTCAATGATACGTCATATTCGATGCTTTGATTATCAAACAGGACCTCAACCATGTTCAGTCATTGAGAAAGTAATGATTTTCAGTAGTGTGATTTCCTCCCGATGACATTTTGTTTAAATAAGAAAATCTGTGTGAAGTGGCTTTGTGCCTATGGGTAATTTGTTTAAGTTTAAAATGTCAAATATTGGCAAGAACTATGGTAATTCTGTAAGTTGGGAAAGCAAAACAAAATAGGTGTTGACTTTTCATTTCCCAGGGTGGACCTAACGTGATTTAGTAATCCCCAACTCTCTGGCTCCCATTTCTTGAATGACACAAATGCCAGCTGGTGTGGAAATCATGAGAGAATGCAACTATCGCAGCATAGGAGGGCTTTTAATCATAGTTAAAACTAAAAACAGGAGTCCTATCTATTTCCTCGTCTACTCTTTGATTTGTAGGGAGACCTTAGGAGGAAATGCGAAAGAAGTCTCTCATTCTTCTGAAACAGCATTCTGTTCCATTTTGGTGCACCTTTGAGTGACTGCCCAACAGCTGGATGTGAATGTTATAGAAATATGGTCTCTAGGAGTAGCTAAAAATGGGAAATGTGAATGCTAGTGGTAAATTAGCATATGTCTCTGTAAGGAAGATATTTTAAAAAGATTCTGCAAAATATGCCAATAATGGAACATGAATTCATTTAATATAGGGTCTAGAGACCAGAAGTCTTGAGTAGAGTAAATTGGTTGTCTTCAAATACGTGAAGGATGGCACATTACGAAAAATAGTGCCAATAATATATTTTTTTTAAAAAGCTAAGTTTTTATGTTGCTCCAGAGGGCTAATCTGGGATCAGTGTGTAGAAATTATAATGAAGATAATTTATAATAATTAGAACAATCTAGCAGTGAAATCCTCTGCCTTATGAAAGGCATGCTCTTTATTCCTTGGAGATGTTCATGACAAGGCTGGAGGGCCAGCCTGGACCTTATTCATTAAATTTCCTTCAACCGAGGCTATTCTCTCCTAGAACACAGGGGAGATATGATGTATGATGATTGTCTTTCTATTCATTCTGGTGCCCTCTACCTGTATGCAAGAGTTTAACCCAAATATTTTAAATGAAAAGCAAAAATCAAACGAAATACAAATGTAGTAAATCTTTTCCATTGTAGAGAATCATCCTCAGATATACAGAAAGACCCTAAACTGGGTCAGAGTTTGAACCAGCTTTGTGTTCCTTGAACTTGTTCCAAGGCCAACTATAACTTTGTGAAAGGTTTCCAGATATTACACGAAACAGAGAAACATGTAATTCAGATTCAGAAACTAGTTAGGGGGAGGGTGATAAATATAATCTAGCAGTTAATCTAGCTAGAGATTAGAGGTTAGAGGTTAATGTAGATTAGATTAATTAGGGGTGAATTAAGGATTAATCTAGCATCATGGTTGAGAGTGTAAGACCTAGAGTCAGGCTACTGGGTACAGATCCTGGCTCTGCTCTCTGGTTATTTGAACCTGAGTAAGTTATGTTGTCTCTCTGTGTGCAAGTTTCTGCCTCCGCAGAATGGAGATCTGTCATCTATCAGGACTATTATGTATATTAAAGGGGAGTAACGTGAGTCAATGCCTAGTACAGTGGCTGTTACCTATGGGATCAACATATATGAGTTAAAAATGATTTAAAAATAAAAATAGAAAAAACTGTGACTTGTCCAAAATGAAACGTCAAAGAGCTGGGACTTGAATTCTGGAAGCCTAATTAGAGAATCTGTATACCCATACACTTTCAGCATCATATGATTATGTATCATTATTAAATGTTAAGGCCTTCTAAGGAGGCCCAAGCAAGAAATTTCTATTTATAACATTTAAAATGCATCCCTGAGCTCTCGGAAGATCTTATATGGTTCTCCACCTATCCTTCCTGAGTCCAGTTTTTACTATGTGATCTCAGGTTGCAAATCAATGTTATGGAAATAATTATAAGACCTGCTCCTACTGTAAGGATTAATTAAATGAGATACAACATGCAAAGTTCTATGCATAGTTATTGATTGACAGGTGCAGTCATACTCAGGATCATGAGATGCTTCCTTATTCTCAGCAAGGTACAGGTGCCAGTGGCAGCATCTGTAAGGTTCTGAGCGTTCATTACCTAAGAGGAAAGGTCATCGATCTTACGATGTCACATGTTCTCAGGGAGGTTGTTTGTTGATTTTTTCACTGGTTCTCTCAGCAATTCTGTGAACTTTTTGCCATTTTGGTTCGTAAAACATGGTCAAATAACAGCTTCATGTGGTTCAAATGAATAGACGAGCCCATTTGCAGGTACGGAAATAGGACGAGTGGATTTAAATGGCCCCTGTACATTTCCATTAGCAAAGAGAGGCAGAGGCAGAAATCGCTTTCAGTTTTGGCTGTTCCAAAACGCACACTCTTTCCATGTTCTTTCTCAAAAGCACAATTAACACCTTTGCTTCTGGAGGCATAATAGGCAATGAACCTTCTTTGTTTCAGACACATCTGATACACAAATGCTAATCCTTGACAACAAAAAATAATTACTGAAAAAAATGTTTCTATCAGCTTAAATGTAATAGCCCTACAATTATTCCATTCTTGTTAGGCTAGCCTCCATGCATTTGAGATCAGCACTTTACATTCATTCTCCAGTTAAATTATATTGTTTGACAGCTTATTGAGCATTCAAAGAAAGACGGAAGCAAAGGCTAAACCTCGCCTTCCCACACACCTCCCAGCGCGGTGAGAAAGGGAAGCTTTGTTATTTGTTTTCTGTGGGCCCTGCCACATCACAGAAACATCATCCTTGACTTCGTTTGGAATGCTTCAGTCTGAATTGTGCAAGCTACTGTACTGAACATCATACTGTTTGTGGAAAAGTCGTTCACCTTTATGAACTTCTTCATTTCTGCCTAATCGTCTAAGACAAGAATAGCATACTGTGCCTAAGGGGGAAATTTTCCATTACTACTGAAAAGAGAAATGATAGGAAGCAAAATGAACCAGGCTCATTATAACCTTACAAAAAAAAAAAAAGGCAAATTGGTCTTCAGAAATGATATAATAGTGCTGACATTTTTAATATTTTCCTGTTCAATTGTGGCATTTCATATCCAGGCTTTTCATAATGTGCAATACAAACACTTACAGATGTTTGAAATAATATACGATGCTTAATATTTTTACCCATGTCTCCCCTGGAATCTGTACCCTTTCAAGAAAGGCAGCGATTTTTTTAGGCAAAGATGACTAAAGTGAGCAGAACGATTACACTTAAAGAAGCATACAGCATTTATTTTGCTGTAACTGCGTTTTCAATCTGTGTAATAATGGCCCTAATGTCACTTGATCAACTGTGAAAATGCCCCAATTTCTAAGAATGGTTAAAGGCAGACAGCTCATTTAATGCCTTAAATATCTGATGAGCTGCTCCATGACAGAGCTGAAGGGAAGATTGATTTTTCAAGACCAAATACAGTCTATAATAACAAGCCAATTTCTTGCGAGTGAGTCATTTGGAGAAGCGATTTCTAAACATATTTTCATTAGTTGCAATGAATGTTCTCAAGGTTTCATATCTTTGGCATTAACTTGATGGGCTGCTAACTCCCTAATTGAGATGCGTATTTTATGAGTGGCAAAGTTCAGTAGTTACAGATCATCAGGTGTGAGTCCTACATAGATAAAAATCTATTATTCACACGAAGCTTCTGCACTTGAAGTACGCATTTTCAGGAAAGGCTGAGTTTGGATCTATACCAAACTGGACAGAGAAAAGGAATCTACATATGAGTCTCTCGTTTCATAAAAGATACATATAAGCTCTTGGCTTACAGCGTCACCTATCTCAGACGGTTTTATGTGCTGAGAGTGACCTACATGTTGAAGGACGCTGGCCTTCTCTTCAGAGAGCTGAGCAAAGGAATAAGAGGTACTCCTAAGACAGTAGGAACTAATGGTAGCCTTCGTATTCTTCAAAGATATCTTGAGAACAGGATTATCAATAGAAAGATGTACTTATGGGGCGCCTGGGTGGCGCAGTCGGTTAAGCGTCCGACTTCAGCCAGGTCACGATCTTGCGGTCCGTGAGTTCGAGCCCCGCGTCGGGCTCTGGGCTGATGGCTCAGAGCCTGGAGCCTGTTTCCGATTCTGTGTCTCCCTCTCTCTCTGCCCCTCCCCCGTTCATGCTCTATCTCTCTCTGCCCCAAAAATAAAATAAACATTGAAAAAAAAATTAAAAAAAAAAAGAAAGATGTACTTATTCACTATACACATTATGACAAATTCTCAATTTAAAATACTGGATAGAAGTGGAGACGCTGAGATGCACAAGGCAGTAAGGGTAAGCTAGCCTTAAGAGTTTGGGTGAATTCCTCCAGGAAAAATCATTTGAAACCCTGTCCACCTCCTGCTGCCATCTTTCTTAGTTTGCAAAGGTAGAGAATTGATACTCCAAGCAAACAGACCCTCTTAAGAGGAGAGACCTTAGGCTCAAATTCCAGTTGGGGCCACCAGCCAGGTGACTGGGCCTGGAAAGTGACGATGAATTGGCACCAATATTTCCGTAAAACTCCTGATCCCTTGTATCTCACGTGGCTAACACAAACAAGGAGAACTCTTAAGCAAGTGTTTGTAGCACATAGGAAAGAAAAGAGGCGGAATCAGAAGGAAATACAAACTTCGACAAGGTTGCCCCCACTATGTCCTTGCTCTCAGTATTCCTGTCGCCTTACAGAAATCTAGCAATGGGGAGCTCATTACCTTATGGGACAGTCCATTCCAATAGCGAAATTCAAACTGTCTCCCTGTAACCATCACCCATCACTCATAGATGTCTGTAGAGGCTGTTTAAAAAGTCAGACTTCTGTTAGGATGACTCTTTGGGTGTCGACAGGATTCTAAACAAGTTTTCTTCTCCAGGCTAAGTATCTTCAGTTCTCAACTATTCCTCACACAACTTTGCGATGATTTAGATCTCTTTCGTCTGCTTCTGCCCATATTTTAAAAGTTCAGTTCTCATGTCAGAGGACTTTAATTTTTTTTTTTTTTTTTTTTTTTTTTTTTTTTTGCCAAGTGCTCCATTGTAGACCATAAATGTTTGCCTTTAGGATACAAAATTCATAGCCAAGATTACCGACCCTATGCTGCAAAAGTGACAACAGGAAGTAGAGAGGACACATGTTATTGAAGGACTTTAAGGAGCTCTGGTTTGCAGTTTGAAAAAGTGGTATATGGTAGTAATGATGATGATGATGATGGCGATGACAATAATAAAAACAGTGACATTTACTGAGCACTTATCCTGAGTCTGTAATCTGAGCTTAAGAAAATGAGTGCTAATTAGAGGGAACGAATTTAACTCTTATTATAATTCTATTATCCTCCCCGTTTTATGGATGAGGAGACTTAGGTTTCGAAAGATTAAGTATCTTTCAAAAGGTCCCACGGTTGTAGCTTGCAGAGCTGAGATCAGAACCCATGTGTCTCTGAATTGCAATTGCTACTCAATGTTTTTCCACCCCCCCCCCACACACACACATTCATCTCCAGACATAATGTATCTTTCTTGATTATTTTAATCCTTACGAAAGCAACCTAGCTTCTGTCATTAGATAGAGTTACCATGGCTCCATTGTTGCTGGTGCAGCTTCTGGGCGGTACACTATGAGAGGGAGATAGAGCGGTGTTCATATCTCCGCAGTTCTGTGGCTCCAGATACAACATGAACCAGATTTGCTAAATTGGTGGTGTTGAATCTCAACTCTGCAACCTACTAGCTGTGTGCCCTCCGGCAAATTACTCAAAAACCATTGAGCCTTGGTGGCTCTGACTACAAACCCAGTGGTCTCAGGCTTATTGATGGAGATGGTCATTACATGAGAAAAAAGTCACAGGACACCTCGCACAGTCAAAAACAGAAATGATCATGACCATGTAATAACCCGGAACTCCTGTTCATGTTCCCGGTAGACTTTCTTACTTTAGCTTAAAAAAAAAAAGTGGGTTTCTTTCCCTATTTGTCTGCCTAAAATTGTGTTGAGGAATTCAAGGGTGTCTCCCTTTAGCTACCTATGTTTCCTTGCAGAACCCCACCTCCTCCTACTCCTGGCCCTGCTCACTGTCCCAGCTTGACTCAACATGAAGTCAGCCTGTCCTTCCCCAGTGAGCCCTCTGGTACATGAGATCCCACTAAGCAGTGAATCTATTGAGAAAAAAAGGAGAGACGCCTACACTGTGATTTTATGGAAGCGATGGTAAGTGCCAGTCAATAGATGAAAATGATAAAATACACTTTTGCTTGCTCGAAATCTCAAGGTCACCAACTGTGAATGACAAAGATTTACAAAGTGTCAGAGATAAAAGAAGAGGTCAAATACATGTGCATTTCCCCTCTCATGGGCTCACTATTCATATCAAACACAATCCACACTGTGGTACCACGTCAGTCTTTGATCCAGCTTCCAGCTTGTAGCTGACCCTTTCTTAAGTTGTCATGGGCTGTTTCAAACTTCTTGAGGAAGTTTAGGTCATTCTGGTGTGTGGCCTGCTTTTGGTAATAATAATAAAAAGACCGTCAGAGATGCATCTTATAATTTTAATGATTTTCAAAAGTCTCTGCTTATATTCTCTGCACCCTCTAGGAACATAGGTCTTTGGAAGTAAAGCACAAACGGAAGACTAAGGAACACGTTACCTATTTAACTCAGCCATTCAACATATTTTTATTGAGTATTTGCTCTTTTTCTGGAATTGGGGTAAGTGCCCTAATAAGAACAAGGCGATCCCAAATATTTCAGGGGGAAAGAAAATCATGTTGTGATTAGTACTAGAATTTTGGTGTTTTAAGGTTCGTCTGAAGGAAAGAGCACAAAAAAATCCTGAAAATAGGCAAGGGTTGGGGGAGGCTCTTAGAGGACTGGGTATGTGAACTGGAGTAGAAAACTGTGGATGAATTTGGCTTACAGAGTATGATGGGCTGGATAGTGCTCCCCAGCCCCCTCAAGTATACCCACGTCCTCGTCATTGGAACCTGGGGATGTTGCCTTATGTGGCTACAGGGACTTTGTAGATGTGTTTAAGCTAAGGATCTGGAAGTGGAGTAATTATCTTGGGTGATCTGGGTTGGCCTGATGGAATCACAGATGTCTTCATTGGAGACACCCAGGAGGAGTCAGCATCAGAAGAGAAGGTGGGGAGATGATGGAAGCAAAGATGAAGGATGCTCTTGGAAGATGGAGGAAATTGCAATCAGCCAAGGAACACCTGAAGTCATTTGAAGGTAAACAGATCACCCCTCTCAGAGCCTCCAGAAAGAACCGGCCATGGTAACATACTGACTCTACACACACACAAATGAGTTCAGACTTCTCCCTTGCAAACCATCAAAGAATACATTGGTGTTGTTTGAAGCCCCTAGGTGTGTGGTAATTGGTTACAGCAGCAATAGAAAACCAATGCAGAGCTGGAAGATGACAGCTAACTCTAATGCTATTTCCAAGTAGGCAAATCCAGATCATAATGCAACAGGGTTGGAGCTAAAATTATTTCTCAGAACCATTGCTAAAAGCATCTCTTTTCCTACCAATGATATTTAAAAGCCCCCTACTAGGCTGCTTAAAGACATGGCTCAACAATCCTCTTCTTACAAAGGCCACTGAAAATGGAAACAGTTTGCATTTACCATCCCTTCTCATTTTCTTTCAAGGCAAAGAAAATATTCTAATATTGGGAAAATGATGATAGACAGCAATTATGAGAAAGTTCTATCTTTTTTCTTCACTAGAGCTTCCAACTCTATGTCTCAAGTACAGGTGCATTTCTACCTCTTTAATTTAAGAATTACAGGATGACTTCAATTTCAACTTTCCCAGCATTGTGAAACTCACATACACAGGCAATTATTTCTGAACACCGCTAAAAAAGGATAAGTTGTCATCTTACTCTCCAAACCAAATCCATCCATGAGTCTCTTGTACAAAACCCAGATCAAATTCTGTCATCGTGCCAAGTGCAAGTCCTAAACAAGAATGCATTGAACAGCTAAGGGCAAAGTCGGCGGCCTTCAAAATGGAGAGTGAGTGCGTGGTTTCTACTTTATGGCACAGAGTCGATTTCAAAAGCAAGGGCTGCAACTGGAAGTCCTCTTCCTCCCAGTGTAGAACCATGAAGAACCACAGTCACAAATAGTAATGATGCTAATCTCTCCTGTCCACTCGCTCTTTCCCTACCATTTGTGATCTCTCAGTTGCACTAGAGCTAAAACATAAATCCCTTTGTTTGCTACATAAGGCTCTTGTAGTCATGACTCTGTCCCTCACACCGCCTTCATCCCATCTTGCATCCTCCACCACTCCCAAAGCTTGGAACACACGGGAAGAGTCCTAGGATGTGCCAATCTCTCATCTAAAGACCCTCGTGTTTGTTCTTCCATGTCCTTGACGTGCTCACCTTCTCGGACCTCACATAGCTGGATTCATCTTTATTTTCTCATGTCCCTTTCACCTTCTCAGAAAAACCATCCCTTGAGCCTTTGGAAGGAGGACCCACCTTGTTTCTCCATCACATCACCCTGACCATGTCCTTCATAGCACTGCTAACATTTGGGATCATGTCATTTGTCAGTTTGCTTGTTTATTTTTGTCTTCCCTGGTAGAGGGCAACCTCCATTAAGGGACTTGTCTGCCCTATTCATGACTTTGTCTCAGTGCCTGAATCTGGCCAGATGCTTCATTACTATGTGAATGGAATAAAGAAATTAATGAGCACACATGAGGAATGTGGTAAAGAGCTGCAGGTACATTTGGCATTTCCATTTTTTTTTTTTTTTTTTGTAACAAAACTAGATGGATAGTCCGTTCATTATATAATTTTGATTGGATGTAAGTTAAAAATTCCTGTTTTTAACTTTCCGAGGCATTAGAAACACAAGTCAAGGTGATTCTTCCTGACTGTTGGACAACACAAATACCTCCATGACGATCTACCCCATCCCCTCTTTTACTTACCTCATTTTGAAATTGTAGTTTCCTTAAACATCCATATTAAGAATGAAATTTACATTTTTCCTTCTGAAGTTGTGGAATAAATTTTCCAAGTGTTAAATTCATCTGAGTGTTTTGGCTTTGATTTTCATGTCAATATAAAATGACAAAATAAGGGGCGCCTGGGTGGCTCAGTTGGTTAAGCGTCCAACTTCAGCTCAGGTCACGATCTCACAGTCCGTGAGTTTGAGCCCCACGTCAGGCTCTGGGCTTCAGCTCAGGTCACGATCTCACGGTCCGTGAGTTCGAGCCCCGCGTCGGGCTCTGGGCTGATGGCTCAGAGCCTGGAGCTTGCTTCTGATTCTGTGTCTCCCTCTCTCTCTGCCCCTCCCCCGTTCATGCTCTGTCTCTCTCTGTCTCAAAAATAAATAAACGTTAAAAAAAATTTAAAAAAAAATAAATAAAATGACAAAATAATTATCCTTTTGTCTCTTGTTAATAAAATATTTTGGGGGTCATTACCCTTATCATTATATCAAGCTCACAAAAAGATAACAAATTACTAAAAACAAAAAAATCTAACCATGAAAAGTCAATTTACCTTCCAACATTCCTTATTAAAATATTTGTAAAATCACCAAGACAATGAGAGCATCACACTTTCTGCTAATACGTTAAAAATGTATCAATGATATATTGATAATTTTCTGGTGGAAATATAAATTAGTTAAGTGAAAATGTAGTAGAAATTCTGAAAAGACAAAAAGTTCAGGAAAAAATAATCAGCTTATCAGTTTTCCAGAAGTTATTCTCAAAAAGCCTCTGAGTACAGGTGGTTGAACAGATTAGCCTTTATACATTTTCTAGAAATATATAATGTTCCAGCTATGTAATTTTTTTTACAACACAGAAAGCCATTTTAAAATTCATTTTTCAAAATCAGTATAACCCTGATATCAAAAGTTAGTAAAGCTATTACACACACACAACTACAAACTAGCCTCAAAAGTTAGTAAAGCTATCACACACACACAACTACAAACTAGCCTCAAAAGTTGGTAAGATATCACACACACACAACTACAAATAGAGGAATAAACACAAAGTCACATAAGGCACACGAAAGCCAGAAGTATGTTAGGTTATTTATCCTCTATGGGTTTGTTTCTGCATGTAAAATTCAGATCATAGTATTTACCCCTAAGAAGTAGCTATTAGAAAAACTCCTGCAATGAAATTGCTACTCAATAAATAAAAAGAATTTAATCTGCATTAACCTATGGCCTATGTGTGTGGAAACGTCCACTCCTAGAAGAACATCATACAGGGTTCCCTTTGGACAAAGCAACCGACCTTTTGGATCAAGACCACATGTCCATATGGGTTGAGGATTAGTGTTCCTTTACACAAATTTTCATTCTGTTGTTTCCTTTCTTAAAGAGTAAGGTAGGAAATTGTCTACAGTGCATAAAAACATGTCTGTCAAGGAGGGGAAAGCATTACATTTGCACCAAGGCTCATCTTGTTCTAGTTATGTACCTAAAAGTTCTTTGCTAAGAAAAGTCCTATAGCTTTTGAGAACAATCTATAGCATAGCATTCAGAATAATATTAAGAGGAGTTAATGTGACTTTATAGTTCTTTTCTAAATCAAGCCTGAGCTCATTTTCAAAGGAAAAACAGTCAAGGTGAGAGCTTCTAAAAATAAATGTGAATGCTGTCTCTTTTTATCCTCTGGCCTTCCCTAAATTCAAGATGGTAGTTTCAGGGGTTTTATTATACTCGTCATGACAAAGTTCTGGATGCTAAATTATTTTAAGAAAGTCCCTGGGTCATACCCCTATCTAATATGTCATTTCCATAGCCTTTCCTAGCTTTTACCAAAGTTGTTCTGCATTCGCCTTTTCATTTATTCCATTTTGTAAGAGAGAAGGGACTGGTTGCAAATTGTGTAATAGATGGTATATGAAAATTATTGAGCACAGTTTACAGGCATCAGAGGTATCTTTTACAAAGAAAAAATGTGTTTATATGTTTACCAAAAATATTGCTGGAAGAGAAATGAATGCCAGGAATTCCACTCGACATTCTCCATCCTCTTCTTTAACATGCAGGGGTCAGGGCAGAGAGAAAAGGGAATGCTAGAGTGCATGGACCATGTGATGTGCCAGTCAACTCTCTACCACTTAAAGATGTGGTCCTTATTTAAGCCTCTAGAGAACTATGTGAAGTCAGCCGTGCCATCACCCATAATTACAGATGCTTGTAGTGAGTCTAAGAAAGATTAAACAGCACACCCACTTGTTGGGGGAGCTCATGGAAAGGACATGACCTCCGCCTGACCCATGAGCTGGACTCAGACAACTGAAGGTTCCTCACTCCCTCCCCATGTCCTGGAATGCGGGTGTGGCCCACCATTTGCATAAGCAGAGCCATTCCAAGGATGCACCTTGGGGAGAGAAAGGTCCTATCCAGTTCACCTGGACTGAATACATGACTGGACCCAGTTAATGCCTCTATATAAATGTTTAAGAGTGGCCAGCGAGTGGAGATCTACTCGTCTATTATGTACAAGAAAAGCCTCATATGTATGTTCTCTTGTTTATTACAAGACACCTGTTACCTGCCACCTACCCATCTGGAGTGGCCAGCCTCTTTCTTCCATCTCTCCACACCCCCCAAACAGGGTAGTTACAGATCACACCCAGGACACTCTAGAAGATGTTTGGAATTGGCAGACATCCAGGAGACCTAAGCGATGGGTCTTGGAAAAGATGTATCCATGAGGAAATCCTGAGTTGGCCCTAGACCTTTATATGGGGAGGGATGATCCATATGTCGGTGCTTGTGGACCACCATGTGAGTATCTGGGACCCCCCAAAATGCTGGCTGCCTTACTGTGCTTGTTTGGGAAACTATACAGAGCACACTGTGGCACAGGGAATCTCTGCAAAAGGTGAGGATGTTGTGGTGAGTGACAGTGAAGCAGACAAAAGGCACAGGGAATCTCTGCAAAAGGTGAGGATGTTGTGGTGAGTGACAGTGAAGCAGACAAAACACCCTTGCCCTCTCACCCCTAATATGCAGGAAAGCAAAGTATAGCATCAGCAACACCAGCCCTAGGGAAGCTCCCATTTCAGGAAATATTCCTAATGAGACAATATGCTCCACTAGAGCTTATTGATATGGCTGTCAAGTCGCAGCAAAAGGCCAGGGGAAATAACTAGGCTTTTCTCTGACAGGGTGGGAGGCGAAAGAAATGAGCAACATCATCATACACTTGGTCCTCCGGAAGTGCCTATAGGGCATTCAGGGGCTTCAAGGTATTAGCTCATTGACAGATTGTATTCTTCTAGCCTGCAGAAAGGTTTGACTCAACGAGGGGCATCTTCTTGGGCAAGTGAGACCCTGGAAATCTGTAGAAGACATACAACAAAATGTTAGGGAGTTGGATCCTGTGTCCCTATCTTTAAAGGCCATGAGTGGACCACATTCACTGTAGGAATGAAGCTAAAGTTCTTCAGTTCACCACCAGAACCTGATTATGGCATGGTGCTATCCATGCTAAGCTCAGTCAGGGGACAAGGTATTGATAATGTTGGGCAACACATTACTGATCTGGGGAAACACAAATCCCAGTAATGGGTGTGGATTATAAGAACGACCCAAGATAGAAAGGGAGCTGAGAAAGCCAAAAGAGTATCCCAATCCACTGTAAGGGGTTTCCTAAAAATAATCTGAAAACAAATGTGGTTTGAGTTCATTGATGTGGGGACCTCCCCTAAACAGATAGGCCAACAATCTAACCTTGTGTTGGTTGGCCTATGGAAAACCTTAAAGCCTGAATAATAATTCAGACCTGCCACATGAGCCCCTTCCATCCCAGATTCCCTGCCTACTCCAGCAGAGTCTTCAGGGACACCTGGGGATAGGATGCAGGCCAAGATGGCCTCCAAGGGAGGATCATTGGAGGCGATCAATCAGAACCCTTATACTGAGCTCACTGTTTACTTGTCCTACAGAAATAAACAAAGGGTGATGGTTCTGGTGGATACTGAGCCAAATGTCCTCTGATACATGGTAACCCTCAGAAATTTTCTTGCCTCCTCAACACCATCGATGGTTATAGAAGGCAAACAGATATGGCCGGTAAAGTCCTTTGACACTGAAAATTTGGCCTCTTCCCTCACCCTGAGAATATGCAGCCTTTATCTCCCCAACACCAGAGAACATACTGGGCATTAATACCCTGTAATGTCAAACTTGGCAAACCTCTATTGTTGAAGTTTGCCTCTGGGTTAGAGTAATCAAACTATTGCTAAGGGGAAACACCAACTGGGAACCAATAAGCCTGCCACTCGCACCAAAAGTGGTGACAGTCAAGCAATATAAATTTCCTGAGAGCATAAGGAGGTAGGAGAGCCTGTTCAAGAACCGAGTGAGTGCTGTATACCCTGCCCATAGTGTCCTCAGCAGTCCTGTATGGCAGGTAAAAAAAAAAAAAAAAAAAAAAAAAAGCCAGATTGTTCATGGCAAGGGATTGTCGAAAACTGAGAGCACAAGACGGAGTCCCCATCCATGCAGACGTGCCCAACATGGCCACCATCTTAGACACGTTGGCCACGTTCTAGGAGGTGCCATGCTCCACTGGACCTAGAAAATTTCCACTTGCACTACATCCCTGGCCGCTGAATCACAACATCAATTTGACTTCACTACGAGGGGCAACAGTGGGCTCTTCAAGTGCTTCCACACGATTACCTGCACAGCCCCACCACTCCTCATGGGATGGTAACCTGAAACCTGTCCCTGTTCTCCTTCTCCACATCAGTAACCTGGACCCATTACGTTGAAAGAATGAGGTTATCATGTGAAGACTTGATTCTGCTTCAGGACACTCTGCAGACTCAGTTCGGACATCTACCAGGGAGAGGGTGGGTGGTGAACCCACAGAAAATTCAAGGCCCAGGCAATGCCATGACATTTTGGGGAGCTGTCCGGCTAGGTAAACATGTGTTATCCCACAAGCTGCGATCAGGTGCAGACCTATGTAATCCCTAAGAATGAGAAAGCGGTGCCTGCCTTTGCAGGGATTTGGGGGTTTGAAGGACTTTTGTTCCTCACCTGGCACATTGCCTCCATCTCTTATGCTACCTGGTAAAGAAAGGACAAATGTAGGAGTGGAGGTCAGAGCAACAAGCTACCTTTGGGAAGACAAAAAGTATTAGCGAAGCAGATCAACCCTCTGGGTATCTTCCAATCAAGGCTACCATTTAACTTAGATGTATCCGTAACTTCATAAGGTGTGAGTCAAGCACTGTGGCAGAGACAGTAGAAGGGGAGAGAACCCCTAGGATTCTGATCCCAGAGTCTGGTAGGGGGAAGAAACCTGATATATCCCCCATAGGTCGCCAGGTCCTAGCTGGGCTAGGGTGGAACCTCTCACACAGCTGTACGGTTCAGCCAGTCAGCCAAGAACTCAGAGTGGCTTGACTGGCGATCATCCATGAGCCCTGGCTAGTAACTCTGTGCGCTGACAGCTGGGCTGTTTTAAGGAGATGAACCCTATGACTCAGATAACAGGAAGCTGAGGGGTAAGCAATCACAAATAAGCCCTTGTGGGGTCAGGATGTGTGAAAAGATATTTGAATCAACCCGCAAGAGCACGAGGAGGTACACGCTCTCTTCCACATCCCAGCTTATGAGACACTGACACTCCTGGCAAAGAAGAAGCTGATGCCTTAGCTCAGGTCTGAACTCTGACAACTGATCCTTCGGTAAACACAGCAGCTTGGGTGCAGGGAAGGAGCTGCCCCCATTGTACCCATGTAGGGGACATATTGCCAAGGATCCGGGCTTGCTCCTGACATACAGTGACTTGGTTAGTGCAGTAACAGCAGGTACTGAGTATTCTAAACAGTGCCCAGTACAACTGCCAAAGGAGTCTGGGACCAACCACGGGAGTCCTCAACTGGTAAGGGATTGGCAAATTGATCATATTGGCCTCCTCCCTCCTGAGTGTGAGTTCTAAGTGTCCCTTTGCTTGTGCGGATGTTGTGTCTGGCCTGATTCAAAATTGCCTGTCACCGTGCAAACTAGGTCGCCACCTGTAGGGGACTAGAGAAGCTGTGTCATTGACTAGACAATGATGGGGGGGGTTACATTCCAACAGTATGAGGACTGGGAAAAAGAACGTGACATTGAATGGAGGTTTCATTCTCTTATAATTGCAAACAGCAGCGTTGGTAGAAAGAAAAACATGAAATGCCAAAGCAGCAGATTAAATTATTAACGAGCGAATCGACCTGTGGCCGTCCCAGGCTTCAATATACCTGAATTATCAGCCTATAGTCCGTTAACCCATATGCTAGATTGGGGACCCCTACCAAGGCACCCAATACCATAAAGGCGTGAAAGCCTTTGGAAACAGCCATTGCCCCAACCCTTCCCATGAATCAACGTGTTGTGCTACTGAAACACCACACACCATCATGCCTGGGGAAGAAGTTATCTACTGGAATTCTCAATAGGGCATCCTCTGGAGGGGTGAGTTATTTTGCACTTTGGGTAAGAACTACTCAGTCTCCACTGGAATCCCATTGTCCTGCTGCAAGCTGGACCTATTGAAATACACTATACCTCGAATGTAATATACACCATCAAAAGAGAGAAGGCAAGGGTTTTTGCCCAGCACATCCTGTTCCCAGTCTGTCTTCATGCTTGAAAGTATTGCCCACCTCAGCCACCATATAGGGTATGTACAACCAGGCCATGTTCCTAAAGCTACCAATCTCCCTCTCCTTCGGACCAGGTGGGCACACTCTGGTACAATCATTTGGCCACTGTCCTTGTTTCTTTCTTTGGCTTAGAGGACATTGTAGCACACATGGAAGGCTTTACTCAAGTCACCCAGCAAATGTTAAATGATAGCCAACAAAGCCTGTCCTTAGTGAACACCGAAATGCCGTTAATGAGAAAAGGCTATCCTCCAAAGGCTTACTACCTCACAAGGAGGCATCCATACCCTTATTCAAACAGAATGTTGTGTGTTCATACCTGATGAGTGTCCCAATGTATTATCTTTATTTAATCACATGAGAACACAAGTGAATGTCCTAAGTGAGACAACCCCAAGTCCAGGAGACTTAATAAGGCTCTGTCTGTTAAGTGTCCAACTCTTGGTTTCGGCTCAGGTCATGATATCACAGTTGTGAAACTGAGTCCTGCATCAGGCTGAGATCAAGCCCTACGTTGGGCTCTGTGCTGACAACATGGAGCCTGCTTGGGATTCCCTCTCTTCCTCTCTGTCTGCACCTCCCTCTCTTACCCTCTTTCTGTCTCTCTAAAATAAAGAAACTTAAAAAAAAAATCAATGGTTGAGATCAGGAGGCTCTTGGTGGAATAAGTCATCACAGAATTTGGAAATCATTGTCTTAATCGTGTTTCCTCTTGCATGTGCTTGTATTTTTGCTGTGGAATCTGCCTCCAATGCCTCCAGATACCCACAAAGAAGCCACCCTCATTCTGGCGTGACCCCTTGCTGAATACTCAGATCACATTGCAGAATAAGGGGACATGTGAGGTTGTACAAGCTGGTCATGATGAGAGGTGGAGTGTTGGGGGAGGGCATCGAAGGGATGTAACCACTGATTGACCTGTGAGCTGGACCCCAGCACTCAGAGGCTCCTCCCTCCTCCCCTGTTTCTGGAATGTGGATTCTGCTTGCCCTCCCTTCTCCCAGAGGCTGTCCCAGGGACACAGCCTTGACAGAGTGATGTGGTGCTGTGGCCCCCTGGACAGTACATGGGACTGACCCAGTGAAGACCTCTATACCACCTTTTAAGATTTGGTAGAGGGATGAGAAGATCAACTCTAATTGTTGCCTTGTGTATAAGTTCCCTTGGTTATTACACCTGCCAGCTACTAACCTCGAGTGGTCTGTCACTTTCCTCAATATCTCCCTTGCCCTCTGTCCTCAGATCTGTCCCTCTGTCCTGGAAGTTCATGAAGAGATTGCAAACCAACCTTTCAGACATACACGGTGCATACTAGGGTGCTAGCTTGCCAACAGAACTCTAGGTTTTTTCTCAACCTTGTAGATACCTCAACCCTAATTACTGACATGGCTCCTCAATTTTCTGATTTATACCTGGACTCCCGAATGCCATCAAAGCCCTTCTCTGAAGCTTTATCCTCTACATTAAGATTCTGACAAATTTTTATTTCAGTGTTTCAGTGTAGAAACCTATAGGTAACCTCTGATTTTCATATTCATAGACTTTGGCCCAGCCAGATTTTAAAAATGTGTTTAGTTTCAACATTTAGATACCAGAAATTCACATAGATTTACATAAATATTACATACTGCATTGCAAAATGTTTGAGCTCTTACAACAGAAGCTCTTCTGCTTCTCACAGAAGCCCTCGGCTGAGGCTGACTTCTAGCAGAGCCATTCACACAGGCTTTGCACATGCTATTCGTGAGATCATTGTCCTTGCCACTTGTCCTTTGCTGCAACTGCCGTGAGTCACTCATTTGCCCTGTCTCCTCGGTCCCAGTGAACATTTGACTGGTTAGCCCCTCTTTCAGGAGATTGCCTTGTTTCTGGCTTCGATACACAGAGCCCACATGAAGCCACACTGCTGTACTCATCTGAGTTGAGCACGACATACAGGATGCAGTTGTCTGCTGCTGTATCCCGCCTAATGGATCGGGAATTACTTTCATCAAAGAGGATCTGACTGACTAATTTCACTTAGCATAATACCCTCCAATTCCATCCACCCAGTTGCAAATGGCAAGGTTTCATTCTTTTTGATTGCCAAGTAAAAATCATATGACTTCACTCATATGAGGACTTTAAGAGACTCTTAAAAACAGAACAAACTGAGGGTTCTTGGGGGGTGGGAGGGAGGAGAGGGCGGGTGATGGGTATTGAGGAGGGCACCTGTTGGGATGAGCCCTGGGTGTTGTATGGAAACCAATTTGACAATACATTGCATATTAAAAAAAAAAAAGAGAGAGACAAAACAGATGAACATAAGGGAAGGGAAACAAAAATAATATAAACACGGCGAGGGGAACAAAACAAAAGAGACTCATAAATATGGAGAACAAACTGAGGGTTGCTAGAGGGGTTGTGGGAGGGGGGATGGCTAAATGGGTAAGGGGTGTTAAAGAATCTACTCCTGGAATCATTGTTTCACTATATGCTAACTAATTTGAATGTAAATTTAAAAAAATAAAATAAAATAAAATAAAATATAAAAATAAATAAAAAAAGGATCTGAAATGCACCAAGTTTCCTGCCTCAAGTAAGCTACCCAACATCCTTCAGGTTGCTCATCGTTTCTCTTATCCAAGTCACCAAACTACTCCCCTGAATTCATTTCATATCCTTGATCATCTCCCTTTATCATCACCTCAGTGACCAGTATGAAATCTCATTATACTCTTTGGGGTCTCTACCTCACTCTCTCTACCTACCCACCATCAGGAGATTACTCTGCTCTCTACTTTGCAGAAGGAGACAGTTTCTCTACACAGACAAAATTAGCCGTGAAGGTGAGCCAGGTGCTGCAATGACCTCTTCACTGACCCCAGATTTAATTAAATTATATTGACTGGCAGATAGGTAACCCCTTTTTTTGGTGATCTTTCCCAACTCTGCCCTTTTTATAAGCTGGGCACTCAAACAAACAGGTTGATCTCCAAATTCAGAGAAATCATCCATTTATCAAAGTTATTGGGATAATTGCCCATCCCTAATAAAACTGTAACCCTAAACTTTAAGATTCAACAAGATGAAATAAATGGTTTTAAAAAGTACCATTTTGGGCAAATTCATAGGTGATGTCTTATTCAATGTTCACAACAGCCTATGTTGATCCTTTCTGACATCGTTCTTAGCACCAACTTCAGAACATTTTTCTCTAGCCTCTCGCTTGATGGCGAACTCTTACAGCTCACATAGTAGGTCCTTCGTAAAATATTTGTCCATAAAATAATGACCGTACACAGGATTACCCTTTAATCACACTGTACTCAAGATCAAGGAGCCTGCATCAAAACCACTGAAGTGCTCCGTGCCTCATGTGTTTCTTCTCCAGGGCGGACACATCTATCCCTCAGCTCCTGGAGATATAGACTGCGGGTAACTCACAGATGCATCCCTGACTTCTCCTACCATATATTACACCACCTCAAAGATCTTGGGATAACACAGTGGTGGATTGACCTCTTAAATATGTCATTGAGTTTCCTGGTTGGAGATGGGGTACCATTCATGAAGACAAAACATATATCCTAAAGTAATGACTCTTATGTAGTTCTTCTCTAAGTAGATGCATCTGCTCAATAACTAAAAGTACAATATGCCCCCCCCCCACCATCCACCTAGTCAGAGAATATGTATTCCCTATAATCCCATATTAAACTCTGTGAATTGGGAGGTCTTGGTTCTTGTAGAGGGAATGTTTTCACCTGGTAACACTGTAGAAGCCCCACTGAACTCCAAGACTTGGGTGTCTCTTGAGCATTCAGGCTCCTCATGCTAAGAGACTAATACACAAGGAAAGATACCATCATACTGGCAGGTCTAATGACCCCAATTATGAATAGGTTGGCTTTCTCCCCCTCATCATGGAGAAAGGAAGACTATGTTTGGCGCTCAAGTGACTAAATGGACTGTCTATCTGGAAAACAGTGTGGAGGTTCCTCAAAAAGTTAAAAATAGAACTACCCCATGACCCAGTAATAGCACTTCTAGAAATCTACCCAAGGGATACAGGAGTGCTGATGCACAGGGGCACAGGTACCCCAATGTTTATAACAACATTTTCAACAATAGTCAAATTATGGAAAGAGCCTAAATGTCCATCAACTGATGAATGGATAAAGAAGATGTGGTTTATATATACAATGGAATACTACTTGGCAATGAGAAAGAATGAAATCTGGCCTTTTGCAGCAACGTGGATGGAACTGGAGGGTGTTATGCTAAGTGAAATAAGTCAATCAGAGAAAGACAGATACCATATGTGTTCACTCATATGTGGATCTTGAGAAACTTAACAGAGGACCATGGGGGAGAGGAAGGGGTGGAAAAGTTACAAACAGAGAGGGAGGGAGGCAAACCATAAGAGACTCTTAAATACAGAGAACAAACTAAGGGTTGATGGGGGGAGGGGGAGGGGAAAGGGGAAAGTGGGTGATGGGCATTGAGGAGAGCACTTGCTGGGATGAGCACTGAGTGTTGCACAAAAGCCAACTTGACAATAAATTATATTTAAAAATAAAATAAAATAAATAAAAAATATATAAAATTTTTTTTGGGGCGCCTGGGTGGCGCAGTCGGTTGGGCGTCCGACTTCAGCCAGGTCACGATCTCGCGGTCCGTGAGTTCGAGCCCCGCGTCGGGCTCTGGGCTGATGGCTCAGAGCCTGGAGCCTGTTTCCGATTCTGTGTCTCCCTCTCTCTCTGCCCCTCCCCCGTTCATGCTCTGTCTCTCTCTGTCCCAAAAATAAATAAACGTTGAAAAAAATATATATATATATAAAATTTTTGAGTGAATTGCAAAAAAAAAAAAAAAAAAAAAAAGAAATGGACTGTCTCTTGGTGTTCTGATAACCAATGTTATTGTTCAATGGACAAACATATCAGCAGACATGAGATAGGCATGAAAAGCAAGAGTTCAGACCCTTCAGGGATGAGATCTGGGTTGCCCCGCGAAGCAAATCACTTAGAGTCGCAGAGGTGCTCATTGAGTTGCAGAATGTGTGACAGAAGAGATGGAGGGTGAGACTCAGTTACAGCCTTGAGCGTAACTGCAACATCAAGAGTCGTAGATATTCTTACCAACCCTCTTCTTACATGTTTCCCAGGAAAGAAGACCAATCAGAATCCCAAGGGTGAATTTACTATAAGAAGCAAGTTAATATGAGTAACGCAGTGCGCCTCTATCCTTGGTTCAAGGGGAAAATAATGTATCTCATAAGCAGAGTGCTGAACCCATTGTGGGAGTGTCTGAGTTTCGCTTCACATTGTTCTGTGTGGGAAACAAGTTTCCAGGCTTCATCATGGCCTGAAATTCCAAATTTAAATTTGATTAAAAAGAACTGAATAATGCCTAGCTTACAGTAAAGCATGACTGCTGAATTTTAGCGGTTGCCAAATTAGCTCTGCCTCCATTTTCTCATCAGTAAAATGGTAAACTGGATTATATCATCTATAAGAATCTTACCAGTGCTAGAATTCTCTATACTAATAAAATAATCAAGAACTGGAAGTTGCTTTAAGATGTACAGAAAAAAGCAGATTATTTATGCGGCCGTATGCCATATTAAAACACCCTTTGTATCGGTTTGCTACAGATCATATTTAACACAAAGCATAATCCAGAAGAATCACGGAATCTCCTCATGTTTGCTCCTTAACCGTCCAATAAGGTTATTTTTCTACTAATATAAGAATTAAAATTCTGGTAGTTAGCTTTTTTTTTTCTCAAGTCTTATTATCTTCCCTTCAGTCACTGTCATTTGTGATTCAGTCACTGCATTTTTTTTCACATATATTTTTGGATAAATTAAAGATGGAAACAATCAATCCTATACTATTGTGAGTGAAAAATGTCAACACATTTTTTTTCATGTGGTTCTCTAATATCTGTGACACAAGAGTGTGATGATTTTTGGCATCAAAATGACAGCGAGTTGGCAGCGAATGGCATTACTGTCATGTCATTTAAGGAAAAGTAGTGTATTTTGTGAAATTGGAAGAGGAGAACGGTGACCCCTTGATGCGCATTACTTGGGTAACATTTTCCCTTCAAAGTTCCGTTGATTTCAGTTCTTTGCTCCGCAAATCAGGAATGTGGAAAATGTTATAACTACACATAACCCCACCACATAGTAGGCATAACATAAGATCAGGTAGGGAGAACCCTGATGTCACATAGTTTTCCTGTTCCCGTCGAATCTAATCAGGCATCACGAAATTATCACCCGATAGAAAGATGGACATCCCAATCCTGCAAGGCAAAGGCTCCAAACTCTTGGATTTTCCCTCCTTACGACACCAACTGTTGCCTGCAGTTGTTTTGGCTCTGGACATTTTTGGCCTCACGTATCTTTGGCTTCATCTCACGACTAGCAAAACGCGCTGGGTGGCAGAATTACTGTTCCTCCTTCCAACCCTTTACTCAGTGCCTCTGGACCATCGCTACTCCCTAAATATCCCCCTGACATCCTTGCCCAGTCTCCACCTCCATTTCCTTTGAAGGCTGTACCACAGAATTATGACCCTAGCTGCACTCTCTAGATGAGGTGATGCATGAAGCCTGCAGTCAACTTCCTCCATTTGTTGAAGACTTTGGCTGCTGGCTTCATCCCTGTCCTCCCACTACTGTTCCTATTGGAACTCACAGACGTGTCCATACACAAATAGGTAATTCATAAACCACTGGGCCTCTCAATTCCTTCACCTCTTCCAAAAACCTTTCCTTCATACCTCTTCAGCCTCACACCCGGATCTTACATCTTTAGTGAGGGCACTGCTCTCACGCCAGGATTCCACAGCCCCCATTCTACCATTGCAGGTCACGGTTTCAGAGTGCCTATCATGGCGATTCTTCAAGTTCATCAAGCCCAATCTTTTTTTTTTTTTTTAACTGTGGTTCAGTCTCTCTTATTTTCACTTGCCCTGTAACCAGCATGCAATTCATTCCTACTAACTTCGTACAAATATCTTGTTTCTTTTTTCTATTCTCCTTTCATAATTTAAAGGGGTCCAATATCCTGAACCCAAATTGCTTGCCTGATCAAACCTCCACTGTCCTTTTGACTATCTTCACGTGATAGGTACAATTTTAAGGCCCTTTGTCAACTACATGGGCACTACATGTCAACAACTTTAGTGCCTTGCAGTAAAACACTGGGAATCATATTATTTTGTATTACTTATCTAAAAAGTAAAGAAATAAACTAAGAAAGAAATGGCATGCAAATATACACATTAATTCCTGATTTAAACTTTAAGTACAGGGGCACCTGGGTGGCTCAGTTGGTTGAGTGTCCCACTGTGGCTCAGGTCATGATCTCATAGTTCGTGGGTTCAAGTCCCACATCAGGCTCTGTGCTGACAGCTCAGAGTCTGGAACCTGCTTCAGATTCTGTGTCTCCCTCTGTCTCTGCCCCTCCCCTGCCCATGCTCTGTGTTTCTCTCAAAAATAAATGAACATTAGGGGCACCTGGGTGGCTCAGTCCCTTGAGTGTCCGACTTCGGCTCAGGTCATGATCTCACAGCTCGTGAGTTGGAGCCCCGCATCGGGCTCTGTGATGACACCTTGGAGCCTGGAGCCTGCTTTGGATTCTGTGCCTCCCTCTCTCTCTGCCCCAACCCACTCGCATTCTATCTCTGTCTCTCTCAAAAATAAAGAAACGTTAAAAAAATTATAAAAAAAAATAAACGAACATTTAAAAAAAGCTTAAGTGAAGAAGCACCAACGAAGGTAATAAGTATTAGCTGTCTGTTCTTGTGTGGCTGTGTCTCTGCATTGCATTTTTCCTTTGTTTTGTTTTGCTTTGTTTCTCATTCCTTTCCTTTTGCCTTGGAATATTAAGGACTGAGTCTTATTTCTGAGTGTTACGGTTGAATTTATGCGTCAAATTGGCTATGCCATGATAGCTAAGTGTTTGGTCCAACACCAGTCTAGGTATTGGTGTGAATGTATTTTTTAGCTATGATGAACGTTGAAACCAGTAGACTTTCAATAAAGCAAATAACCCTTTGTAATGTGGATAGGCCTTTTCAGACCAGTTGAAGGCCTTAAAGATTGCGGCTCCCTGAGGAAGGAATTTAGCCTCAAGGAGACTGAAACATAGAAACATTGCCTAAATTTTCATCTTGTCAGCCTGCCCTATAAATCTGGGACTTGTACATCCTGAAAATTACATGGGCTGATGCCTTACAATCAGTTCTCTCTCTCTCTCTCTCTCTCTCTCTCTCATCTCTCTCTCTCTCTCTCTCTCTCTCTCTCTCTGTCTCTCTATCTCTTTCTCTCTCCAAATCTCTATATATCCCATTGGTTCTGTTCTCTGGAGAACCCTGACTAATAGCAGGGCTTGAAGGCAGTGAGAGCCTCTCTCATCTGGCTGGTTACTAACCTTGGTACGGGCAGCACAGTATATTCCAAGGTTATTCTAATGGTGGAGCAGAGGCTTTTCATTGTCAGGCTGCCAGTGGGATGGTATAGAGTAAGTGAACTCACCTTTGAAAATCTTAGTAAAACAAAGATAGGAAGAAGGGATTGACTAAGAAATGAGTACTAAGATACATAATTCGGCAAAAGAAGAGATTATATACATAATGAGAGAGAGTAGCGCAAGTGGCCAAGATTCTTGGCAAAAATATTCCTGAAAAGAGGGAACTTGAGGTGACCGTATTTGTACATTCTATCAGGTATTTAGTTACTCTTTATTTAAGACAGTGCCAAACTTTTCAGAAGTTAAATTAGTTTGAAAATTAAGGAGAGTGCCATAAATTATATTTTGCAATCCATTGTCACATCCCGTCTATTGGTTTCCAATAATAGCTCATTAAAATTTGCGTTACACTCCTTGAGCTGCTAATTTCAGGGTCAAGTTTATATGTATATTTTATCTAAGAAAAATTCCATTTCTGTTGCAGCAAGAAAAGAATGAAAATTTAATTAAAGTCTCTGAAGTTGTTGGATAACTTTTAGACAGATGATATTATACTGTTTTAAGCAATAACTAGGCAAATGGTCTTGGATTCGGAATTTAGGGAACTGTGAAGATAATTAATACCATAATAAAAAAAAAGACAATTTTCTCAGAGGGAAAGCTGCCTAATATTTAAAATGAATAAACTATCACAATTGCCCTTGAATTAAGATATTTTTCAACTGAATAGTAGACACAGCAATGTTTAGAAATAAGTGTTTTATTTTTTTCAGGAAATAGCAAAACGAAATGTTACAATATTAAATATATGGAAATACTGCGGAACTTTACTTTTAAACGTATTTACATGTTATTATATTAGAGGCGAACATTTGTATTGAAATCTTCTCTTCCAAACTTCATTAGCACAAATTGTTGCTCTGCCTACTTTCTAGAACTGTTGGGAACATGAGATTATAGATGTGGAGGCATTATGTAAGTTGTAAAGTTTAGATAATGGCAATAAAATAAAAGAGAAAAGAAAATACTGAGAGATAAATGCATCTCAATAAACATTTTAAAGAAGACATTAGCAGTAAATTTACAGGATAAAAATGGCAGTTGAACACATCAAGTGTGAGAGAGAGGATATAGGGAATGTGCTAGTCATGTTCATTGCTGGGGAGCATGTGATAATAATAGGACTCTTACTTTGACCCACTAAATTCACTTTTTAGTACCCACCTAGACATACGATCCGCCTTTTCAGAAGGAGTTATATGCAAAGGTATTGTTTTTGATATTGTTGGTAAATACACAAAAACTGGAAATAACCTATGAGTCCATCAAGAGAGAAATGGCTAAATAAACTGCCTTAAGTCAAGAGTATGTAAGTATGAAATAAAGCAGCACTTCAAATGATGAGGTAGGTCAACACATGTGAATCAATCTGTAAAGAAACTTTTGAGAAGAAAATAAAAAAAATAATAAAGTTGCCCAGTGAGAAATATATACGGTATAGTCCATGTAAAAATCACAAAGAAAACAACACTGTCCTAGTCAATTCTGGCTGCTGTACCAAATTATCATAGACTGGGGGTGCCTAAACAAGAGACATTTATTTCTCACAGTTCTGGAGGCTTCAAGTTCAAGATCAAGGTGCCAGTAAATTTGGTATCCGGTGAGAGCCCTCTTCCTGGTTCACAGATGGCCATATTCTCACTGTGTCCTTACAGGGCAGAAAGAGCAAAACGTTCTCTGGTCCCTTTTCTAAGACACTAATCCCTTCCCTTTCATGCGGATTCTACTATCATGACCTAATCACTTCCTAAAAGCCCCGCCTCCTAATGTTATTACATTGGAGAATGAGGATTTCAATATATGAACCTTGGAGATAGGACATAAACATTTAGCCCATAGCAAATACCATGTTGTGTGCGTGTGAGTGTCTGTGTCTGTCTGTCTTCAGTGGCGATGTACAGCAATTGGTAAGAGTAGTTGTCTCTGAGACTAGGGACCCTATTTTGTGTGTGCATCTATGTGTCTGTGAAGGACAAGGTCAAAGTGACTGTGGCAGGTTGGGTTCTTTGGAAGCAGATACTGAGAGTTTGGGCCCAAAAGTATATAGGGAGCTTCACCCAACCCTTAAAAGAGTTCTGCACTGAGGTCTGCACCCTTGAATTGTTCTGCTTTGGGCCAAATGCCTAAGACCTTTATAGCCCGTCTCACTCAGTTATTGGATTTGGGCAGCCCCGGGAAGTGCACGACCTCAGCCAAGGCAACGCTAAATAGAAAATTTAGCTTTGTCATTCATATTCATTCATATTTTTAAAAGAGCAATGTTATCACCTGGTTTAAACAGTAAGTAGATACAATAAAACTTTCAAAATCAGCACACGTTGAGTTATATGTGTGTATATTAGTATGACTTTATAAAAAGTATAAACCTTTGCAATAACAATAGTTCTCTCTCTGAGTTGGGAGATTATGAGTGATTTTAACTATTTTCTTCATTGTGTACTCTAGGGCTTTGAAAATGATATTCAACACATATGCATTAATATTATCAGGGAAAGTATATTTCCTTGGTTCCTTGTCTGTTTGAAGAAAATCTGAACCAGGTGAGCACCAGTCTGAGCAGAAGTACACACGTGCAGTGTGGAGACCCCAACAGGGAAGAAATCTCTGCAGCATTTAGTTCTGGAGATATCTCAGCAAACAGGTAGTCAACACAAAGTAGGTATGGCAGCTACCAAGCCACAGAATGGTGCTTAGAAACAAGACTCCAATATTAAAAGGGAAAATATGTGTCTAATTAGAACCAGGGAAGTCCCATTACTTTAGTCACTGTGATAAAGTGAAGTGGGCAACTAGTTTGGTACTAGGAACAAGGTGGAAGAAAAAGATGGCTGTTTCCCTAACTGTAGGGGGACCTCGATGCTTTATTCCATTGCCCTCCCATCCTTCACCCCGTGCTATCCCAGAAGACAAACGTGGTAAGGTTAAAGATAAGATAGACTCTAGCACAACAGATTAAAAGATGAGATTTCTACAGAAGAGAGAAACTATATTTTTATATGGGGGTGGGGGGAAATAGCTCAGTTCACCTTTTCCTTTTGATCTAGAACTTCAAAACCATGGTAACTGAAATCTGCACCTATCAGTGGCAGGCTAAGAAAGGCCTGCTTACACTATATTCATGAGTTGGAAACACAATTTATGATGTATTTTCACAACGTGGATTCATAGATTCAATAACGTCCCTATCAAAACGAAATCAGCCCCTTTGAAGGAAGAGACAGCTAAATGTCAAATGTATATGAAAATGCAAAGGGCTGACCACAGCCACAACAATCTTGAAAAAGAAGAAAAATGTTGGAGGACTTTCACTTCCTGACTTTGACACTTGGTCTAAAACCTCAGTAGCCAAGACAGTATGGTATCATCTTAAGGATAACTAATTGATCAGTGAAGCAGCATCGGGAGTTCTGATCAACCCACACATAAGCAGTCAACTGATTTTTGGCCAATCTACCAAGTTATTTCAATGGCAAGAAAGAAATATGTGCTTAAGCAAATGATTCTGGAATAAGAGGATATCCGCATGGAAGAACAACAAAAACTTCAAATCTCACATAACTTGATGCAGGAAATAATCATTTGAAATGGATTATTGGCCTCGAGTCAAAAAACGTCTTGAAGAAAGCATAGGAAAATATCTTCCCGACGTTGCAAAGGGCAAGGATTTGGGGGCAGATCACAAAGATCACTGTGCGTAATAGAAAAAAAAAAGATGCATTAACTTCTTGAAAATGAAAGATTTTCTGTATTTCAAGTTTTTTTTAAATTTTTTTTTAACATTTATTTATTTTTGGGACAGAGAGAGACAGAGCATGAACGGGGGAGGGGCAGAGAGAGAGGGAGACACAGAATCAGAAACAGGCTCCAGGCTCTGAGCCATCAGCCCAGAGCCCGATGCGGGGCTCGAACTCACGAAACGTGAGATCATGACCTGAGCTGAAGTCGGACGCTTAACCGACTGAGCCACCCAGGCGCCCTGTATTTCAAGTTTTAAAATGAATAGACAAAGCACAGACTTGGAAAATGTTCACTCACAGTGGATAGATGAGATAAAACACGGTTATCCGTAATATATAAATATGTTTTCAGTCATCACCAAAAATACAAACAAGAGTAACAAAGAGTCTGATTCCGTATTTGATACGTGACTGCTCAAAATTTGCCAGCCTCAACCCGCCACTTTCTCTGCTGCTGCCTCACTCCTGGGGACATTGATGAGAAGCCCAGATGTTCCCTTTCTTGGTGCTTGCGGGTGGTTCAAACTGTAAAGAAATCGTCACTCCAGGCCTACCCTCTAACCACCATGAAACCCCAAACCAGCCTCCTTACCTAGCTCTCTCAAACCGTTTTGGATCCTGCTTGGTCGTTCCTCGAAAGACTCATGTGTCATAAATCTTCTCACCCTCTTCTAATGCATGTATGTGCCATGGGTCAGGAAACCCAGACCAAGTTTGCTACTTGGGGGTCCATCCTCTGTGACGCAGTATGACTGCAAAAATCTCATGGAGATAAACAGCATATCTGAAACGGGCACTTCTCAAAAGAATCACATGTAACGGTTATAAACATTTGAATTATCAGGGGGAATGTAAACGTGAAACCACAAGAGAACTCTACACATGCACCTGAACGGCTGAAATTTAAAAAGATCAATAACAGTAAATGTTCGGGAGGTAGGGCAGCTAGTATGTTCATACGTTGCTGGTTTAGAGTCAAAATGGTGTAACTGCTTTAGAAATCTGCTGAGAGACCCGTTACATCAAATGCTCTGTGTGTCCAGCAGCCATGGATAACAGGGCGGAAACAGTGCCTAAGAAATGAGTGTAATCATGGCCAGAGGACACAAGCAAGCTTCATGGGCATGCCCTGCTTCAGGGGCTTGGCCCTGATATTATACAACATGGTTGTATCGACACCCTTTTCGTTCCTCACAGCTGCGTGGGGTTCCTGCATGAGAACTAATAGAGGAGAAGAAGTCTAAGATTCCTTTGTACATGGCTCAGTTCATCAACTAGGGGCCTGGAATGGACAGTCTTCTACTACTTTCCTGTCTGGGATGGGACTTTAGAAATAGTGGAGAGAGAACATGACAAGAGTCTTATTCGACGAGAAGCTACAGCTTCGAATGGTACCTTTGTGTTCCTGGTGTCCAGAGTCTAAAGGGTAAGAAGAAGGGTCTCCATCCATAAATGGGCACGTGCAGAAAGCCTCTCTCGAGATGGGTACCATAACCAAGGACTCAGCCACCTTTCCCGGAAGGAGATTTTGTGTCACACACGGTCAAGGAAACACTGAGATCCGCAAAAGTGAGGGCTCGGGGCAAGGGAAATTTATAATGGCAGCGGAAGAAGAGGTCGCTGAGTATCACCTGTAGCCCAAAGTCAACTGCAGACACTGTGCAGGGCTGTCCGATTCAAAGTGTCCTCTCAGGAAGCAAGACCCGCGGGGATACTGAAGAGGCTTCCCTCCAAATTTTATGGAGCAAGGGATCCATGTAGCGTAAGGAGTGGGCTTTGGCAGGCTTGGTGTAGCCCTGTATCTGTATGGCTTGTATTTCCTGGGTGTCATCCTTCAGGATTACTCTGCTCAGAGTGGTCCCAGGTGCTCAGGGCAGTCCCAGGCAGTGAGAGCAAGACTGCAAAGTGTACCACTACCTGCCTAACACGGGGTGACTCTAACTGGCGATCTTTGTCTGGAGTTCCCTGTTGAACTGGCCGATTTTCAGCTCTGCACCTCAGTTTGAATGCACCCTCTGCCTAATCCTGCTTCTGTCCCTTTTCTACAAGAGATGTTAATCTTCGATAACCGTTTCCATTCTAATTCCATTCTATTCTCTCCCCCACAGAGGTTCCAACTGACAGGTAATATTTCTGTAGGTATAAATTTACCAGGACACAGAGAACCATCTATCTATCCAGACCTCTCCAAGGACTTTGTGGAGGAACGAGAAGGCAGGTGAAAGACTGGTAAAGAATAGTCACAATACATATATTCACCAATACGTATATCTGATACTGAACCTGTACACAGAATATATAAAGAGCTTCTACAAATCAACAACAAAAAAATAAGAAAAAGAAAACTTGACATAAGAAGATATAGGAAGGCAAATAAGTACATGAACACAGGCTTAACCTCATCAGCCTTCAAAAAATCATTGCAATTTGAAACCGTCAATGAGAGATCACACTGCATACTCACTGGAATGGCTACAATTCAAAAGCTGGAAAACAGAAATCACCAAATGTGGTGAGGATGTGGAGTAACTGGAACTTTCATACATTGCTGGTAAGAATTAAAATGTCATAGCCCCTTATGAAAATAGTTTGGCAATTTCTTATAACATTATCTATACATCTAGCCTCTAACCCATCAATTTCACCACGAGGTATTTATGCCCTCACCAAAAAAATGTACAAAAATATATCCCAGATAAGATTTGAATAAAGACATTTGTGGAGGCATCATTCATAGTTAACCCAAACTGAAAACCACACACACAATTGTACATCAATAAGAGAATATATAACAAGTTATGATATTCAGCAATTATGAAGAGTCCATCATTGGGGCGCCTGGGTGGCTCAGTCCGTTGAGCGTCTGACTTCAGCTCGGGTCATGATCTTGCGATCTGTGAGTTCAAGTCTCACGTTGGGCTCTGTGCTGACCGCTCAGGGCCTGAAGCCTGCTTCAGATTCTGTGTTTTTCTCTCTCTCTTTGACCCTCCCTCGCTCATGTTCTGACTCTCTTTCTCTCTCTCTGAAAGATGAGTTAAATATTTAAAAAAAAATTAAAAACAAAGAGTCCCTCATTGATAAAAAGCAACACAATAAATGATCTCAAAAACATATCTACATTTGTCAGTATTCATCAAACTGTTTGTGTAAGATCTATGCAATTTCTTATATGTCAAGTGTATTCAAGTTATTGCCTCCAAACTAAGAAAAAGCAGAAGCTAAAAAATGGCATGGTGCTAAACACAAATTAACAGAAGAAGAAAAATGAGAAAAAGCAATGATTTAAGATTAAAAAAAAATGTAAACCAAGAGTTTGATGGAAGTCCAAGAGAAAATAAAGTAAGAATGACATTGTAATGAATTTGAAAAGGATATTGAAAAAGAGAAATGAAAAAAAAAAGTTAAGATGGCAAAGGATAGAGAAAAGTTTCAATGCTAAGGTCTGGAGAAATGTTGATTTTTTTTTGTTTTGTTTTGTTTTTTTTTTTTTAATCTCAAGAGAGGACTCTGCGTACGAGGAGAAAATTAATGCCCTGCAGATAACCATTTTACCCTACCCATCTATCCATCACAGCATACATATTAATCTTTGTTCCTGGACTTTTATTTATTTTGTAAACATTTTTTTAATGTTTATTTTTGACAGACGGGAGGAGAGAGAGAGAGAGCCTGAGCAAGGGAGAGGCAGAGAGAGAGGGAGACACAGAATCCGAAGCAGTCCCCAGGCTCTGAGCTGTCAGCACAGAGCCTGATGCAGGGCTTGAACTCACGAACAGTGAGATCATGACCTGAGCTGAAGTCAGACGCTTAACCGACTGAGCCAACCAGGCGCCCCACTGCTGGGACTTTTAAAAGTCTATATTCTGACTTCTGAAGCATAAATACAATGCTTTGGGATAATTGACACCATGGTTCTGTAAAAGACTCCTGATACAAGTAGAAAAAACATTCTAGGCTTTGACCCTTATAAAGATCTTAAATCTGTTAAATGGAGTCAAGCAGCATCTTAAGTAGACACATGGAATAAAAAGGCACTGGTGTTTACAGAAATTTGTTCTGGAAAAATCATATTCTGTTAGGGAATTTACATGTGCTAAGTCAGTTGGTCCTCTTGATGTTCATGGAACTTTCTAGCTGGGAAAACCCTCCCTATTGAACACTCAGTAGGATCACAGCAGCAGGTTATAAAACACTCAGGGATTCTGTGAGCTGGTTAGTAGCTTGAAATTGGCCTTGGTGGGAGTGTTTGTGCCACAGGAATCAGCAAACATTAGAAATTGGGATTTATTTTTCTGTCCAGAGAGTCATTATCGAGGCTCTCAAGAACACAGCACTGTTTTTTTTTTTCTTGTTCATTGTAACAATATAATTTTCTTTCATGATTACATCGTCCTGGTGCAATTATTCTCTCCATGAGAGCTATGACCTGTGTTTTATTTTATTTTTATTTTTTATCTTCTTTGGACTCAAGTGTTTAACAGTGAACGTGTATGAATGAATAGTAAACTTTCCGTTTTGCCAATGTTGAAACTAAAGGGTCACACGATGGAATAGAGCTCACTCAGCAAGTAAGTCAGCCATGAGACAAGTTTATCTTACTCCAAAACTCTGCTGGGCCCACCGACCATACTACCCCTCCAAGAAGGCAGTAGTCAATAAACAATTTAAACAAAGATACAAGAGGATCAAGCATACCCTTTGATATAAGCATTTGGCGCAAGTAAGATACCATGGAAATGATATCAAATCAATCCAGATGATATGGTATTATTTTTATCATGAAGATATGATGACTATTTTGTATACCAACCCGTAATTAAAAGAAAAAAAAAACTCAGATATACAATCAAATGACACTGAGATTTTATTAAATAATTTAAGAGCTAAAAAGTTGAATTCTGTGCTTAACTTAGATGCAAATATCACCTCTGAAAATGTCCTGGCTTACTAGCTATCTAACCTTGAACAAAATAATTCAAACTTCTCTAAACCTCAGTCTTCTCTTCTTGAAATCTCTGAAAGCAAAATAAGAAAATTTTATAAAATCCCGAAGACAGAAAGACGTAGAGTAAATAAATAGAATAATAAATGTAGCAAGAGCATTTTAGTTCAGAAGGCTTATTTGTTTTAAACTGCTATGTCTCTGTGTAAGTTGAAATGGAAACAGTTTTTGTTACGTTTTCTAAATTAAGGATGAGGTGAATCCTCTATGTAGATTGCTGAAGCAGGGGTGAGTTTGGAGAAAACTTTGTTTCAATTAGGATGATTGAAAGTGGTAACAGGCATTTTCTAAGAAAATGATCTTAAGGAAAGAGGGAAGTTCTGCTGCTTGAAGCTTCTGTAAAGGAAGAGGCAGAGCCCTGGAACGTGTGTGTATGTCTTCAGTACTTTGAAATTGAATCAGCAGGACCCAAACCTCCCAGCACCCTGAAAGGGGTGTGGTCGCAACAGTTCCTCAGGATGAAATGTCCCTTGAGACCATAGCTTTGCACTAAGTCTGTAATCGATAAGTAACCAGCTGATGATTTATGTGGCTTCCAAGATATTTCAAAGTGGGGAAGCCTGATAATGACTCTCTTTAAAAGGCTAACATTTATTATAAATTCAAGTTTTCTCCCATTGGCTGGTTCCTCAGTCTCCTGAATAGAAGTCGCTCCCGGCTGAATACACAGGGCCAAAGTCACAAATTCCTACAGGTGCAGAGCAGGAGAGCAGACTTCAGAATGTAACATTTACTCCGAGAAATGGTCATGTGCTGAACCTCACCCTAGGGGCTAGACAGATGCCGTCCTAGAAGTGTCTGTGTCGTTTTCTCTAAACACACAAAAACTAAAAATGTGGAGGTTTTGCAAATGTATGAATGATGGTCACCTTTATCTCCTTTGATTCCAGATCAAATGCATGAGGCAAATAAGGAAATGATCAATATTCCAAATGTACACTTGAAGAAATGGAAGGCTATAAAAGTACAATGAAGGGGTCAAGGTAACGGAGCCAGTGGGAGACAAATCCTCAATCATACATCAGGCCTTTTCTCTCCTGAGTCAGACTTAAGCCCATAGTACAGTTAACCTCCACTGATATCAATTAAGGAGGGAAATAAAATAATGAAGGCTTCTGAGAAGAGTCTTAGAGGGATAAATGAGTTAACGGCCGCTTTTCTAATGGCATGTGATATATCCAATAGGGAAAAAGGCAAACATTTATTTTCCTGTCTGTCTGAACGTATTGTTCTTAGTTAAATTTTATATTGCAGCGTGTATTTTTAAAACACTTAACCACTATTAAATAGTTAATGATTATCAACTTGGTTATTTACAACCTCTAGTGCATTTATTTTGTTACACTGTATCACTTAACATGATTCATTGTTTCTACGGTGAGATGTTCCAGGACTAGAAAAATAAGTGAAAAGAAAGATATTTGTTAAGCTTACACCCTATACAGAATACATGAGAGTAATATTTTCAGACCAAATTAGATGAAGCTGGTATTTACTTATTGATTTATTTTTAAACATGGATGGTTACATTCTCTAGAACACATAAATGCATTTAAACAGAAGCCTAGAAGAACAATGAGGTAGGCCCATCAAGTACGAATTCATTTATCTAATGCCAAATGCAAGTTTTCATTGCACCCATTTCTTTCACAATAACTGAAATAACTATAGTCACAGAAAATATTTTTTAAATAACTACTTTATTTTTAAATCTTTTAAATTATTTATTTATTTATTTATTTATTTATTTATTTATTTATTTTTATTTAGAAAGCATAAGTGAGGTAGGGGCAAAGAGAGAGGGAGAGAGAATTCCAAGCAGGCTCCTCACCATCAGCACAGAGCCCCACATGGGGCTGGAACTCACAAACTGTGAGATCACAACTTGAGCAGAGATCAAGAGTCAGACACTTAGCCAACTGAGCCACCCAGGCACTCCAAAAATAATTAAAACTAATTATTTCTGAACATATAATCAATCTTCATACTTTCGGCAAAAATCATGTTGGCTAATGCTTTGAATAGGTTCTGAGAAAGTGACGTGGAGTCTTTTCTAAAAGCACCAGATAAGAAACAACGCTCCTGGGAAATCACAATAGCAATGCAGTAAAGATTTAATGCTGATCATTGCCTGTCTGATTTCCGCTTGATAGTGGGACAACCAAACGGCCTCCATAGGACTTTCCACCGTTGGTTGTGTCTATAAAAAATGACCTCAAGACAATCATATAGTTTTAAAGTGTACATATATAGACACATCGAAGAGTTTTACATTAGGTATTTTTTGGATTCGTTTTTCTTATTAAACATGCATGCACGGAACTGGATACAGAATCCTCAAACTCTAGAGTTTTATTGATTTTAAAAACTGCAAGTGACCTTATCACTCCCCTTACTTGTAAAACGGAAATAGAAATGGAAACCCACCTCAGAGCATTTGGGAAGGCTTACAGGGCACTACCAACAACGTGCTTGGCTCCGTGCCTAACGCAATTACCCACTTGTTCAAAACCCACACTGTGCCAGTGTTGGCACACGCACCAATGGGCAGAACTGAGCCCGGTTTCAAAGAGTATGTGATAGTGCTCTCAGACTCTTCCCCTGCATTGTCCTTCCTGTCTCTAAAAACATTTATCAGCCAAACTCCGTGGCTCACAGATCAGTTGCTAACAATTCCTAAATCTGAACTCTAGCTCAGACGCTGCTTTGGACTCCAAGACCATTGTTTCTGCCTTTGTACTGGTTAGACCTACACTTTCTCTCAGATTCCATGAGCACCAGACAATACTCACTTTTAAACCTTTGAATAAACCATTTCGTCATATCTCTTCTCCACCTCTGTCATACAAGAGGTACGGCATGATAACCTGTGGATGGTCATATCAGCAACCGTTTCATTTTCAAACAAGGCAGGGATTCTAAATGCCCCCATATTCTTTGTGTTAAATTAAGTTGACCATATGTCCCCTCCAAAAGGTCTCAAATCTGTATTTCCCTGATGATGAATGGTATTGAGCACCTTTCCTGTGTCTGTTGGCCATCTGGATGTCTTCTTTGGAAAAGTGTCTATTCATGTCTCCTGCCCATTGCTTCCCTGGATTATTTGTGTTTTTGGGTGTTGAGTTTGGTAAGTTCTTTACAGATTTTGGATACTAACTCTTTATTTGATATGTCATTTGCAAATATCTTCTCCCATTCCGTCGGTTGCTTTTGAGTTTTGTTGACCACCTCACACTGGTCTGAGTGGCTAAAATTAACAACTCAGGAAACAATATATGTTGGCAAGGGTGTGGAGAAATGGGAACCCTCTTGCTCTGTTGGTGGGAGTGCAAACTGATGTAGCCACTCTGGAAAAACAGTGTGGAGGTTCCTTACAAAATTAAAAATAGAATTACCCTACGACCCAGCAATAGCACTACTAGGAATTTATCCAAAGGATACAGGAGTGCAGATTCATAGGGGCACATGTACCCCAGTGTTTTTTAGCAGTGCTATCAACAATAGCCAAATTATGGACAAAGCCTAAACGTCCATCAACTGATGAATGGATAAAGAGGATGTGGTTTATATATACAATGGAATACTACTTGGCAATGAGAAAGAATGAAATCTGGCCATTTGTAGCAACGTGGATGGAACTGGAGGGTGTTATGCTAAATGAAATAAGTCATACAGAGAAAGACAGATACCATATGTCTTTACTCTTATGTGGATCTTGAGAAACTTAACAGAAGACCGTGGGGGAGGGGAAGGAAAAAAAAAAGAGGGAGAGAGCCAAACCATAAGAGACTCTTAAAAACTGAGAATAAACTGAGGGTTGATGGGGGGGTGGGAGGGAGGGGAGGGTGGGTGATGGGCATTGAAGAGGGCACCTGTTAGGATGATCTCTGGGTGTTGTATGGAAACCAATCTGACAATAAATTTCACATTAACAAAATAAACATTATCACTTAGGATATCATCTTGAAAAAAAAAAGTGAAATAAGTCAATCAGAGAAAGACAGATATCATCTGTTTTCATTCATATGTGGAATTTGAGAAACTTCACAGAAGACCATAAGGGAAGGAAAGGGGAAGAAAACAGTTTCAGAGAGAGAGGCAAACCATAAGAGACTCTTGAATACAGAGAACAAACTGAGTGTTGATGGGGGGAGAGGGGAAAATGGATGATGGGCATTGAGGAGGACACTTGTTGGGAGAAGCACCGGGTATTGTATATAAACAATGAATCACGAGAATCTAATCCAGAAGCCAAAAGCACACTGCATACTCTGTATGTTAGATAACTTGACAATAAATTATATTTAAAAATGTCTCCAATATGTCCCTTTGGCATTATGTTTTTATTTCCAAAGTTTAACCTCCTCTTTTCATACCAGGGTTAGTGATGTAATTACCAAGCAATGTATGCTTCCAGGTTTTTCCACTACAGTCTAGTGGATGGGACCCAAATGTATTTGAGGATAAAAGGAAAGTACCCATGTATTTAACTGTGTACTCTAAGTAAGAAAAGTGTACTAGGAATGGTGAGAACCAGGATGAGGGCACAGGCCTCTGCCTCTGCTGACTTCAGACAACTTGGGGTCCAACCACTGGCAGTTCTAGCTTCTTGGGGTCCCATCTTTGTGGTTCTGATGAAGAAAGCTTCATTTTCCCCGCTGCTGTGTCTACACAGGAGAAGAATGTGGATGGCCCATCGCTTGACCACTGGGCCCAGTGGGTCAGTGCCCTGTAAATGTCTCTGTCTGAGCCAAGTTATCCATTCTTTGGACAAAGTAAGGGAAGGGATGATATGACCATCAGAACCAATTAAGAGTGGAGCCAGGCTTTTCCTAGAAGAAAGAGGGCTGAGCCAACAAAAGTAACTTACTTACTCCTGAGGTCGACTTTCTTTTTCTCCTGGGTAAGGCCAACATGCTACTCTGGTTTGTCAACCAGAAATTTTCCCCGTTGTGCCTCCAGATGAAAGTGCCAACTCGTTTGCACTCAAATAAACCTGGTGCCATTTTTCTTTTAAGTCTTTTCTGCGGCCACTGTCTTCCTATTCCTATGCTGCACAGGCTTCAGGAAAAAATAAATAAATAAAAGTAAAAAAAAGAAAAAAAAACACAAAATACAGACACACAGAACCTTACTACAGTGTACTTTCTCCGTGGCAGCTTCGTTGTTTATACCTCTGCTGGTTCTCTGTCTAGACTGCTCACCGCTTCTTCCTGCCATTTCTGTCACTCTGAGGAATTTCTAACAATTCGTCCAGTTCCAAGGAAAATATTAACTTTTTTGTGTTATTTTAAGGAAAGCAATTAATATGAATTTCCTCATTAGCATCCATAAATGCTTTGTGTATACCTTGTTTAGAGTACTATTATTAGCATCAACAGGAAGTATAGACACATATATGTGAATATACATATAAACATACGTATAAATATATTAACATCCTTAGTCACTAAATATACTATATTCATAGTGTGTTATACTGTGTAAAAATGGTGTTATATATTTATGCATCTAGCTTTCCTATATATTCATATATTATATGTTTCATAAATAGAAGATAAAAGCATGTCCAAAAGGTAGATCATATCCCCACTTGCATGTGACCCTGAGCAAGCTGTTTGCCACGTGGAACCTCCCTTTCTTTATCTGTAATAGTGTGAGTGATAATAATACCTACTTGCCAGGATGAGTGTTAGGGCAGTTAAATGGCACCTCTCTCCTTCTGGCTGCTGTTCCTTCTGCTTCCTTGGGTTTTCCCCGGCCTCGCTAGCCATTCTTTCTCCAGCCCCCTTTGCTGGCTTCCCTCTCTTTGATTCAAACCATAAGTTTGTCCACATCTTCAGAGTTTGACTCCAAATTTTCTTCTTTTTCCTTTGTATTTTCTCACTATAGGAGCTCACCTGGTGTCATATTTCTAAAGATGGCTGTATGACACTACATTCAAATCTGTTTCACTAGCCATTAACTTGTCACTACACTCCCAATCTGTGTGTTCTAGTGGATTCCTGATACCCATGTCAAACTTTCCAGTTCCAAAACAAAACTCTTGTTTTCTCTATCAACCCAGTCTCGTTCCCACTGCTGGTCACGGCACCACCTTCCATGAAGCTGCTCAAAACAAAACCATGGGGCAAGCTTTGATCCCTCTCTTCCTTTCACATCCAAGTGACCATCAAGTTCTGCATGCCAGACATCCAAATGGATCCCACATCGACAAATGCTCCCGGTCTCCAACATCGCCAATATGTTGGTGCGCTCATCATTGCCACCAGGACTTCTAAAATCAAATCCGGACTGTTTTCGTCGTTCCTCACCAGTTATCCCTGAACAACTCTCCATTATGGTTAGATTGAGTTTATAAAATGTAAGGATGTTTTCATCACCCTTTTGCCTAAAACCTTCTAAGAGCTTCCCATTACACTCTGAATAGCATCCAATTGTTTACCATGAGTGATAGGCACCTGTCAAGTTTCCTACGTGTCTGCTCAGCTAAACACGCAGCCTACATTCCTTGCATGTTCAAAGTAACAGCAGTAAAAGACAGTGCTGGAAAAGTCATCTGACAAGATTTGAATCCCGACTCTGCCACATACTAATGTGGGTTACTTAGGGGCTATTTCCTTGCCTCAATTTCCTCAAATGTAAAATGGGAATAAAAATAATGGTGTTTGCTGCAGAGGGTTGTTTTCAGCAGTAAGTGGGTTAGTGTGCATTAAATGTCTAGATCAATCCCTGGGACATGGTAAGTGCCATAAAAATGCATGCAGTTAATAATCAAGCTCCAGCTTCTTGTCTTGAACACTCGATGAAATTGGGGACATTTTCTGGTTTAGTGCTATTTTTCCGGCATCTGGACCCTGGTCTAGCACATAGAAGAGGTTCAATAAATATTTATTGAATAGTTGGTAACTAAGCAATGGATAGGTATACATGAAGTGTATTATCTTCAGTAAACATACCGATTTGAAAATTTTCAATTGTTACCACCACTTTGAACTTGTTGAAGCCAAGACAGAGCAAGTGGGTTATTCTAAAGGGTATTTATTAAGCTCCGGGATTTGTGCCAAGCACTTTATATAGACTACCCTCAGTAATTTTCATGACAGTCATGTGAGATAAATTATATGTACATTTTTACAGATAAAGAAATTCGAATTAAGTAAAGTTGTAGGACTTTCATAAGGTCGTAGAATTAGTAAATGGTTGGGGTACCTGGGTGGCTCAGTCAGTTAAGCATCTGACTCTTGATTTTGGCTCAGGTCATGATCTCACAATCGTGAGATCGTGCCCTGCATCGAGCCCCCCATTGGGCTCCACGTGGAGCCTGCTTGAAAAGCTCCCTCTCTATCCCTCTGCCCCTTCCCCACTTGCTTGCTCTCTTGTATGTGGACTTTCTCTTTTCTCTCTCTCTCTCTCAAAAAAATTAATAAGTGGTACAACAAAGACTTTAGTGCTCTAAAACTATTATTGTTCCCTTTGTTCCCCATGTTAACATTTCATCTTTCTGAAGCACAATGCATACCACAGACGAAACTCCTAATAAACGTTTGTGGAGGGAATTGCACATTAGTTGACCATAACAGATCGATGTTGTTGAAAGAAACATTTCAGAATTAAAGTTGCAGAGGTGTATATATATATATATGTATATATATATATATATATATGAAATAAAATCATTTCATGAGATTGATCATTATTCTGATCTGTGCAAGTGCTAAAACTTCTCGGCATTCAGAGATAAATATCAAATGTATTTTTGCACCATGGAGATATCACAAGATCCTATCAAAATTATTCTAATACTGCCCTTCCCTGCTTCTACTTTCGTGGTCCAATTACGGAAATTATTATTGCAAATCGAAGACAATTCCATTTGAACTGCTCAGGGAGTTTTGGGACTCCTTTCATGATACCAAAATGCCTAAATCTCAGTCATTGGAATTCATTCTCCCCGGACAAATGCGTTCAATTGCCCAATGTGATTAGAGCATTGTCAAAGGTACTTCAATTCTGACAGTTTTCCTCTAATTATACTTATCATTACAGATCTTCCATTATGAGTATCAAAGATTTCTTTTTACTTACTATAAGAGTTTGCCGAAAGAATAATGAGGCTGACACGAATCCCATGAAATAGACCTTTTTCTTTTTTTTTTTTTTTTTTTTTTTTTTTTTTTTTTTTTTAATTTTTTTTTTTCAACGTTTATTCATTTTTGGGACAGAGAGAGACAGAGTATGAACGGGGGAGGGGCAGAGAGAGGGAGACACAGAATCGGAAACAGGCTCCAGGCTCTGAGCCATCAGCCCAGAGCCTGACGCGGGGCTCGAACTCACGGACCGCGAGATCGTGACCTGGCTGAAGTCGGACGCTTAACCGACTGCGCCACCCAGGCGCCCCGAAATAGACCTTTTTCTAATTTACAGATTTTTTTTGGCATATCTTCTTAAAATTCATTCTCTTTAGTGTTATGTAATCGAAAAAATCAAAATGTATCTGCTTAATAGGCAGTGTGACAAATAGTGGAATAACTACAACTGAAGTGGGAAAATATCTTAATTGTCTTTGCTGCCAGAAATTTCAGACAATATGAAGTCTATTTTAATGCATGTACTGTCATCATTGCTATATATGGCATAATTGCTCTGTTATAATAAAGGAATTATTAATATTTCTGTCGATGCGAATTTTCATGCATAGTTGGGAAAAACCTCTATATCAGAGACTTCGAAATGAAAAGCAGAGCTTATTTAAACATCAAAATTGAGCAATGAAGAGGTAAAGGGGCATGAATTTGGTAACAAATGCATTTCTTAATTTAGTACTAAGAAGAAAGCTTCTCTCCCTGCTCTGGTTCAGAACGTCGCTGGGTCTTAGTTTCTATGCGTGGCAACAATTCCTAACACGCCGTGGTCTTTGCGAGGACTGAGTGGAGAGCTTTCTACATTTTAACTGCGTTCCTTGGTTCCCTTCCTCCTCTTTTAAATTTGTTCCCCACATTCCCAGCACAGATGTCTTTTCCTCTCAGCTTTTTAGAATTTGGGTAAAACACAGATCACATAAAAGTTGCCACTTTAACCATTTTTAAGTGTACAATTCAGCCTCATGGGTTGCATCCGCAACACCGGAGAACCTGCACGGCCACCTAGTTCCAAAACGTCTTCCAAACACAAAGCAGGGGATTTCACACCGCACTTGGCTCTTCAATAGATTCCCAGTGTGCTTAACACTCAGTTTGATCTCTTCTACTTGGTGCACGGCGGCCCCCTGTCAGGCCTGGCCTTCGGGGCATGTGTTGCATTCGTTCTCCAGCCCGCCCCTCATTCATTGGACCCGGGCCAGGCTAACCTATCCATAGTCCTGATGCCTTTCGGCTTGACACTTGATGTCAATTCATCTGTTCTACCAACTCCACGCGCAACAGACTTCTCAGTCTTCACATCGAAGCTTACCTCCTGCCTCAGCAGGGGGCCCTCTAGGAGATGGGATTATCTCCTGTCTTAGATAAGGAAGCTGCGACTTAGCACAGCTAAGGGATTTTTTCTAAGTCCTTAAGATATATATTATTAGTCCCAAGAATCTAGCAGACACTGATGCTACACAATTAGCTATATCAACATCTGAGAATCTGGGGTCCTACTGATGTATTTTGATCGCATTCCGATGAAATGTGTGTGTGCGTGTGTGTGTGTGTGTGTGTAGACTCATCTCATTTTTCTTACACAAACAAGATTTGTAAAATGGCCTTAATTTCATATTTGAAACTAGATTTTAGCGCTTTTAATTTCTAAGGGGAACCTAGATGCCTTTAAGGGCTCCTCGGGGAAGAAGAATGTTGAGAAGATTAATTATTAGAAATAAAAAAAAGAAGAAGCTATTTGATTTTTATAATGGCTATGAAATGGGAAAGTGAAGATTCTTGAAATTGGAAGCATTAACATAGTCCAGAATTCACCCGAGATAATTGCATTTTTCCATTAGAAGTTCCATGACAGTTGTTTCTGAAATTTTAGAAAGGAAAGGCGATATCTCTGAAGCGAATTGGAGTGCAGAGGTGAAATGGTGGAGCTTTCTCTTCTCATAGATCTGAAGTCTAACACCATACGCTTCCCTATGCTAGTCTTTGAAGCCAATACATGTCTTATAATTCGCTTTATTGGTACTCAGTCTAGCATCCTTCAGAAGGCACTGTATTAATAGAATTCTGGTGAATATACTTATACTTTGCCTACACTGAATGGATTGTATTCCTAATGTATGAAAATGAAACGGGTCTCCCTCATTTCCAGGCTATTCTCTACACGGTCAGAGCAAGTACACGTTCTAAACTCTGAAACTGACCATATCACGTTCCAGCCTAAAATCATTCCAGGGCCACCTAGGGCCTGTAAAATGAAACCTAGACTTTAGAATATGGCAGAGAAGGATTTCCACTACTTTCTCTTGCCTGTTCTCCAATACAACCCACTGCCGCCGTCACCTTATACCTTTTTTTCCAGTCATCTCAAACTTCTTACACTCCAGAAGCATGTGCCTTGGTGTCTCGGAAAATGTTTTCTCTTCCAGGAATGGCTGTCTTCTTTCCCCTGATAGACCTGCTGATACCTGGCACTCTTCCGTGCATTCATAAAAACCCAGGACAAGTGTCTTTGTTTAACGAATTCTGTGACCACTAAAAATCATTGATCACTTCCCCTGCTCTGCCGGTACTAAAGCTCAGACTCAAAATTTATTAAAGGCTCTTCCCTCTCATTTATTAGCTGTGTGATCTTAGGTAAATGATTTGACCTCCTTGAAGTTTACTTTCATTATCCATGAATGAATGAGAACAATAACAATACTTAGTGTTTGCACAGTTTACTGATACAATGCAAGTAAATTTCTTAATAATCGTAGTGCCTGGAAAATAAAAAAACTCAATAAATGTGGGTGTTATTATTATTACTGCTGCTATTACTGTTGCTCTACCCCCATAAGCTCCCCCTTCTCCCAGAAACCTTAATGTCCTGAGTCAGGAGAAACATCTAAGCAGGTAGCTTCTAGTTCCTCTGATCTCTTAACATAGATAACTCAGAAAATGCACCTTTATGGTGACTCAGTCCCAGGATATTTCCAGATTTCTTTGCCTTCAAATGGCACAGGCGACACCAAATGCATGTCAGTTGCATGACTTAATATCGTCATGATTTTAAAACAAAGACAGTGGAAGACATAAGCCCTCCATGCTATGCCCAAAAGCTCTTGGTTATTTCAACTCAATTTCACCATGTTATTCTAAACTCACATTCCTCTCAACACCTTTTTTCTGTAACACATACTTTTCTCTTCGTGTGCCCCTATTATGTGGATCTCTTGATATCACTTGCTGTTACTTCTCTACTATTTATTTTCATGTCCATGTGGCTCTTGGCTTAATGAGATCTTTCTTTACTGTGAGGGGGAGTTCTCATGCTGCGTCCTTTGAGCAGTGTCTGAGGTACGTGCACATTTGTGTTCAGCCTGTACCTAAGCCTTCGCTCTACTTAGTGATATATTAGAAGAGCCACACTATTCTTGGCTCATCTTGCTTTAGTGGCCACAGGAAAGGACAGTGTTTCACAACTGTGAAGCTGTATTTCTTTTTCAGCCCCATTTTGCTTGCCACTACATAAGGCTTTTTATCAATTGATTTTTGCAGCAATAGTGTTGCATGAGAAATAGCCACAAAAAATCTGTAGCAGAACGAGAAATAAGATCTTAGTGCTCCAGCATCTGGACGGTCAGATGTCTCTGATCTCGGTTCAGCTTGCTCACCTGTCTGAGAATTCGTTGCCTGTTGGTAAAGTCATATGGCGAAGACCGTGATTACAGAAAAAAGGCAAGAAGTTAAGCTACTCATGAGCTCAATCTACCATGGGACGAATGTACCTGTAAAATGTCCTCTTAATTTAACCCTTTAACTCATTGTGACTGACCTATATTAATATATTTTCCTTTGGCTATAGCGCATTTCCCTTCAGCATGTCCACACACCTATCATGCTTAATATTATATATCCATGTTATCGTACCTGTTCTACTTGTCCGGTATCCTTGTTTGAAAAGAAATCCATAAATAGGAAACACGGTCTAGAAAAAGAGAGAGATTCTGTCTCCTAGATCCCAGGTAAGGTTTCATGCCACTCTGGAACAGGAGTTGGCAAACTGTGGCCCATGGAGCAAACACTTCTTGCTGCCTATAACTGTGTGACGTATGAGCTAATTATATACATATATATATATGAATGTATATATATGAATATATATATTAATGTATATGTATATGTATGAATTGTATATGAATTGAATTGAATATGAATATGTATGAATTGTATATATATATATACAATTCATATTGTATATATATATACAATTCATATATATGTACATATACTATATACATGAGCTAATAATAATTTTATATACACATGGTTATATGCGTATATACAATAACACAGATGTATGTATACATAATGCACATATATATTTAATTTCTTAATTTAATTAAAAATCTAATTTTTATGGGTGCCTGGGTGGCTCAGTCGGTTAACTGGCGGACTTTTGATTTCGGCTCAGGATACGATCTCACAGTTCGTGGGTTCGAGCCCCGTGTCGGGCTCTGAGCTGACAGTATAAAACCTGTTTCAGATTCTCTGCCTCCTCTCTCTGCCTCTCTCTCTCTCACTCTGTCTCTCAAAAATAAATAAATAAACAATTTTTACAAATGTAATTTTTATTTTTAAAAGTTTAATTATTGTTTTATTTATATATTGTATATACACACATATTATATGTATAATACATTTTTTTTCATTTGAAAGGGGTTAGAAAGGATCAGAGCAAGAGTAATATTTAGAGACACATGAGAATTATGTGAAATTCAAATTTCAATGTCCATGAATAAAATTTTATTGGAGCGCAGCTATACACGGTTGTGTATTGTCTGTGGCTATTTTCGCATTACAACAGCAGAGTTGAGTAGCCATCACACGGATCTTATCACTCACAAAGCCTCAAATATGTACTGCCTGATTCTTTACAGAAAAAAAGAGTTTGCCAACCTTTGCTTTAGACAGTTTGCTGCTTGGATTTCTCTCTCTGTCTTTACCAACAACCTGTTCCAAAGGTTCCACCTCAAAGAGGTTTTCATGACGGCCAAGTCCAGGAGTTGAGCTGAGTTTCAAGTGCTCACTTAATAACCTCAGGGTTTTGTCTTGCTTCTTGCATTTCTGGCTTTGCTTTCCTCCACGAAGTTGCCATTTCTATTGGAACAAGATACCTGCCAGGAGTTCCAGGTTTACATTCAGTCCTCGCAGCATCCTCATCACCATGTGAGCGAATTTTATTTTCTTAGCATTTCAACAAAAGCACTACATTAGGTTGATTCTTATTGGCACGAATTGGGTCACATGCTTATACTGGAACGAATTACGGTAAGAAGGGACATGCCATGTCCTTGTTGAACAGGTCTGGGGTTACATGTACACCCCTGGACATGAGGTGGTATCCATCCCATAAAAAGCAAAAGAATATGAGGAGTAAGGGTACTTATCCAGTGAATATTTGGGGTCGCAACTGAAGAGGGGCTGAATGTATGCGGCTTAAGAGGAAAAACTAATTAATAACAACAACAACAACAACAAAAAGAGTACAAACCAATTGCCACTAGATCATTTGAAAATAGAATCTTGGGGGCGCCTGGGTGGCTCAGTCGGTTGAGCGTCCGACTTCAGCTCAGGTCATGAGTTCACGTTTCGTGAGTTTCAAGCTCCACGTCGGGCTCTGTGCAGACAGCTCGGAGCCTGGAGCCTGCTTCACATTCTGTGTCTCCCCTCTCTCTCTGCCCCTCCCCAGCTTGCACTCTGTCTCTCTCTCTCTCAAAAATAAATAAACATTAAAAAAAAAATAAAAAAGAAAAGAAAATAGAATCTTAAAGTCTTAAAAGCAAAAATATAATTAAATTAACACTGCAAAATACACTTGTGCTGGAAAACAAATATGATCCTTACATATCCTTTCTATCTAAAACGTAGAAAGGGTTGTATAGTAGGAATGAGTTTATAAACAACCTTTTATTTAGAAAATTAAAGAAACAAGACTTTATCAAAAGCTATCTAGATCTAGACCTCAGATCTAAAAAGTCATTAACAGAATTCTAAAATCTAGATCTAGATTTTAGAATTCTGTTAATGACTTTTTCATCAGTAGGAGTGCCCATTTTAAAAAAATTAATGTTTTTATTTATTTTTGAGAGAGAGAGAGAGAGAGAGAGAGCACGAGTGGGGGAGGTGCAGGAGAGAGGGAGACACAGAATTTAAAGCAGGCTGCAGGCTCTGAGCTGTCAGCACAGAGCCCACATGGGGCTTGAACTCAGGAACTGCGAGATCATGACCTGAGCTGAAGTCAGACGCCCAACCGACCAAGCCACCCAGGTGCCCCTAGAAGCATTCATTTTTATTAGTATTAAACTGAGTAAATAATTAACTAGTCACCTAAAAGATGCCAAGTATTATTTAATCTCCTAGATATTCATCAAAGGACTCTGACTTGAACTCTGCTTGCAAAGAGGTTACTTTCAGGGGAGAGTGACAGAAAATTAAAATACAAAGTGACAGGGGCGCCTGGGTGGCTCAGTCGGTTGAGCGTCCGACTTCAGCTTAGGTCACGATCTCACAGTTCGTGAGTTCGAGCCCCGCGTCAGGCTCTGGGCTGATGGCTCAGAGCCTGGAGCCTGCTTCCGATTCTGTGTCTCCCCTCTCTCTCTGCCCCTCCCCCATTCATGCTCTGTCTCTCTCTGTCTCAAAAATAAATAAACATTAAAAAAAATTAAAATACAGAGTGACAAAGAAACAAACAAAAAATACATAGAGGCTGTGGTTGTGGGACCGAGAAAAATAAACCTCATTTGTTCTTGGGAGCGAGTACATTTGTTACCTAGGTGGTCCACTTACCTGGCTTAAACGTCTAGAAAATTTTTCCAAATGGATCCCTCACTCATCAGTGAAGAATCAGCCTGTGAAAAGTCCCGAGGCATGAAAGAAATCGATGTGTTTGGAATACTGTTTTATACTGTGGTTCAGTGTGACTTTAGCTTAGCGTGCGTGCAAGGAATATTCAAAGGTTGAGATTGGGAAGGATATTGGCAAGTAATGAGGCCAGATAATTAGTCAGAACATAAAGAGCTTTTTACGTCCGACTAATGAATTTGTATTTTATCTTGTGTGCCAGAGGGTCAATAAAGATTTTTAGGAAAGTAGGTAAGTAATTTCAGTGGTAATTTTGAAAAAATAGAACTTTTACCATTAACTATAATTCAACAGAGATTGTGAACCTGTCACGTCTAAGAGACCAACCAAGGAAAATTATAAGAATCTCTTGGTAAATGATTTTAGGGCTTCTTAAATAACTTTATTTCGAATATTTCCAAGGACTTTTTCAAGAACTAAGTAAAATATTATGTTTAGGGCAAAAGGATACTGTATCATGATGTCTTTCATGCAAAAATTAAGGGGACTTAGGAAATATACATGTATCTGTCCATTTGTGTGAAAAGAAACACAGGAAGGATAAGGCAGAAATCAGTAAGATTGTTTATCTCCAGAAGTGAATGGAAACGGTAGGAAGGATGGGTGAATGGGGTGGGGGTAGACGACTGGGTGTAAAGAGTGGTACTTCTGGGGCATCTGGGTGGCTCCAGTCGGTTGAGCATCTGACTTCAGCTCAGGTCATGATCTCGCTGTCCGTGAGTTCGAGCCCGGCATCGGGCTCTGTGCTGCCAGCTCAGAGCCTGGAGCCTGTTTCAGATTCTGTGTGTCAAAAATAAGTAAACACACACACAAAAAAAGAGTGGTACTTCTCTGAATACTGTTTTTTGATAAATTCCAAATATTTTTAAAGTTTATTTTATTATTTATTTTGAGAGAGAGAGAGGGAGAATGAGTGGGGGAAGGTCAGAGAGAGAGAGAGAGAGAGAGAGAGAGAGAGACAGAATCCCAAGCTAACAACACAGAGCCTGATTGGGTGCTCCAACTCAGGAACTGTGAGATCATGAGCTGAGCCAAATTCAAGAGACAGATGCCCAACTGACTGAGCCACCAAAGAGCCCTGATAAATTCTAACTTTTAATATTTTTTACAATCTCTTTTAATCTCTAATATTGGCAATAATAAAAAGGGAAACCGAAAGGGAATGCCAATAGATGCAAATGGATGTAATAATTGTATTACAAATAAATAGCATAACAATAATGAGAAGAGAAAACAATAAAGGTAAATTCAGAACAAAGTAGTTTTATTGTGTAATCCAGAACCAAAGACCAAAAAATTGTACACAAAATACTTTTTGTAAGGTAACAGGTGTGTGTTCGCATTGATATGTGTTAGCATTGCTAACAACACTTTACTCGTATTTTATGAAGGGGCTAATCGATAAATTTTGCAAGTGATAGACAGATTTCTCACCATCCGGGAAAAAAAACTATAAATATTTGAAAAAGAGGAGAGGATAGAAGCTTGGCGTTGTGTTGAAATTGGAGGTATATGTATTAAATGTATGTTTTTAGACATACACACGGATAGATACAGAAATTTAGATGTGTGTATGCATATGTATATTTCCCACCTCTGTGTACCAAGAGGAACTGAAAGCAGTGATACCCCAGGACTAAGGGGCTCACTCACTGCCACAGCTTGATTTCCAAGTGTCACTCTCAAGTAAAAAGTGCGAGGGCTCCTTGGAGAAATGGCTGATTCCAGAGCCAGGGCAGAGAAAGTACAAGATGAGCCTGGAGTCTCTGGTTGTATCAGAAAGGACGGAAGTTCCCCAAACTGGACAACACTTCAAAAATGCATAAAAGGCAGGGGCGCCTGGGTGACGCAGTCGGTTAAGCGTCCGACTTCAGCCAGGTCACGATCTCGCGGTCCGTGAGTTCGAGCCCCGCGTCAGGCTATGGGCTGATGGCTCAGAGCCTGGAGCCTGTTTCCGATTCTGTGTCTCCCTCTCTCTCTGCCCCTCCCCCGTTCATGCTTTGTCTCTCTCTGTCCCAAAAATAAATAAACGTTGAAAAAAAAATAAAAAATAAAAAAAAATGCATAAAAGGCAACTTTGAAGGGGGGTCTCAAGGGCCAACTATGACAATAACAACAACGACAACAGCAACAACAAAATAATAGAGCAAAATAAGAGTGGTAACCATAATAAGGAGACAAATGATGATGATAGTAACAGGATATAACCCTAAGAAAAAGTAGAACCATTTGGGTCTAGGCTGAAGTCAATGAGTAATTGAATAAGCTAATACATGGAGGACAAAGGAAAGGTCTTTACAAGAGAATTCCAACCAATGAGTACATTTTTTTAAAATGTGGAAAAAGGAAAACACTATTGCTTAAATTCTAAAATAACAACTTTTTTTTTTCAGGCAAGAATAATTAAAGAGTACTAAAATTAATGGATGGATATATGATTAAAAAATGGGATATTTACATAATTTATAAATGACTGTGATGGGATGCTTATTAATTACAAAGGGGGAAACAATACCATTACAGAAAAATAACCTGGAAGATGCCACCTTTTCCTTTAACTTTTTTTCAACATTTATGTAATTTTGAGAGACAGAGAAAGGCAGAGTATGAGCAGGGAGGGGCAGAGAGAGAGGAGACACTGAATTCGAAGCAGGCTGCAGGCTCTGAGCTGTCAGCACAGAGCCCCATGTGGGGCCCGAGCTCACAAATTGCGAGATCATGACCTGAGCCGAAGTCGGACGCTCAACCGACTGAGCCACCCAGGCGCCCCAATGGAAGATGCCACCTTAATCAAGTGATCAAAGTTAACATCATCACTAATGCAAAAAATCAATGTCATCTGCTTCTTGCTATGATTCACTAAGATGGACACATCATTTCTGCATATTCCTATCAAAAATACATAACCTGAACCATAAAATTAAAAAAAAACATATTGAACATATTGTACAAAATCAGAGGAGACGTTACCCCATGTCTGGGCAATAGTCTTCAAAAGTATCAAGGACGTGAAACTTTAAAGGAGACTAAGAAGACATGTGAAGTAAATGCAAGATCCTGGGTTGAAATTTGTGTGTGTGTGTGTGTGTGTGTGTGTGTATAAAAGATACAAGTGTGATAGGTAGAAAAATGTGAATATGGTCTATAGATTAGATGACAGTAATGTTTCAGTGTTAGTTTCCCATTTTTCCTGTGTCTCATCATTGTACTATGACTATGTAAGAAGTTAACATTTGGGATTTGAATTAAGGGCATGTGGCAGAGATCATCACCCTCAGAACTAATAACATGGGCCAGGTTCATCTTGGTTGTAGAGTCTGTCCTCTGCATTGGACCATTTGGAGCAGCATCCTTGGCTTCTACCCACAAGATATGAGAAGAATGTGCATGCCCCCCCCACCCCATTGTGACCCTCAAAATATCCACATATTGCCAAATAAATATCCCTGGGGGAGAGGACGTGAAATCACCTCTCGCTGAAAAATCCTGGTACATGGGAATCCTTTGTACTGTTTTTAAAACTCTCTCACAAGACAGAAATCATCTGAAAATTAAAAGGTTGTTTTTTTTTTTTTTTTTAATTTTATTTTTGAGAGAGAGACAGAGCGCGAATGGGGGAGGGGTAGAGACAGAAGGAGACACAGAATCCGAAGCAGAATCCGCACAGAGCCCAATGCGGGGCTCAAATTCAGGAACCAGGAGATCATGACCCGGGGCCAAGGTCAAACGCTTAACCGACTGAGCCACCCAGGGGCGGCAGAATTAAAAGCTTTACACATGCGTGAAAATGCCCAGCTCAATGCCAGTAACATACTGAGCGCTAAATATATAATAGTTCTTTTTAAAACCTACTGAGCAGACCTCGGTGGAGGTTCACATGCATTTCTCATCCCAGGTTTCAAGGAGAACTGCAACAGGTCTATTCGTTTAATCGCAAATGAAAGGAGGGACTCTTGTGCAAAAATGAGTGCCTTTTGACACCCTCAAATCTACATTTGTCCTCTCCGATAGACATCCAAACAATGTCTGTCTGCGCGGCAGGTCAATCTGACTTTTCAATTTAATGCTTCTTATTTCTCCAGCCTTCTCCAGAATGCAAACCTTTTCTATTTGGGTTAATTTCACACTTAGAATCTTACCAAAACCTCATTATTCATTTTTTTTCCCAGGGATCATCTCTGCTGAACGCTAGGTGTGATGATAACAGGAAAATCTGTAATATTATTTCACAGAACTTTGAAACACAATGTGACCTGCAGGAAAATAGAAACAGAAAATGGATAAAAACAGGTCCTGCTACCCTTCCACGTGACGCTTCAGATCCCAGTTTTCCGCAGCCTGACCTTGCAACTCGTATCGCTCACAACTGCCAGTTACTCGGGGACAACGGACAAGGGTGGCACTATCTGAATAACAGGCCTATGCTGAGTGATACCCTTGGCTCAGAGAGGAAAGGAGAGTGGGACAAGACGGACAGAAGAGAAAAGAATCGTAAAACAGAAACAGAGGTTGAAGGTGAAAGCAGAGGAAGGGACAGAGATATAGGACCAGAGAACTAGAAATAAATCGATAGCAGTGACAACGTTCAAGAACCTAACACACTGAGTGAGCAGGAACAGAGAGTTGGTTGTCTCTTGTTCAGGGACAGGAGAGGCAGAACGACAGAAAGAGAGAGAGAGAAAAAGAAACAGGGGGGGGGGAAAAACAATGTGAAAGGACAAACGAAGGAGAAGAAAGAAGCCCTGTGGTTCTGAGTTCTAACTGGTGACTTTGAGCTCATCCGGGGAGGTGTGACCAGTGTAACGAGAAACCTGGAAAATGACAAATTATGAAAAAAATAAATAAAGTAACTAGTAACGTCTTGTTCAAAAATGAGAAGACCTAATAGGAGCACATAGCGGTCCTCAAATAGCCACAGAAGTTCTTTTGGAGGAAAGAAGAATGGAAAAATGGAATTTTATGGGCCTGGGGAATACAGGTGGGTAAAGAAGAAGTATAGATATACGCTCTCTGGGATTTGAGCTGGTCGACAACAAATCGGACCATGTCGTGACTTCCTGAGTCCCCAATCACCTGGCAGTGCTAGAGAAGGGCTGTTAGCTTCCTCAACAGACAATAGCACTAGAGTTCTCATGTGATTTATGATCCAAAGTCAGACACCCTTGCAAGTAAAAGGGGGTTCGCTTATAATTACTTCTGGACAATAAGTTTATATCTGAGCTCATCTGGGCAAACTGGACTATTTAGTAACCCTGAAGATGAACTAGCTGATTGCTGAGACTATTTCCCATGCTCTGGCCCCAATCAACTTTTCCGTTCTTGACTGGTCACTTCACTGGTGTACTTCTCAGCCATTTGAAAGTGGAGTGGGATCAAGTCTCCCTACGTGTTATTATCAGTGAAAATTAATACAATAATTAGAAGATAGTGTACATGAGGGGCACCTGGGTGGAGTAGTTGGTTAAGCATCACACTCTTGATCTCAGCTCAGGTCATGGTCTCGCTGTTCGTGAGTTTGAGACCCCCTTGCTTGGGATTCTTTCTTGCCTTCTCTTTCTCTGCCTGTCTCTCTCTCTCTCTCTCTCTCTCTCTCAAAATATATAAAATAAAACTAAAAACTAAAACAAAAAATTTAAAAGATTGCGTAAAGAAGTTAAATGTCAAGATATTAACTAATTAATCCAAGGAGTGATGGTTAAATAGATTTTATATGCCAGCAGTTGTGTCAAATACTGGGGAGTCCGTGGTGAAAGACAGAGAAGACATTTCTGTTATATTGAAGGCTACATTCAAGGAAATGAATTTAGTCATTTTTGTCATTTAGTACGTTCTAGCCATGGCACTGGGCTGTCCAACAACCCGTCCCAATTACATCCACCCAAATGCAATATAAAAATATCACAAAGTAAATATTATTAATTCCACTTTAGCAATAAGCAAGCTTAATTTTCAAGAAATTAAGTGACCTTTTAGGGAACTAAAAACTGGTATGGGAAAGAGGGGTTTCAGAAATAAGTGTTCCAATTCTTCCTCCAGTGTGATCTCTATGGGATTACAAGAGCATCTTATAAAAACAAATGAGCCTTTTTTTAGGGGCCTCTATTGGTCAAAGTCTAAAAGTAAATTATTATTTTTTTAAAAAACCTTTTTAATATTTTTTTTACAATTATTTATTTGTTTATTTGGAGACAGAGAAAGAGAGAGAGGGAGAAAGAGCACAGGGGAGGGCAGAGAGAGAGAGGGAGATAGAGAATCCCAAGCAGGCTCCATGATGTGAGATCTCACGAACCATGAGATCATGTCTTGAGTGAAAATTGAGTCAAACACTTAACCAAGTGAGCCAGGTGCCCCCCAAAATTATTTTTTTAAGTGTATTTATTTATTTTGAGAGAGATAGAGAGCTCTTGCTTTTGTCTTCACATGGTCATCGTCCTGTCCACAGGTATCCTTGGTGTCTCTTCCTCTTCCTATAAGGGGCACTGATGATAATGGGTTAGAGCTTATAATGCTCTTGTTTAGCTCAGTCCCTTTTTTACAGACCTTACCTCCAAATGTAGTGACATTCTGAGGTTTAGGCATCGGGACTTCACCATATAAATTTTGAGGGGACACGATTCAGCCCATATAACTTGCCATGTCTTTTAGAATAATGAACAAATTCTGTTCCATGATGAAAAAGCCTAACCCTTGTTTTCATCTTTGGTCCATGTTCCTATGACTGATTTCCTTTTTATCTGCATTTCAGCCTCATTGACCACCTCTCTGTTGTTCCCAAGCATTATGCTCTCTCCTGACTTAGATCTTTTTCACTTGCTGAAACTCTCTCTCCCTGTATCTTAGCCTAATAATTTTGCTACAGAAGCAAATCACTGTCAGAGAATCCTCAACATTAAGCTTTGGAGAGATTTGAATTTTGCCAACCTTGTCCAATTTTGTCCAGCCTGCCTTGGAGCAGGCATAAAATTCCCTTGCCCCTGACCATCTAACTGCTGGCCCTGCAGGTCCAATGTCACTTCAGCATTCATGTCACCTTTGCCATCATGGGTTAAAGGTGATCAGATTCCTTTTCTTTCCTTTCTTTTCTTGCCTTGCCTTGCCTTGCCCTCCCTTGCCTTGCCTCACCTCTCCTCTCCTCTCCTCTCCTTCCCTTCTCTCCCAACCTCTCCCCTCTTCACCCCTTTCCCTTCCATTCCTTCCTTCCTTCCTTCCTTCCTCCCTCCCTTTCTTTCTTTCTTTCTTTCTTTCTTTCTTTCTTTCTTTCTCACAATCACCCATTGCTTTTTTTTTATTTTATGAAATATATTTAACATACAACTTTGTGTAAGTTTAAGGTATACAACATGTTGGTTTGCTACATTTATATATTGCAATGTGATTGCCGTGTAGCATTAGATAACACTTCTATCATGTCACGTAATTCTCATTTCTTCTCTGTGGTGGGAATAATTAATAATTATTAGCATGTTTGATGTTCGTACTAAAGTGCTGTTGTGTATAATCACTATGCTATGTATTAGATATCCAGGATGTGTTTATCTACTATGTGCAAGTTTTTCTCCTTAAATGACATCTCTCCACTTCCCCCATCTGACCTGCCCCTGGTGACTACCAGTCTACTCTCTGTTTTTAGAGCTACCATATGATCCAGCAATTCCACGGCTGGTTATATATCCAAAGGGAATGAAACAAGGACTTCAAAGAGGGAGCTCCGTTCCCATGCTTATTACTTTTTATCTACAGCAGTGAAGATATGAAAACAATCTATATATCTGTCAATGGATGAATAAAGAAGATGTAACACATATATTGCATATAATATAATATAACATAACGTAACGTAACGTAACGTAGCGTAATGTACCATAACATAACATAACATAACATAACATAACATAACATAACATATTATAATTAATATATTATTATTCAGCCATGAGAAGGAAGGAAATCCATTTGTGACAACATGGATGGATGGACCTTGAAGACATTATGCCAATAAGATAAGTCAGACAGAGAAAGATAATACTGTACGACATCACTTATATGCAGAACCTGAAGAAGCTGGAAATGCAGATGTATGGATGGCAGAGAGCTGTAATAACTTGCATGTTAGAGTTGATGAGTCCTAGAGTTTGGGAAACAAAAGAGATGACACAGGAATGACATGGCTGAAGAGTGCAAACAGAGAACCTTCCCACCAGTTAATCAATGATGAAAAACATTCCTAAATGAGCATCATTTAAAATAAGCTTTCGGCTCTCTACAAAAGTCAAAGGTGGTCCTTCTCTGCTATATCCAAGAGCTCAAAGGAGGCTGAGTCATTGACATTCTATTTTTCTCTCTTTTTTTTTAAAAAAAAATTATGTTTATTATTTTTGAGAGAGAGACAGAGACCAAGCAGGAAAGAGGCAGAGAGAGAGGGAGGCGCAGAATCGGAAGCAGGCTCCAGGCTCTGAGCTGTCAGCACAGAGTCCGATGCAGGGCTTGAACTCACACATCGTGAGATCATGACCTGAGCTGGAGTCAGCCACCCAACCGACTGAGCCACCCAGGTGCCCCTCTATCTTTCTCTCCTTAAGGTCGGCTTTCTTTTATGATATTTTTAGGATAATCCCATAATTCATTCCATAACTTCCCTCCATGAGGTCTCTATCTGCTCCAGGCTTATGTCCTCATAACACGGAAACCAGTAAACAAGGCTTCACTGTACCCAACTATTTGAAAAAAAAAAAAAAAGAAAGAAAGAAAGAAAAGGAAGGTAACAATTAAGGGATGGGGGAAGGGAGACGGAAGGATTCCTTAAGTTTATCATTTATTGCCTTAAATTGGATAGCAAACCCATTCTTGTGACCTATGTGGTGACATAGCCATAAGGATGCACAAGTGAAATTCACCGTTTAAAATTATGGCCACCCATAGAACAGTAAAGAATCTGAACCATCTAACCCACGTAGGATAGAACTGAAGGAAAGAAGGATTGCTAAGGGAAATTGGAGAGGCTGGTACCAGAAGTAAAGGAAACAGAAGCTGGACAGTGAAACCTGACAAATGTTCACCCCAACCCTCATCTTTGGACATCGTAAGACCAAATGTTTTAGTAAGATGGAGAAACAAAAATTATATTTGGGAGCTTCATATCTATAATGGGGTCTATGAGTCTTTGGGACAGTTATAGTATTTGTCCACATTTTTAATGCAAAAGTAATTACAAAGTAAGTGCATCCGTCTATCAAATTCTCAACTCAGGACTTGTAAGTAAATTACAAGAAGCCTAAAGTTTAACCACATGTTCAAACTCCTTGGTATACAGGAAGTGCTTACTAGATAATAGTTTGCTTTCCGTTCTTCCCCTTCCATCTCCCTGCTTTCTCATTCTTTTCCTTTTCATTAATGTAAGGCGCTAGCTCTGCCCTTTGGGGTCACAAAGAATGAGTCTCCTCTTTCTATAGGACATTGAGCCTCACCCATATCCTCTTCGCCAACTTAAATGTCTAAAAATCTTTTAAGTGTTGCTTCCATAGCTAGTTTCTAGACCTCTCAAAAATTCTGATAGCCTGCATCTAGCTTCAGACTGATTTATTAAGAGCGTAACAGGACACAGTGCTGTAGGTGATATTTAATTATATATACTATCAAGTATCTTTTTGTATCCAACCATTCCTGAACTTCTAAGTCTTCAGATTGCCTCTTCTAATTCCTTGAGAGATAGGAATTTTCCCTTTCTCTTTATTTTATTTTGTGACAGCTATTGAGGTATCGATATGCAAAGAACTATACATATTTCATGGGTACAGTTTGGTGAGTTTGCATGTATGTATACACCAGGGTACCATCACCCGGATCAAGGTGACAGACATAGCCAACACCTCTCAGTGTGTCCTTTTTGTTGTTTCATTTGTTTGTTTATTTGTTTGGTTTTGTGGTAGGAACACTTAACGCGAGATTTACCCTCTTAAATCAATTTGAAGTGCATCTTTCTATACTATCACTGGTAGAGCAGACTGTAGATTTGACCTTTCTTTTTTTTTTTTTTAAGTCTGCTCTATAGTTCTCTAACATTCTTTGTTATCACTCCCTCATATAATTTCCTTAAAAATAACTGCAGTTATTTGTGAGGGAAACCGATGAAGCTGATAAGGGCAACATGGTACAATGGAGAGATAATAAGATTTAAGGCTGTAATCCCTATATTCGAGTTAGTTCCGTTATTCACAGGGGGAACCTACTCTGGTAAATGACTTGGCCCTCCTGGGCTTCAGTTTCCTACCTATAGTGACTGTGATAACAATATGAATGCTTCACAATCTTATTGATCATGGCTGTCAGTATTCTTAAATTATCAAAACATCATTGAATTTATTTGATGATCATTCTTATCATGGGGGTTGGGGACCCTGACATCATTATTCTGCCATATGGAGGAGCTTCTTGCCTTCTGACCAGCTATTTACAACAGGGCCTTAAACCCATATGGGGATCAAATGTGACTGTGTCTCAAATATGAAGCTCCCTTGAGGATAAGAATAGAGAGAAGTAATTTTGCTCTTTTGTAGGCAACTGTAACATTCAGAAATGTAATGCATCAAATATGTTCAAGTGAATCAATATCCCCTCAGTGTGACTTGAGTATAAATCAAAATTTATGATCCAAATATGGCCTACTGTGACCAAAGTCAATGAATGAGAGAAAGTGGTTTTAGAGAAATAAACATTTCTATATCAGAATGGTTGACCATTAATTTCTGTGAAAGGGTTGGGAAAAAAAAAAGTAGATCCAGAGATATTTTTGCATGCAAATGATAATTTGCTCTTCCCTAAAAATCCAATATAGTGTACTCTGTAAAATTACAGTAAATTTTGTTCATAGTAGCCAATCGCACAACAATAACAAGTAAATGTATTCAAGAAAGTGTACTGGTAGTTATATATTATCTTAAAGCAGAAAAGGCTGAAGAAAATCAGTTAATGCAGTCTCCATTTAACACAAATGTGAGGTGAGGGTAACTTGGTCAGGGTCAGAAAGCTGGTGAGTTCAGAGCTTCCCTCATCAGCTATATGTAGATGATTATCAGTTTATATTTCATAGCCATGTCTCTCCTTCCGAGTTACAAACATTAACTATATACTTGTAAGCATGCCAGATTTAGCAAATAATAATCCAGGATGCTCATTCTAGGTGGAACTGCAGCTAAAAGTAAATAATTGTTTAGTATAAGCTTGTTCTATAAAATATTTTGTACTTCGTTTTGTGCCCGTCTTAACCTATCAATAAGCAATGTTGTGGTTGGGCCAACAATTGTGTTTCTTATTATTGCAAGATGCCCTTAAGCAATAGCCATCAGGAAACTTTGAAAAAACAAAGTGTTGTAACTTACAGAACCTGGAAACACATAGCACACCTGGGGCCACACAGCAAGGTCACAGGTGGAGAGAGAGAAGGCGCACAGGTGCTTAGGGTTCAGCTCATTCTTGGTCTGGTTATTGTAATGCCTTCCTAATTGGATTATCTGTCCCTATTTTGCCTCCTTAATCTGCTCATGACTTTCGAGTGAAAGAGGAAGGTCCAATAACAGATCGGATGGTCTCCTTACCTTGCTTGTTGCCTCCAGTGACCACTCATTAATGACAAAGGAGAACCTAAAACATTCCCATTCAAGATCATTCACAGTCTGTCCCCTGCTTGCTACAGCCGTCCCAAATTTCTCAAAACCCCTTTGCCCCTTATAGTTTAGATCAAGGGTTTTCAAGCTGGTACCCATCAACTATTTTTGTAAATGAAGTTGAATTAGGGCTTTAGCCCTGTCGATTTGTCTACATATTTTCTATGCCTGTCTTCCTGCTGTAACTCCAGTAGTTGCAACAGAGACTGATGGCTTGCAAAGCTTTACTTTCTCACCCCCTATAGAAAATATCTAATGAGGGGCGCCTGGGTGGCGCAGTCGGTTAAGCGTCCGACTTCACCCAGGTCACGATCTCGCGGTCCATGAGTTCGAGCCCCGCGTCGGGCTCTGGGCTGATGGCTCAGAGCCTGGAGCCTGTTTCCGATTCTGTGTCTCCCTCTCTCTCTGCCCCTCCCCCGTTCATGCTCTGTCTCCCTCTGTCCCAAAAATAAATAAACGTTGAAAAAAAATTAAAAAAAAAAAAAGAAAATATCTAAAGACCCCACTCTACATGGACCTAATTTTTCCCCATAAGCTACTACAATCCTCAAAAACTCCACTTCTCCTTTACGCTTCAAATCAAAATACCTCTGCCTCCAGAAAGCCTAGTCCATCAAAACTGGCATGAGCCCTTCACCTCTGATTTCCCTTGGACATTTTGTCTCTTTACCTCCTTACTGTATTACACATGGTATTTATTCAGTTCTCTTTTAATACCATAAAATCTGTGACTTACTCACTACTCTAGTCTCAGTACTTAGCAGAGAGCTAGCAGAAACAAGATGCTCATTTTATTTTAAGATTAATTTTGATGAGTGAAGTAACAGAAGCATCCAGATTCCTAATCCAGAGATATTCCCATTTTTCTAAGTTTTTTTTGGTTTTTTTTTTTTTTTTTTTTCATTTCTCTTGTTTTGATAGCTTGGTTTTAAGCTTTTGGACATGTGTCTAAAATGTGTTCATTATTGTTACTGTAACTTGACATTTAAGCTCTGAAGTTAGGAATTTTACATAATGGATTAGAATAACTCCCTGTGTAGTTAATATCCAGAATGAATAGCCAAAGAAAAGAGTATCTCCGGATACACATTAAAAATATCTAAATAATTGAGCAGAAGGCATAAAGCCAAGGAAAGGATGAAACTCCTCACAACTGCCTGAGAGTATTTGCTAGGTATGGATTCATTTTCTATCTTTGCTTTTTTTGTTGCTGCTTGTTCAATTTGTTTTTGTTGCTGTTGTTTTGTTTTAGTTTTTCGTCAATGCACTTGGTATTACATAGAATGAAATACTGGCTTGACTCTGAAAGTCAAATAATGTCATTGAAAGGCTCAAATCAAATTTCCTTTCACTAGGTGAAGGATTGGGGCACTATCGTCTCTACCCCAAGAGATGCTGTCTACAATGTATGCAAAGCTAACGGATATCTGTATATGTATATGTATCTAAGTCTATCTACATATCTGCACATACTTTTAAAATGCAAAGACAATTGAATATATGAAGTAAGCAATAATTTTACTATTAAGAAGAATGGGTGATGGAACACATATAGCTCTCACTAAAGCAATATTTGTAAAGGCAATGCACATTTGTGTAATAACTCCCATAAGAACTAAATACATGCATTGTTAATAGCAGATGATCCTAAAAGTAAGACGAGTGATGGTGAGGTGTAGAGTAGGGAGCATACTTTTCATCATAACGTCATATGACCTTATGATGAAAAGTATGCTTTATATATATAATATATATTATATATATTATATATATATTATATATATAATATATGTAATATATATGAAACTATATATATAATATATATTATATATATTATATATATAATATATGAAACTATATAACTAACTATATATATATATATATATATATATATATATATACACAGTTTTTTTAATGTATTTTCTCAGTAGATCTTACCTCTGGGATAACATTTGTGAGTATTTTACTTCTTTATTCATGGACCCATATGTCAGTTATCCTTACTATACTTGAAGTCCCAGATTGCCCTAAAGGAATGGGCATTTTATTTCCCATTTTATTTACATTCAGCTTGATTTTTGTCACAAGGCTTGTGTCTAACAAAGAAGCATTTCATGTGGTTTCTCAGGGGTCTCCTGTGGGATCAAGCCCCAAGTGGCCTTATGAGTGTTCATTAGCACACACTGTATTGAGAGTCTTCTCTTACCTGATTTACATTCCTATTATCTACCAGTGCAACCTGTGACCCCTCTCAAAATAAACAATTGCAATCAAAGGCTTGTATCAAAATCTGCTCAAGGGAAACACAAACAATGATTAATTGGAGCCAGAGATAGGATTATGAACCATAGGAACAGAGTTCTGACATTAGATTGCTAATGGCCAAGTAGCAGCTTGGCACTGTAGTGGATGATAAGTTAGGTTAATAAGACTGCCAACCATGACTGAAGGGTAATAGAATACATATAGGTGTGGAAGGATATACGGGGTGATGGGACAATTGGAGATCTAAGGATTCTTGCTGCTAACAACTGCCACAGAGCTCTGAAAGAACAACACGCTAGTCTCTGTTTAATCACCTGTTAACCCCAGGAATACTAAAAGGAAGTAAGCGTCAATGGAAATGTTTTAAAAGAGGAAAGATTTTGTTGAATATCAGGCTCAAGATCTTACTGTAAGGGTTTCCAAGTTAGGAAGAAGGCTTAATTCTCAGCTCCAGTAAGACTTCTACAGTAAAATTAGGTCTATGAAGAAAAAGAAGAGGAAGAAGAAGGAGGGGGAGGGGGAGGGGGAGGAGGAGAAGGTTAGAACTCTTAAGATCTGGCATGGGAAAATTCAGTAGATGCGTTGAGAATCTTGAATCCTCAGATTTCCCTAAACCTTCTATGATTCAGAGTGGTCTTCTACTCTTATAAAGAGAATAATATCTCGTAGTATGAAGACTATGCAAGGTTTTTGCCCAAAGCAAATGCCAACCAGTGTGATACTTGCCCCTCTCAAAATATGTTCCTTTTTTATTGTTCTAAACCAATATTTAGTGACTGCATGGCCCAAAGGTGATAGGGTGTATTCTGAAAAGAAGTAGATAGTACACACCATCAGGGATAATTTGAAACATGCCTGGGGATAGATCTGGAGGGTCCAATAAACATATATAATTGGATAGGGGAGAGTTTATTAAACAAGAGGCACTCCACAGTGGTTTAGAATTTAATACTCCTGTAACAATGGCCTGAGTCAATTTTAGTATACTTTTGGAATTGGTCCTTGAGGCTTAGAAGTAATAATGATCTATGAAAAAATGAGAGATTCCAGCATGACCTTAATAGATAGGGATGAAAGAATTTCAAAATAGCTGAGATAAAGTGGCACACATATTTTTTAGAGATAAAGTTGACAGACAGCAAGTCCAGGATCTTGGTGATGGTGTTTCAAGTGGCAAAGAAGATGAACAGACAATGAGAATAATGTTTTATTTGTGTGTGTGTGTGTGTGTGTGTGTGTGTGTGTGTGTGTGTGTGTGTTTAAAGATTAGGAAGAGACAAGAGTCAACTGACCCATTGGAAAAAACACTCTCATTTACCCAGTTTCCAGATCTAAGCCAGTTGTTGGACTCCAGAATCTATGATGGAAAGGAAGATCATATGTGTTTAAGGAAGAAACTTGAATGCTATAGCAATAGTATACAATAGCTATGTCTTCCTAAGGCAACGTACAGTTGTTTGTAAAAGTAGCTCTTCATTCAGGAAAAGAAAATCTAGATGTTGAGGGGTCTATAGGATACAGAATCCAAAATACCACTGATAATAAAGGAATGAGTAGACTCTCCTTTTAAAGTGTGGATGATCAGAGGGCACACAATAATAATTAGACTCCTGACCCAAATGGTCCCATCTCAGTTTCTGAGTGCATAAATACTTGGTCATTTCCCCAGCTATAGAAAGCAAAAGTCATATGAATATAATTAGCAAATTGCAGAACCATCATCCTGTTCCTTCACATGTGAAAAAAGAGCCATTATGCTACAACGGGCCAGGTGTAAGCTTAAAAACTGTCCACATCCTCCATTTACAGTAACTCACAAGTAGTTGTGCATCTTGAATGAAGTAGCAGTGATAAATGCCACCGTCAAAAACTTAAAGGACATAGCAATGGTTAGTCTTATTACATTTCTGCTTAGTTCACTGCTGTGGTATGTAAAAAAAAAAGAAAATATAAATCTTGGTAAATGATGATAACCTTCCATAAATCTAGCAAACTGGTAGCCTCAATCATAATTTTCGTGTTGGGGTTATGTCTTTTCTGGAAGAAATCACCATTCTTCTTGTTCTTTACATATAGCTATAGATCTGGGGAACTACATTTTCCAATGCCTGTCCAGAAGGAGGATCAGATATCATTAGCATTCACTTGGAAACACAGAAGTATACTTTCACAGTCTCGATTCAAAACTATATTAATCTCCTTCTCTGTCTTGATGTAGATTGAAAGGACCTTAATTATCCGGACACGCTTGCACTATTTTGCTGTACCAGAGTTCACAAACTTTTATTGTGAAAGGTCAAGTAGGAAGTATTTTAGATCTCACAGACCATATAGTCTGTGCCATAACTTATAAACTCTGCCATTGAACAGTCATGGACATTAAGTAAAATAACGTGTTTGGTATCACCTAGATTTCAAGATATACTACAAAGCTGTAGAAATCAAAACAGTAAGGTACTGGTATAAAAATAGACATAAAAATCATTGGAACAGAGCAGAGATCCCAGAAATAAATCCACACTTAAATGGCCCATAAATCTATGAAAAAGGAATAAAAACATACAATGAGGAAAAGACAATCCCTTCAATAAATGGTCAGGGAAAACTGGACAGCTACATGAAAAAGAATGAAACTGAACCACTTTTTTTTTTTTTTTCAACGTTTATTTATTTTTGGGACAGAGAGAGACAGAGCATGAACGGGGGAGGGGCAGAGAGAGAGGGAGACACAGAATCGGAAACAGGCTCCAGGCTCTGAGCCATCAGCCCAGAGCCTGACGCGGGGCTCGAACTCACGGACCGCGAGATCGTGACCTGGCTGAAGTCGGACGCTTAACCGACTGCGCCACCCAGGCGCCCCTGAACCACTTTCTTACATGATACACAAAAGAAAAGTCAAAAGGGATTAAAGACCTAAAAGTGAGACTTGAAATCATAAAACTCTTAGAAAAAAACATAGGCATTAAATTCTTTGACATAGGCCATAACATAAAACTCCTAGAATACATAGGCATTAAAGTCTTTGACATAGGACATAACAACATTTTCTAGATATGTTTCCTAAGGCAAGAGAAGCAAAAGCAAAAATTTAACTATTAGGACTATCTCAAAATAAAAAGCTTTTGCACAGCAAAAGAAACCACCAACAAAACAAAAAGGCAACCTACTGAGTGGGAGAATATATTTTCAAATTATAACTCAATTAAAAATGGGCAAAGCGCCCCAGTGGACATTTCCCCAAAGATATACAGATGGCCAACAGACACATGAAAAGATGTTCAACATCATCAGACATCAGGTAAATGTAAATCAAAACCACAATGAGATAGTATCTTACACCTATCAGATTGGCCAGAATAAAAAAAGATAAGTAATTACAAGCGTGAGCAAAGGATATGGAGAAAAAGGAACCTTCATGCCTTATTGGTGGGAATGTAAATTGATACAGCTACTGTAGAAAACAGTATGGAAATTGCTCAAAAAAATTAAAAATAGAAATACCAAATGATCCAGTAATTCCAACACTGGGTATTTACCCACAGGAATCAAAAACACTACTTTGAAAAGTCATATGAACCCCTCTGTTTATTGCAGCATTAATTGCAATAATCAAGATAGGAAAGCAACCCAAGTGTCCAGTGTCCACTGATAGATAACTGGATAGAGAAAATGCAATACACACACACACACACACACACACACACACACACACACACAGAGTGAGAGGGAGAGGAATATTACTTGGTCATGGAAAAGGATGAGATTTTTGCCATTTGTAACCACATCGATAGACCTAGAGGATACTAGGTTAAGTGAAATAATTCACAGAGACAAATTCCATGTGATTTCACTTATATGCACAATCTGAAAAAAAATGAATGAATGAAGAAACAAAAAGCAGTATCAGACCTATAAATACAGAGAACACCTTGGGGGTTGTCAGAGGGGAGATGGGTGGGGAGAAGGGGATTGGGAGTTACAGGTTTCCAGTTATGGAATAAATAAGTCATGGGGTTAAAATGTACAACATTGGGAATATGAGTCAGTGGTATTGTAACAGTGTTGCATGGTGACAAATGGTAGCTCCCCTTGTGGTGAGCATAGCGTGATGTACAGAGTTGTTGAAACACTATGTTGTACACCTGAAATGAATGTAACATTGTGTGTCAATTATACGCAAACAAACAAACAAAAAAGTAATAATGGATGTGACTGTGTCTCAGTAAAACTTTACGTATGAGGAAGACGCCTGCATGGCTCAGTTGGTTAATCGTGTGACTCTTTAAAAAAATGATTAATCTGTATTTATTTTTGAGAGAGAGAGAGAGAGAGACAGCATGAGCAGGGGAGGAACAGAGAGAGAGGGAGACACAGAATCTGAAGCAGGCTCCAGACTCTGAGCCGTCAGCACGGAACCCGACGCGGGGCTCGAACTCATGAACCACAAAATCATGACCTGAACTGAAGTCGGACACTTAAGCCACTGAGCCACCCAGGCCCCCCAAGTGCGTGACTCTTGATTTAGGTTGAGGTCATGATCTAACAGTTCTTGAGTTCAGGCCCTGCATAAGGCTCTGCACTGGCAGTGTGGAGTCTGCTTAGGATTCTCTCTCTCTCTCTCTCTCTCTTTCTCTCTCTCTCTCTCTCTCTCCCTCTCTCTCTGTCCCTCCCCCATGCTCTTGTTCTCTCAAATAAATAAATAAATAACCAATAACATTTTTTTTTGGTTTACGTATGAAAACAGGTGACAGGCTACATTTGGCCTTGGTACTATAGTTTTTACACCTCTGCCCTATACTGATAACATCATGTTATTTGACCTGATGACCATGAAATGGCAAGCACTCTGTAAATTCTGGAAAGGCACTTACACATCTGAGGGCAGGATATTAAACCAGATAAAGTTTTGGGGGCCTGCCATATCTGTCCATTTTTTAGAGGTCTGAGAGTTTGGGTAATACTGAGACATTTCTTCCAAAATAAATTTCAGAATATTTCACTTGATGCTTCCTATCCGTAAGAAACTGGAACAGTGCTTGGAGAACCATTTTGCTACAAGTCCCCCTTATAGTAATATAGCGCTGACTCATTTATTACATGACTCATTAGGCTGTCAGTTTTGAGGGAGGGTAGAATATTATAGCCTTCTGCAGTAAGTTCAGGAAGCTGTTGACACAGGCGCATTCAAAGGAGGTAAAGGTATTTACGTGGTGCCCACCGTGTTCTACAACATGTTGATTCTCTGGCAAACCTCTGAAGCCAGGCTGTGTCATTCACGCCAGATTACTATTCACTTTTGAACAGAGATTTTCGACAGGCCACTGGACTTTAGTAGAAACCCTGTAAGAGAACATGAGACCTCTGGTGAGTATGCAATAGATATACTCATATGTGAGCTCATATATGGGATCCATTATACCATACGATGAGTCCATTATGAGCCAAATATTGTCCGAAGAGCACAACATCAATCGATTATATGAAAATGGTACTTTGGGAATCCAGACCCTTACATCATAGGGCTCTTCTGACCAGTATCTTTCTTCAGTTAATACCTATGGCTCTGTTAGAAGTTCCTATGACCAGCTGACACTGGAAGGACAACATTAGACTGGTTCATAAGTGACTCAACTTCATATGTCGGTGTGAACAGAAAATAGGCAGCTTCTGCATACAATCCCAATCGGTCATATCCATCAGACTCAGAGGTGATGGTCATTCTTCCCTAGTGAGAAGACCTTCAGCAGTGTGGCTGTTCATCAACTTCAATGGTCACAGGTGACAATACACATAGAGATACCAGAGCAGTGACAAATGGCTTAGCCTGGAAAAGACTGGAAGTTGAGGATAATAAAATAAGAAAATTTTCAGGAAGATGCATGGGAATGGACTTAGGAAACCACCCAAAATGTGCAGACCATCTTGTCTGAGGACGTTGTCCACTAGAAAAGGCATCCATCTCAGCTAGAACCCTGAACACTCAGATAAGCAGGACAAACTCACCCAAGGGAGGGCACCAGCTTCCCTTCTTGTCCACCCCAGTGCCTACTCGGTGTGCTCGTACAGTAAATTCCCATGGTGGTAAGAGTGGAGGCTGTTCATGGGTCCAACAATACAGGCTTCCTTTCTGAATGCTGCTATGAATATTGTGGTAGCAACGTCAAGCCCGCCATTAGCAAAGCTACAAATTGAGCTCTTGCTCTGATAAAATATAATTAGAAGATTTAGCCACTTAAGGACAAATTACTTAAGAACTCTACCACTTGCACAGGGTCAGAAACTTGTCCTATCTTATTTCCTAGATATGGACTTGTCACTCTTCAAGGTGTTGTGAGACATTGGATAATTCCCTTTGTCCTCAGTGTTCCTGTGTATTACGGACTTGGTGACTTCCTGCTACAAGCTCCTGGGAACTTCTGCCCAAGGGCTTTATCTGGTCACAGGAGCCACCTACTTGGTGCGTACCAGGGCCCCCCTACTTTGGGACATGCTGGAAGTACCAAAAAATTAGCGGTGTAGAAGCAGCATTCAACTGATCATTAACACGAGTTTGGTGCTTAAAAATTTCAGCTTCCTTGCTTCTTGTAGGGGGAGAATCCTGAGGTTTGCTCTTTGCGTTTTTTCAGAGTTCTCTGGCAAAATGGAGTCCCTGCAACCCACAGTGGTAACCATGTAACTAGCACAACTTTGACGGACTTTCTTCCCTCCCCTACTCACTTCTCTGATTCCTTCCCATGATTTCTAGAATCACGTCACAAATAAACTACTTGTATTCAACTCCTTGTCTCGGTTTCTGCTTCTCGAAACTTTCAACTTTACTACATTTGGATTTAGAAGATTGGCCATAAAACCGAACTATTTAATTGCATCTATAAAATTTCTTTTAAAACATCTATTATTCATTCACTGGGCAAAAAAAGCATCAATTATTCATTTATTGGACAAAGATTTATCGGGAACCTCTTGTGTATATATGTCTCTGATCTTGAGCTATACACAGACTAGTGACTTAAGAGATAAATGAACTAAAATTAGAAGTCGGTCCTCTTATATGCCTAGAGTATCACAGGGGGCCACATCAATGGAGAGAGAGGGAGAGAGAGAGGGGGAGAGAGAGAGAGACTATATTTAGTTCGAAGGTCAAGGAAGATATCCCAGTGAGGCTGTGAGAGCTTTGTATCAATGAGCGAGAAGCTGGAGAAGGTTCTTTTAGCTCTGAGGCAAGATAAGGAAGAACATTATCTGCAAAGAGGGAGCATGTGAAAAAATGCATGAGACATTGTCTAGAAGAGTAAAGAGAGACCATACCCATTGTTCTTTGCATTTACTTATTTGTTTGGAGACAGAGAGGGGACACTGAAGGATTTATTATTGCAATGCCTAATTTTTGCCTTTGAATCATGTTCACTCAACACTTCTACCAGAAGATATATGAGATTCAAAACTGAACCAATAAATATGCTTTTGAACCTGCTATAATTTTTTTTTGGATAATAAAAATTTCATAAATTGGGAATGAGACCAGAAAAATAAATGCTCCTTGTGGCAGCCGCCTGTCTGCAACTTCTCCATCTCAGTAGCATCTTTTGATTCCAGATTCTAAAGAATAACACATTTTTTATCATTTCTGTGAAAACCAACCTTACTGCATGCATTTTGTAGAACAGATTATGTGGTGTGGGGGGGGGGGGTGCCGGTGCTGCTGGTTTTCACCTTATTTTCCTCTTGCTTAGAGATAGAAATTCTCCTCAATCCTTCCACCTCTCCGGGAAATGTAGGGGTAGATTTTCCTGTATTCTCACTACCCCATCACTTATTATTCCATGAAGCATGGAAGGAGGCACTGGGTGTCTGTTGTCTACACTACTGACCAAAGTTAAAGGTAGTGGTGTCTTCCTCTAGAAGGACCTACCCACACGCTGAGAGCATTTCCTCATTTCCTCCTGCTGTAGTGCACTAAGCTTCCTGCAGTCTTCTGGAATGTCCATCTATAACAGGCTGAGTCCATGGGAGAGGTGATAAGAACCAGTACTCTGACTTTGTGTCCAGGCTGCATTTTCCAACTGATAACTCTAAGATGTAAGGTGAATTGTGTGTGTTAATATCTACCCAGCTCCTGTGTGTCAGTTGCTCTGTAATTTGGTAGGCAGAGAGGGAGAATTATTAGATTCCTTCGGAATGCAATAGTTTTTATATTATGATAGTCATAAGAACGCTTTCTTATGTTTGGCATGATACACGTGGTAGCAGGAAAGGAATCCTGGGGAGCATGAAACCGATCTCTCAATTCATAGTCAGGAAACTCACGTCTACAAATTTTATTTTATTTTATTTTATTTTATTTTATTTTATTTTATTTTATTTATTTTATTTCATATTTTATTTTATTTATTTTATTTTATTTTTTATTTTATTTTTTATTTCATTTTTATTTTATTTTATTTCATTTTATTTTTATTGTATTTCATTTTTATTTTATTTCATATTTTATTTTGTTTATTTTATTTTATTTTTTATTTTATTTTATTTATTTTTTATTTTATTTTATTTTTATTTTATTTCATTTTTATTTTATTTTATTTTATTTTATTTTTATTTTATTTCATATTTTATTTTATTTTATTTATTGTTATTTTATTTATTTTTTATTTTATTTTATTTTTATTTTATTTTATTTTATTTTATTTTATTTTATTTCATTTTTATTTTATTTATTTTATTTTATTTTATTTATTTTTATTTTATTTTATTTTTATTTTATTTTATTTCATCTTTATTTTATTTCATATTTTATTTTGTTATTTTATTTTATTTCATTATTTTTCTTAACGTCGACAAATTTTAAATGATTGTCTAAAGTCATAGAGCTACTTGGAGGAAGAACTCAGACCAGAACTTAGGCCTATTGATATTCAACTCAGGATTTTTTTTTCACAAAATCTAACTTCCAGTCTCTAAATATGCACTTGGTGGTTGAATATCACATTAAAATCAGAACAACAAAGGCTGCGCTGATGTAAAGGAGATGATAGTATGAATACATTACATCCTAAGGGGATAGAGGACCTTAGAACTAATTTCAAATTAGATTTTCTGGGGCCCAATGCCAGCAACATCAAACCTCATAACGCTAAGATTTTGCCTGTTATGATAGAGGGCAGTGAAGTGCACTTACGAAAAAGGAGTAAATCACGGACCATTTCATCAAAAGCCTGGTACAGTTCATTTGGGGAAACGGGCAGGCAAACAAACCAGTATGGTACCTGCCACATGGCACCTGTTAACTGCAAAGCTGCGGGCAGCATCGGGCAGACACAACGAGTAAGCAGCAGAATCTCTCTAGAGGATCAAAAAGGCATTACAGAGCCTTGAGCTGATCTGTCAAGGTCGTGAGCTGGCTAAGGATATCTTGGTGATGAAACAGAAAGAAACGAAAGAACGGGTAGGGAAGGTTTCTGGGAAGGGGGGCAGGGGAGGACTCGTGTGCAGATGAAGGCTGGGGAAGGTAAGGAGGGAGGGTCCTGGGACTGCCCCATGAGGGTGAGGGAAGAGATCCATGTATGGTAGATTCATACAGGAGCAACAGTAGCCAAGGTTATGCCAGAATGTGGATAAAAATAGTTCTGTCACTGTCTCACCCTGGCTTTATAATCTGTGTCAACTCTCCCATAGCTTCTGGATAAAGCCAGCTTCCAGGGTGGCCGGTTTTCAGTCCCGTTCAATTCCCCAACAATATAGGAAGTTCTAGTCAAAAGAAAGTTTCTCTTTATGCCGTATATACCCCATCGCCTCCTTCTGACACTTCCATCTTAGTTTGCCAAGGATGCTGCTTGTCTCTCTTGCATTTTCCACAGAACTCAACCTGGTTGTTGAGTTGGACACCATACTGTGCAAATGCCTGTATTGGTGTCTACTCCAATATACTTCTGAGCACTTCTGACACCCGGCTATGGCTTTCCTTTAATTAGTACATTCAGTGTTCTACCTCATTTCATACCTGTGTGTGTGCTTGTGTGTATGTGTTTGGACCCACTTATCCCAAAAGACTCTTTACTCCTCAAGGAAGAATCCAGGTAAGGCGACACTCTGCATCCTCCACAGCAGCTAACAGATAGATTGACAAAGAATTCGTGACTTCTGAGACATGACTTGGGTTGCACTCAACAACAGAATGAAGGCTTTAAATGCAATTCATTAGGGAGAGGTGACCTTCTGAATTCAGTGCCTAGGGAAGAAAGCATGCTGTCTCTATTTCTTCTCTAGAAACAGGTAAAAGGGAAAGCATGGCAATCCATTTGGTTCCTAGTAGTTGTGATATTAACAGCTAATGTTAACAGTATCCTTTTCCATTCATAAGAGCTCTACGGTTGCATCCGCGACCCCATTTGGAGACTCACAGTGACCTAGGTAAACGACCGTTTTTTTGTTTTGTTTCTTATACTTTTCCAAGATAGAAATGGCTTCTTACATGGGCCAAGTGGTTTGTTGACAGGTGGAACCAGTTTTTCACTGGGACTCAAACCCAAATCCTCTGATGCTGAGACACTTAAGCTGTCTCTTCTAAAGACATAAGACAAACTTGGGGAGCCTGGGTGGCTCAGTTGGTTAAGTGTCCAACTTCGGCTCAGGTCATGATTTCATGGTTTGTTGGGTTCCAGCCCCGAGTTGGGTTCTGACAGCTCAGAGCCTGGAACCTGCTTCGGATTCTGTGTCTCCCTCTCTCTCTGCACCTCCCCTGCTTATGTCTCTCTCTGTCTCAAAAATAAATATTTAAAAAATTTAAAGAAAAATATAAGACAAACTATTTTATGAGAACATTTCACACCCTTTTCACTTTTTTGATTAGATGCAATGACTATCAGGTGAGCTCAGATTTATGTATTATTTTCCCAAGTTTTAAAAGAGAGATCTCTGAATCAGAAAGGTTAAGAGGCTTCATAGTTTACTTTAAATGAAGATCTATTCTCAATCATTTTGTCTGAGCATTGCTCCTAGATACCATTATTATCTCCATTTTATAGATGAAAAAATGAGGCACAGGGAAATGAGTAACTTGTCTATAGCTTCAAAGCTAATAAATACCAGATCTGCAACTCCAATCAAGTTTTCTGATTTTAAACCTACACTAATTTTGTGATAGCCCACTGCCTGAAGAGAAAATAAAGCACAGAAAGCAAACAAGCAAAACAGAAATGAGAAACTTACGTGGAAAGTGTTTATTACAAACATCAACTTTTTCTCAAGTTTCTAAGATCTGAAGGTTCTCAATGACTAAATTATTTCCTGGAGGTAACACATGTACTGAGAGAACCTCATAAAAATCTTCAGGACACAGGAGAACTATTTAGCACAACACTCACTAGACAGAACATTAATGACTTCCCCCACTGGGAGCAAAAATGAATCTTCAGGAAATACCAACGGAAACATTGATGTCAACACCAAAGTTACATTGAAATTCTCCCCTGTGTAGATTCTTGTATTATTTTCATTTTATTCTTCTTCTTAAGACATCGAGAGTTGTCCACAAATCTATTACCTTTCAGGAACAAACTCTGCTGTTATACAAATACTTTAGTAAATGTCTTTTGGGATCATGCAATTCCTTTAGGGGATGTATGGGGAAACCCTCTGTCTACTTGATTTACAAAATGCAGATGGTTGGTAATACTTGAATTGTTATAGATGCCTACTAACATCTTTCTCAGCACCCTTAAAGAGAGTGGCATAATTCTTTAAGACATAATATTACACTTAGGAATTGCTCTAAAAGATCATCAATCTTTTTTGCACAACTCTGAGTGCTCAGCTAGTGTTAAATAAACCATGACTAGAAATGAAATTCAAAATACTTTGAGTGATTTCTGCAAAATGCTCTCCATTTGCCAATTATGTCCTACCATATTTCATTTTATCAGTTATTCATTATTCTTGGCTAAAAATACAGTTATGACAAATAGTATATCTCAGAGGAAGTTTCATGATTTTCCAAAGAAATACGATCAATATGTTTCAGCCGTGCCATCGTTTATATTTTGCACTTGGTGGAAATGATATTGTGAGCGATGATGATGGTGACTTTATTTGCAGTTGCTGATGAGTTTGGCTTTTAGGAATATAAATATAACTAAAAGGAATATCAAATCCAATGGCACGGTTATCAAAAACGTATCTGCTAAACATAGAATGGACTTTCACCAAGAATAAAGGCAATCCATGAGAAATTTCTCTTTTTATATAATTTTGAATAAAGAAAACAAATTCAAAATCCACGGGTGCCTGGGTGGCTGAGTCAGTTAAGCATCCGACTTTGGCTTAGGTCATGATCTCAAGGTTCATGAGTTCGAGCCCCACCTCGAGCTCTTTGCTGGCTGCCCAGAGCCTGATTCAGGTCCATTGTCGCCCCCCTCCTCCTCTCTCTCTCAAAAATAAATAAAAACATTTTTAAAAAATCCAACCCACAAGAAGGGGTGCTTCATTCCCCACCTCTGACCTTCCGGGAACAGACTGAAAAAATATCCAAATCTTTAAACTTTGAATCATCTACTTGTTTTTTGAAAAAAACATACCATGACCTATGGAGAAGGTAATGAAACAGTCATATATTCTAATCTGGAGTCTTCTTGGATGCTGTGTATCTTGAGAAAAATTACTTAACCTCTCTGACCCCCATTTTGTTAGTATTTTTAAGCAGTGCTTCGAATATCAAAAAAGATAATGACCTAAAGATATTTTTAAAGTATAAACATCTCTTCAAATATAAAGACTAGCTCTTATTATATTATATTCCCTAGAGAAAAAGGAGTTTTCATCCTACTAAAATAAAGTTAAAATTGAAATCATGTATTATTCATGTCTATAAGCCATAAAACTATATAAACACAAATGCTCTAATATAGTTTATACAGTAAAAACCTACATATGAATTAATAGATTTATGAAATTAATTAAAAGCAATTACATATTGTCATATATCACCGTTATAAGCAATACACTGTAACTAACAACTGCACTTTGAGGTATTCAAGAACAGCATAAAATCCATCTACTCATTTTTTATCCTGCTGCATTTCTGTGACATTTCCAGCAGCCTTTCTGGCATTCAAACCTACAGCCTTTTTAAATCAAAGATTCTCTATCTCCCCTAGCTACGGCCACATGAGTCTTTAAGTGACCATGGCCCTTTGTCGACAGAGAAGAACAAGGATGTTTTGCCTCAAAGCTTGCAGAAGAAGGGCACGTGTTCCAAGGGTGGCGGGAAGGGCAATGTCACAAGCAAAAGCCTGGGAGAAGAGAGAAGAGTCACGAGGCACAGAGCTCAAATGGACAACATGGAGGACGAGTCAGACTAGAGTAGGCATTGGTGTTGGCGTCGCCAGAGAGACTTCTGAGATGGGAATGAGATACAGGCTTGGGGGATACTGAGTGCTGCTCTAAGGAACCTTCACTATCCTCTTAAGAAGTGGACAAGTTGTAGAGCAAGGCAGCAAGCTCAGACCTTCGCTTGAAGAAGTTCACTCAGGCCAAAAGTGCAGGTTTTAATGCAGCAGGAACAGACGCAAAGAAAAACCAGGGAAGAAAGAAAGGTAAGAAATCCTGGTGTCCTTGACTGTCGCCTTGGCTAAGTCCTGGTTCTCCTTTCCTACGTACTTTAGTGAGCAATACAGCCTCCTCTATCCTGTTCCCCCATAGTCTTAATACTCAGTCACAGGGACAAAAGGAGGGACATGCTTTTAGGACCCATAAAACCATGGGCAAGTCTCCACTCTACAAGATACTAGTGGTGCAAACTTAGAAACATTCCTTCTTTCCCCACCCCTCCCCCGAGCCTGTTTCTTTCCCTCTAAAAAAGGGATAATCATAGCTAGCCTACAGGGCTGTGAGTATAAGAGGCAAAATATGAAACTTGCCTGGCCCTTCCTAGCCCCTCAGAAAATGTTGGTTGCCTTTTTCATTTGTTTGCCCTAATCTACTGGGACTTTTTTCTACAGATGTAGAAATAGCTCTGCTGAAGGAAAGTGGCTTGCCCTAGATGCTTTAGTGAGTTCAGGAAGTGGAATCCACGATTCCATGGTTCCATGGCGGAGGCCACCATCTACGGTTCCATTTCCTCCTTTCTTCCCCTGCTGAAGCATCCTGCTGATATGCAAACGCCCAGGTAAGACACACCATGCTGCTTCTCTTCTGCAAGCACTGTTAACAGAACCTCCAGGCAATATGGCTTCACCCTCACCATTATTAGCCGTGTCAGCCATTTTAAATGTGTGGGGGATTTGTTCGTATGTCACTAACATCATACGACCTATTCAATTTTATCTTATTTCAATCACTTCACTTCAAAGCAAAATTACACATATAAGTGATCAAAAATAATTATAAGCATAATTTTCATACATACTATCTCTTCCTATATATATATTCTTCACCCTAATGTTGCCCATGTGAAGTTTCATTTACCATTTAATTTTATAAATCACCGTGATAAAATAATGTTTGGGCGTCAACGTTTTTATTAGGCATAGAAAAATTTCTTTCCTGTAGGTTTTCTAGATGAGGACAGCCATAACAAAAATGGCATTCACTGGGTTTTTACTCTAAGTCTGCACCGAGCAGTTCACACACGTTGCCTGACTGTATTCATGTGCAATTTTACGAAATTATGCTGCTATTCTTCTCATTTTTAACAGATTTAAAAAGTCATGCTCAGAGAGGCTGGGTATCCTGTCATACCAGTAAGCCAAGGAGCCAGAACTGGGCTCGGTTCTGCCAGAACTTAGGGTCCATGAGCGTGTGGCATCCCAAAAGCATCCCCTGCACATACGGCAAACACGTGAAAATATAACCACCTTCAGAAAATAGAAAAAGTGGCTTGCGACTTACCCTTGTTGTTATCATGCTGGTTTCAAAGAGACTCCCTCCCAGGATTCCTGCTGAGTGGAAAAGACCTAGGGTTGATTTTTAACCGAAAGCATAAAAGTATCTAATAATGAGAACACGAGGCATTGTGGCAAACCATGGGGGTGAACATCTTAGATGCGAGAATGTTGCTGCCTCCCTAGAAGTCATTAGGTGTTTCAAGACACCACTAGATGGGTGATACCAGCTGGAGGAGAGTTCTATCGAGACTCTCTAAGTGCTCTGGGGACAAAAAACAGATTCTAAAAAAATCACCAGTTACAGATGACAGAGAAAATGAACAATGCAGCTGGAGCCACTTATCCAAGTGCTGCTGACAAAGACAGTTGGCCTAACAGGAGACTAATAACATATTCACTTCAAAATTCACTTTATAAATGAAAGTCATACGCAAGTGTTTGTATTTGGTTGACGACGATGATGTCTAAGGCTTAAAAATACAAAATCCCTTACCATCTAGAGAAAGACGCAGGAGTCACACCTATAAAGCAACAATGAATGACCAAATAAGATAGAGAATTAAGTATGTGGCATAATAAGCCACGCGCTGAACCATCAGTGAACCCTCAGTAGAGGGGAAGCTTTATAGAAGAAGCAGAAATTAGTCGGGGTGTTCTGAAGAATGTACGTGCAAGAAGGGCGATTTGGGTTCACCTAGTCTAGCCCACTCACAGGACCTATGGCATACCAGATGCTTCCATGCTTAGATGTAACAGTGAATAGGCAATCGCAATGAATATAGCCTATCAAAACAGCAACCAAAGACTCAGGGACTCAGGGAGGAGGGTCAGGGTCACTCCACCTAACAAGCAACCCAGGCCAGCTGAAGTGCTGAGCGAGGGAGACAACTCTATAAACGAGCAGTGGAGGGATTTGAAGATTTATTTTAAAGAAAATTATAGAAAATACTACAGGACAGAGAGAACGTAATGAATAATTTTACCTGCGAACAAATTGAGTAAGGGAGGTAGAAAGGCTGGTGTCGGAGAAGAGTATGTTCGAACGTGTTAGTAGGCTGGAAGGATGAGAATAGGAGGACAGATGTAGTCAAGCCAGGACCTTAGCGGCAGGGGGATGAAGTCAAGCTTAAACAGCTGGCTTCATGCAAGATCAGCCATGGTCATTGGTCCCCCTTGGGTGTGGGCAGGGGGAATTCTGAGATTTTTAGGAGGGAGACACATATGTGGAATAGTTTTCTGAGAGGAGAAAATACACTTATCTAGAAAGTGTACTTTCTTAACTTAGAATAAGATGGTTGTTAGGGTTCCTGGGCAGTGCAATCAGTTAAGTGTCCAACTCTTGATTTCAGCTCAGGTCATAATCTCACAGTTCGTGGGATCGAGCTCTGCGTTGGGCTTTGTGCTGACAACCCGCTTGGAACTCTCTCTCTCTCCTCTCTCTCTCCCTCTCTCTGTCTCTCTCTCCCCCTCTGCCCCTTCCCCGATTCATGCATGCTCTCTCTCTCTCTCAATAAATAAATAAACTTACAAGAAACAAACAAAAAAAAGGACTCTCTCTCTTCCTCCCTCTGCCCCTTCCATGCTTGCTCTCACTCTCTCTCTCTCTCAAAAGAAAAAAATAAATAAAAGGTTGTTAGAGAATGGGGCATTTAAAATTGATGTCTTAGTGAATGGTTAATCATAGATGGGACAAAGTCCAGGGTGAGACTATGGGATTGGAGAGGCACACAGTCATTTGAGTTGGAATGTCAAAAAAAAATGACAGACCAGGCTATTGATACCATCATCACGAGTGTGGTAAAGACCACTGATAACGGTAACAGGAGTTAGTGGTAAACTGTACTCCAGATGCTAAAGACATCAGTGGATATAAGGCTACTGGCTGGTGAGTAGTTGATGACAGCAATAAAGAAGAGGGTAATAAAATTTAATGACACATACTTAGAAACATAGAGAGAGAGAGAGAGAGCCAGTGGAAGAAAGAGTTTGGAAGTTGCAATGAGAAGCAAGCAGAAAACTTACCCGGCTACAAGAGCTAACAAAGCTAATAGAAAACAAATGAGCATAGTTTCTCTGTTTTTCACAACACAACTTAGATTGAGACTTCCCCACCATAGCCAATGACCAGTGATCATGTGGCTGTGGCAAATCAAAGAAGAGATAGTGTGCTGAGGGTATTTCCAGGAAAGACCTTCCCTCTTGAGAAAAAAAAAAAAATGAGCCATTTGAGGGGCTGGGGTTGGGGCTATGCTGTCCAATTTTTGCTTTCAGATATCATGACTGAGGCCATGAGAGATACCTTGGGCCCATGGATTCATTCTGCCTGGCAGAATAAGCAACGCTACAAGGATTAAAGACAGTTAAAGGAATGAGTTTTGATATCTAAACATGAGGTTCAATCTTGGAATAACAACAACAACAACAACAACAATAACAAATAAGCCTTTTAAATACCTTATTTAGCAAAGCTACTTCCTTTCGCTTCTCTTTTAGGCCAATAGATAACGCACAGGCATTGCTATCAGTACCAGGGTTGTCCAGATTTAAGAGGTAATGCATCTTTAAACAAATAGATACGTTTATCGGATATTAGATTGGTGATATTCGCTTAAAACCTATTAATCTATAGGAGAGTAAGCTGAGGAGTGAAATGGCATTCTCAAGCATATACATTTGTCATGACCAAAACAAACAAACACACACACACACACAAACAAAAAATCCACCCATAATAATCAGGCTGCCTGGTGTGTAGATAGCACTTTCCAGTCCCAGAATGCTTGTTCTTAAATCATTTGCTTTAACCTAGAAACCAATCTCCTCTCTCCCTGTCTAGAGTTCCTTTCACGACTGCCTTCTTCCTTTATAAATCTCATCATCTCAGGAGACAGGAAGATTGATAGATCGTGCAAAGTTTTTGTTTTCCTTCTGTTTGACTACAAACCATTTTTTTTAGAAGCAGGTGGGAAGAAACTAAGTGTAAATAATAACAATGCTTTCTGTCGGTGACACCGTTGAGGACCGTGAATCTGTCTCTAGGAGATGGTGAAGGATGGTACAGTGATATAGAGAGCAGGGGCTCGGCATCGAGTCTCATCTGTTGCCTTTTAGACAGGGGACACGTCATCTCAGGATTTAGGGCAACGGCTGATATGCCAGGATCAAATTTACAGATAGTGACTGCGGAGTGGTCCATAGAATGAGAAGGAGGGAGAAAGAAAGGAAATGTTTTCATTGAACCCTTACCACATAAGGCAATATACTAAGTTAGTATAGATATAGGTAAAGATATAGATGTACATATATATATATATATATATATATAGAGAGAGAGAGAGAGAGAGATAATATTGCATATATTATTTCTGTTATTATCTTCCCTATTATATCTTACACTCCGCATCATTATTATTGGCCATTACCTCCATGGGCTCAGTTGACCTCCTGATCCAAAAAAGATACTTCTTGAAATAATGAGTGATATTCAACATGGAAAGTGACTTAAAAGCCATCTAAACGGCAGAGTTGACAGATGAAAATTTATGAGCTAGTATATTGTGCAGTTACATAAATAGTGTCAGAGTCATAACTAGACTAATACCAACTTTAGGGAATAAGCTAAAAATCCAAACCTTCATTCAGTTTGCTCATATTTACTGAGATCCTTCCATACTCAAATGGGTCATTTAACAGTGGCCACATTAAAAAACCTGTGCAGAGGTGCCTGGTTGGCTCAGTAGGCTCAAGCGTCCAACTTCGGCTCAGGTCATGATCTCACAGTTCGTGAGTTTGGGCCCTACATCGGGCTCTGTGCTGACAGCTCAGAGCTTGGAGCCTGCTGCTGATTCTGTGTCTCATTCTTCCTCTGCCCCTCCCCTGCTCATCCTCTGTCTCTTTCTCTCTTAAAAATAAATAAACATTAAAAAAAAAGATCAAAAAATAGTGCAGAATGTATGAGACTTCGGAGTCTGAAGAAAAAGAAAACAATGTTTGGGAATAAAGTCATAAAAGCTTTCATGACGAAGTGCTCCTCATCTTGGTTTCTTGGAAGGTTTCAGCCTTCCAAGGGCAGAGAGAATAGAGAGTCTTCCTGTGTGCAGAGTATTATACAAGCAGGGGAATACCAGTTTGGATAGAAGCAGGTATTATTTCCCAAAGATCTGATGCACACCTTGCCCCCCCTTCCCCTATCCCTATCCTCATCTGCCCCCTGAATTTCCACCATATATAATTAAAGATATTCTTGTCATGTTGGTTCAAACTCCCTCAGAGCTTCCTGGGTGTGAGCTGAAACCAGCCCCTGCACATGCAGCACAGGGAGATATGGAAGGAAAAGGCAGCTACTGGAGCTTTGTAGGTGGCAGGTGTAATAAGCAAGGGCTTATCCATGGGGCTTGTCTTGGGCAGCCTCAAGAGGAGGATATCTTTGCACCTGCCCACCAATGTTAAAACTTTCTATAGAGGCCTTAATTGGGATCAGTCACATATACCGTGCGTGTGGTGCCAGCACCACCGTGTCCTTGGGCAACTTCTGGGAATAGGGAAGGCAAGCAAAACCCACATTCCAAAGACAGGGGAAGAGCGAGGAGCCTCTGATTTCTGGGGTCCAGTTCACTGGACCAACTCAGAATTTCCCCTGTAGACGCCTCTTTCCCACAGGTAGGGAACTGAAGCGGTGTATGTGAATCACCCCTAGCCATGTTGACGTATAAAATTGACCATCACCACAACCTTAACCTCATAGAAGATTTCTTGACTCCTTAACAAGAATAATTTATTTCTCGTTTTTTGCTTTTGTTATATAACGTTCCAGGTGGAGCTCTGATCCACCAATGGATGTTACCTTGCTCCCTACGAAGGAGGATGTTCATGCGATGGCTCTCCATGTCTAATGGAGGGTGCTGTTCTAACTCTTCCTTACGGCCAGGGTAGAGTCCACATGTTTAGGTGCTAGAGTTAAAATACAAGACGAGTCTGGATCAATGAGTCACCTAAAATTTCAATGGGTAAAAAGTCATGCAATTAACTTATTTTGTTAAGTCACCGACTTTTAGAGATTGTGGGTTAGCAAAGCAGAACCGAGCGTATGTTAACTAATTAACTTTATTAACAGTCTTAGGGAGTTGATTTAAGGATTTTATTGGATAAAAGATGTGGAAATTTTGGAAAAGGCTAAACATTATTGTGTCTTTAATCCTGCAGCTGTGTTTCAATGAAATCTCTGGTAGTTCTAAACAAGACTGTGCATCAGGACTGACTTATTATTTATTTCTACAAGGACTTTTACCAACTGAATATATTACATTTCTGTTTCAACTTTAATTTGGCAGAAAACTCAAGATCTCACACCAGAGAAACACAGCTGGGATGGAATTTTCAGGCACTAAAATTACTATTTTTAAGACTTTCTTTGGTCCCCGTACTTTATTGCCTAGTTCAAGATCAGACACATGATAGTCATAGATGTACTTTTACTTCTAAGATGTTAAACCGTTCTTGGCATGCCTTCTAAACAATATATTAGGACTAGCCATAACTATCAATGTCCTATCTCCTACATGCTACAGGCTTCAAACAGTTACAAACTTGTCCATTTAAGTCAGAAAGTTTTTGTAAAAAGGAGGTCTTAGGAAATGCAGCCTGTGAAGGTCTTCCAGAAGTACTCAGCTTTTCTAGAACCAGAAAAGTCTGCATTTCCCATATCCGCCACTTCAGAAAGTATTTTGTTCAGAGCACATATGCATCAGAAAACTCAGACATGATCGAAATAGTAGACAACATTTTAAGAACTATTATGTAACTATTATTAATTAACAGTGAGATAATCTTAGTATTCAGCATCAAAATCGTCGTATTTTATGCCTGTATAGTCTTGGTAATGTCTATCATTATCATCATCATTATGACACAAAACTTAATTTATTAAGATTCTACTATAATTCAGACAATGTTTAGGGACAGTTACATATATTTCCTAGTCAATTTTCACAGTGACCATATGAGGTAAGTAAATATTTGTAATTATATTTTACAGACAAGGAAATTGAGGTTCCCAATAGATATGTGACTCGCTTAGTGTTTTCTAACTACTAAGGTTTTGAATTAGGAATATATATTGCCAGTCCTTTCCATTTCTATAAAAAGTAAGAAGTCCAAAATTTATGCGATGTCTCTCAATTTCTAACTTTCAGCAGCTAATACAAAACCAATGTTTAAAATGTATACGTGGGCCAGATTTTCCCCCACCAGCTCCAGATTGTGGCCTTTGTTTTATGCGGTAAGAATGGGTGACTGTTGTCGAATGCGACTCTAGAGGTGGTTGAGAGTTTCACAACCTGCCTACACACTCTTGTTCACAGATGAGTCTGACCCCATACTCCTTACTCAAGCCAGAAATTCCAAACGTGCTGAAATACCTATCAATTTGGGAGGTACCCCTCCACCCAACCCCTGCACACACAAAAAAAAAATGTTGGAGGGTCATTAAGGTACAAATGTCTACTCTCGGACACCATGCTCAGGGTATAAACAAGGGCTCAGCAAGTATTTACACTCTCAGAAGCATTGGATAAATAATAATGGAATGCTAACTTCTTCTCATTTATGTCTCTAAGAAACCCTTGGCATCATGTAGGGTAGGAGAGCTATGGAATATTTTTATTTAGCGTGTGTCCACCTGTTGTCTGAGCCTAGGCTTTCCATTTGTTTTTGTGTTTTTTCCAGTAACACATGGGATTCTATACAAGATCTAATAGTTTGTTGGCATTGAAGATGGGCGAAGTCCACCTGGGTGGCTCAGTCGGTGAAGCGTCTGATTTTGGCTCAGGCCATGATCTCATGGTTTGTGAGTTAGAGCCCCACATCAGGCTCTGTGCTGACAGTTCAGAGCCTGGAGCCTACTTCAGATTCTGTGTCTCCCCCTCTCTCTGCCCCTCCCCTGCTAATGCTCTGTCTCTCTCTCAGAGAGACAGACACATAAATATTAATATTCATTAATATTTAACAAATAAATATTTTTAAAATTTTAATAAATAAGATCAAATAAAAGGGGCAAAGTAAAAAAAAAAAAAAAAAAACTGGATTTTATCCCTGTGTGTTCAGACCAATTAAGATATAGAGAGTAAAATCATTTGAATAAAAATCAAAATATTGGTTTTATTGCTAACATGTACAAATTTGAGTTTGTAACTCAGGTCTGTGTCCAAAATAGACTTAAGAATAATTTATTCCTGGACTGTAACATGGTGCCACTCAGTCCTGGCTTCATATTCATATAAGGAACTTCCAAAAATGCTGATGCCCAGGTCCCACCCAACAGATTCAGATACAATTGATGAGGCCTGGGCTCCAGTTTACTTTCTTTTTTTAAAAGTTGGGGTTTTTTTTTGTTTTTTTTTTTTTTATTTAATTTGAGAGAGAGAGAGAGCTCATGAGTGAAGGAGGGGCAGAGAGAGAGAGAGGGAGAGAGAAAATCCCGCACCAACAGTGAGGAGCCCGACACAGGGTTTGGAGCCCAGGAACCGTGAGGTCATGACCTGAGCCAAAATCGAGAGTCAGATGCTTAACCTACTGGGCCACCCAGGCACCACTTTAGTTGGCATCTTAAAAGCTCCCCCATATGATTTCATTACAGAGCCAGGATGGAGAAAGGAGTGTTGGCTCAAACCAGCGTTTCTCCAAAGTTCCATGTGCATGTGTATCACCCGAGGACCTTGTATAAACACAGATTCTGATTCAGTGGTCTGGGGTGAGGTCAGAGCACCTGCATTTTCGACAAGCTCCCAAGGGATGTTGACATCCCTGGTCCTGAGATGAAATAGAGTGGCAGGGTGGAAACCACCAAGATGCTCTGCCTTAGCGAGAGAATGACTATAGACCGTATCCTGGGCAGCTACTGCAGGGGAATTTGCTACCTCCTAAGGGAGGCCAGGAAGATACAGCTTTGTTCACACCTTTCTCAGCTGGAACTCAGCCCTGATGCCCGTATGCTTTTGATGTGGAATGCAAGGCAGAACTTAATGACTCTCTTTTCTGAGCAGAAAGATCCATGAGAGGCTTGAGAGGCTGGAGCTCCAGAACGGCAGCTCTTTCTCCCCACTGAACTGATTCTGTAAGTCACTACTTCGGGACAGACAAATGAAAAGCTGAGGGAAGCACAGAAATGAAACTGTCAATGCTCTCAAGAAGAGTGACCCCAGGATAAGTGCGGGCAGGTGATAAGAACGTCTCCTCTTTACCTAGCTCATAAACTGTCTGATGTCGACCTTGTCTTTGATGGCAAGACGACATCCTTGATCTCTGAATCCCAAGGCTAACATTTAGTACTGCAAGTCCCAAAGGGAGATATGTGGAGGTGTCACTCCAGGCAAAATATCCACATGCAAACCTAAGATCTCGACCAACTCCTGACCAACTACATAAGAACCCTTGGGGGTGCCTGGACATTGGGGTTTTAAGGAAACTCTAGATGGTCCTCATGTGAAATCACAGTTGAGAGCCATGGACCCTAAGACTCTGGGAATAAACTATTTAAAAACCCATTTGGCCACAGATCTAACTTACATATCTTAATACAGGGGTAGCAGCCTTCTTGGCCTTTTCTTTAGTCCCTCATTCTGACCATGGTTTGTAGATGGCTGAGTGTTCTGAAGGCAGAGAGAAGGAGAATGCTCTTTACTCATTGTACAGCCTACACAGCCTTCCTTGACTTGGTCTTCCCATCAGGGAGCTTTGTCATGTAGAAAAAAGAACTTGGGGCCTAATTTAGTCTACCAGTTCCGTGGGGGCACAATGGAAATGCTGGGGGATCCCTAAAAGGCCAAGAGAGGCAATTAAAGGAGGAAAGAATAATCCACACACAGGCACCAAAAGAGGTCCAAAGAACATTTAATGTTTTGCTAATAAAACTTTATTCACTGAGGACTTGGAACAATAATGTCCTTAAGAGGCGGGAGGGTGTTTCCATCTTCTTGTACAAGTTAAATACCCCATCAACACTTGATTATGTAGTTATATACCTCTTCTAAGTAGGGTCTCATTCAGTGCCATACCTTTATTTTGGAGATAAACAGTTTCAACTTCAAGAGGCACTTGTATTTTTTTAAGTTTGTTTTGAGAGAGAAAGAGAGAGAGAGAGAAAGAGAGAGAGAGAGAGAGAGAGAGAGATGGGGAGGGGCAGAAAGAGAGAGAGAAAGAGAATCCCGGGAAAGCTCTGCACTGTCAGCACAGAGCCCATCGTGGGGTTTGATCTCAAAAACCAGGAGCTCATGACCTGGGCCGAAATCAAGAGTTGGAGACTTAACCAAATGAGCCACCAAGGTGGCCCAAGAGACACTTTCCACGCGTACTTAAAATCACTCTTATTCACCCTAACTGTACCACTGGCCCTAAGTCTATTTGTTTATATGTACAGTGAGTTAGTAATTGGTGTATAAGACACAAGTATTTTTGCACACTAATAGATGTAGAATACCTTAATTATCATGTATGTTGTAAATTTGCATTTACAACCTTATTGTGAATGGCATATATACAAGCATATACAGGCTTATTAAGGTATTTACTTACAGCATCAATTGAGAAAAAATGATGTTCAGGTAAAATCTATGTAACAGGTGAAAAGGGAATTAGAAATGTCTTCTGGCAAGAGGTACTTTATGTGCTACAGCAATATTTCCAATTACCTATTGGGAGAGAAAGACAGAATATTTGTGTGTCTGGATTTCAAATGAACTATGTGAACAGGAATCGAAGGGAGAAAATGACGGGCCATGAGCAGCCCTATAGACCTTCCCTTCCTTCCCTAACTAACCAATTGTTGTCTCACCCCTGATTTGTCTGAAATTTTTAAAAAATAAATATTGATTGATAGCAAAAAATAATAGAGGACTATGAGAAGGAAATAAAATCCTGAATTCTACAGTTCTCACATTTAGTTCAATTGGGTTATTATCTGACGTCTGCCTCTTCCTATATCAGGGAAACTGTCTTATTTTTTTATTAATGTATTTTTTTAACATTTATTTATTTTGGGGAGGCAGAGGGAGACACAGAATCTGAAACAGGCTCCAGACTCTGAGCTGTCATGGGGTTCCAACTCAGGAACCGTGAGATCATGACCTGAGCCGAAGTCAGACACCCAACTGACTGAGCCACCCAGGCTCCCCAGGGAAGCTGTCTTCTTACTCTGAGCATGTTTCCTAAAATTCGAACACAGGGGTCTCCTGGATGGTGTCTCAACTGCTTCTAGGATCCTGCTCTTTGGCAAGAAGAACCCTGAAGTGATTAACAACTATTCAGAGTCTGGGAAAATGCAATGAGAGAGCATCTCAGCTGGTGCTTGGCTGGCTGCCCTTTTCCTCCATTCCTGCCTCCATTCCTGTCCTCAGCAACCCCACCCCCAACTTCCCCCAAATGGGTTACACATACACCTGCCAAGCTGGCCCTCTAGATGAAGTACCACCAAAAATGTCATGTTTTTTTATTCCCCTAAAAATGTCTATTTTCAATCACCTTGTAAACTCAGCACAGCTTCAGGGGGTCTGGACTTGTTTAGAAATTTCATTTTATCGCTTGAGTGCCAGACCCAACAGACACAGCTTTGACATCAATTAACAGCAGGACAAATCGGCAGCAGCCATTTCTGGAAACAGCTTCCACGCTGACAGTGAAGCATGACGGTGGAGAAACAGCCCCTCCAGTAACACTTTGTCATTCCTCGACACTGCTGACAGACCCCTTACCTTGCCCCACACTGACACAACCCACAGGCACACACAATTATACACCTGGGCTTGCACAGGCAGGCTTACACACAGGCGTAGGTCAAGGAGCTTGCACATAGAGGGGTTTGTGTCCCTCCCCATGCACGTGCTCACACATGCACATACGCTTACACACTTAAATATGCCCACACGTGCAACCCTCACAAATGCACGCACAGACACACATCTGCAAACACACACATGCTCGCACAGAGGATCTCATGTACCCCTCTGAGCGCCCCCAGGCTCATACATGTGCCTACACACCCAGCACTCACAAGGATATGCAGACGGGGTACACGAAGACAGGATTTCTGAGACAGGAGTACTCAGCCGGCTATGTGCGCTGTCACAGCTAAATCTGCACATCAGCTCACCCGAATACGGGCAAAGTACCCACATGCTTAACACCTGATGCAAGACTGAAGACAAGTTTCCGAAGGAACATTGGAAAGTGTGTCTGCTTTTGCTTTGAACAAAGACTATAAAATCCAGAGAAAATATGCTCCTTACTCTCTGGCTTTAATATATTTAGCTGTGGACAGCTTTATCTGCCATATATATATATATATATATATATATATATATATATATATGGTCTGCCATTTAGGGCACTTGAGTTATGTTTACATAACAAGATCTTGGAACATTTAGCCAAATGAATATTTCTTTTATGTGCAAGGAGACGGCCTTCGATGGCTCGTTTTAGCTGTTGTTTTGCACCATTTACTCAATGGAGAAACTCTTCATGGTTGTTCAGTCCTGACATGTTTTGCCACAAATTGCATTTATTCACTTCCTCCAGCACCTACGATCGCCTCTAAAACTTTTCAGACCACTGGCTAGAAAACAAAAAAGGCTGCCGTTCCAAGTCTCCATTTTTTTTTTTTTTTTTTGTTTTATGCCTCTCAGATGTTTGGAAAACTAAACAGCTTTATTAATTAGCACTTACACTGAGGCATGTGAGCCGAAGAAGGGGAAAAGGGAGCCCTGCTGCTGTCCTCACCGTAGGCAATAACAGCCGGAGCTGGAGAAGAGAAACAGAATAACAGAGTGGCTTTGTTTATTCAGGTGAAAACTATGCTCCTGGAATCTGGGCGGGCAATAATTTAGTGGGTAATGGGGCGAGGTGGAATAAGTCACAGAAGCCTGGGTCCCTCCACCGAGCACCTGTGTGACGTGGGGCAGAGCACGTGAAGCCCTGGCATTTGGATGCCTTCGGTGTAAGAGGAGGGCGATTAACACCTCACTGATTTTTTTTCGTAATGGAGAGGGATCGCTGTAGTCTTTCTGGTACCGAAAAATCATTGTAGGCTTTTATCTTTCCTTTAATTACCGTCTGCAGAACAATTTGTTTAGTCTTTATACACAAGCCTAAACCAGTGGTTCTTAACCTTTATGACAGGTTTCATGTGGTTTGCCATCTCTTACAGTTGTTTTAAATGTTTATTTATTTTTGAGACAGAAAGAGAGAGAGAGAGAGAGAGCAGGGGAGGGGCAGAGAGACTAGGGGAGAGAGGATCTGAAGTGAGTCCTGCACTGACAGCAGAGAGCCCGACACAGGGCTCAAACCCACAAACCATGAGATCATGACCTGAGCTGAAGTCAGAAGCTTATTAACAGACTGAGCCACCCAGGCACCCTCTTACAGCTTTATTCAAAGGTTTCATCTTAAGTTTATAAGTGGTTTTATTTTACCCCCTTGGAGAGTATTGTGGGTTCCTGGACTCAATTCCAACATATGTGTTGCGGTAGGGGCACTTCCCCATATCAACAAACAATTTTCTGACACCAGCCGAGTGTTTTACAATTCAACTCAATTCAGACACTATCCACCCAGAGACAGCATCACAGACCACAGGGTAAGGGCTCAGTCCTACAGATATACTCCCACCCCTGCTTCATATGCCAAGTATGAGACCAGGTTATCACCTGGGCTTCTGGTCAACTGGTAATCCAATGACCCCCTTCTTTGGCTTCCCCTGTCTGTCATGACCCACTGGCTTCGATACGAGATTCCCCTGAACTCCTCCTCAGGTTTGATTAATTTAGCAGAGCAGCTCACAGGACTCAGACACTTTTGTTTCCTAACCAGCTCATCGTAAGAGGATATAACTCAGGAACAACCAAATGGAAGAGATAACATATGACAAGGTATGGGGAAAGGGCACAGAGATTCCATGCCCTCTCCAGGTGCATCACTCTCCCCAAATCTCCATGTGTAACCAACCTAGAATCTCTTTGAACAGCACACTTTAATTTTTTTTGGAGGCTTCATTTACATAGGCATGGTTAATTAAGTCATTGACCATTGTCTTACTTCTCTCTCCTTCCCAGAGGTTGGGGGAGTGGGTGGGGCTGAAAGTTTCCAGCCTCCATTCAGTTGGTTGGCTCCACTGGCAACCAGCTGCCATCTTTAGATGCTTTCCAAAAGTCACCTTATGAGTTTAACACAGGAGACACTTCTAAGCTCTCATCAACTAGGAAATCTCAATGGTTTTGGAAGCTGTGAGCCAGGAGCCCTGGATAAAAACCAAATATATTTGAGGGCACCTGGGTGGTTCATTCTGTTAAGGGTCCAACTCTTGGTTTCAGCTCAGGTCATGATTTCATGGTTTTGTGAGTTTAAGCAGAGCCTACTTGGGATTCTCTCTCCCTCTGTCTCTGCCCCTTCCCCACTTGTGCTGTCTCTGTCTCTCTCAAATAAACAAGTAAATTTTATAATTAAAAACAAAAACAAAAACAAATATGTATGAATCATCAAATAATATGTATGTATGTGTGTATATATATATATATGTATTGTATATTATGTATGTATTATATTATGTATATTATATATGTGTATCTATATCTATATCATCTGTATCTATATCTATATAGAAAGAGAGCACAATATTTCAGAGAAAGAACCCCCGATTTTGGGTGAAACTCCATGAGAATAGAGATTTTTGTTTGTTAGTCACTCGTTTATTCCTAGCACCTGGATAAGTATCTGATACATAGTAGATTCTTAGTAAATACTTGTTGAAATGAGGAACTCGATTCTCAACTATTCTGTCCCAAAAGAAAAAAGAATGTAATGAATTGCTTCTTATTCTTTCCACAAAGATAATTGCAATGGACTGAATGTGTCCCCTCCAAAATTCATATGTTGAAATCCTAACCCCCAATGTTAGGAGGTGAGGCCTTTGGGAGATGGTTCAATCATGAGGGTCAAGCCCTCATTGGTGAGATTAGTGCCCTTATAAAAGGACCCCACAGAACTCCCTAACCCTCCTTTGCCATGTGAGGACACAGCAAGAACCAGGGAGCAGGCCCTCATAAGACCCTGAATCTGCCAACACCTTGATCTTAGACTTTGCAGCCCCCACAGTAGGAGAACTAAATGTCTGTTGTTTATAAGCTGCCCAATCTACCGTATTTTTGTCATTGCAGTCATTACACCTCGAGCTAAGTCAATAATCAACTAGGGCTTTGACTTACCCACCTCTCTTCCCTCAGGGCCTGATATGGCACATACAAGAGGCTTAACACAAATGTGTTCTATGAATCAATACATGACACAAAGAATTTAGTGAGGGAACAACAAAAATTTTCAAACACCATTAATATGCCATTGTTAAAATAATCCAGCTCAACAGTCCTTGCAGACGAGTGACATTCTTCCTGTCTCTCTCTTATCCTTTCTCTCTTGCTTCCACGGGGGGCCCCCTCTCCCTCAGACCGCAGGATACAAAATCTGACACGCTACTCTTGGCTTTTCAGATAATACATACTTGATCTCAATGATTTCATCTATAATTTTTTTTTGTTCTAATTACCATGTGCAGTAGTAACTTTCAAATTCCCATCTCAAACTCATTCTCTTCACCACCTTTGTTCAATATTCAGCGAGGGCTGGAGCAATGCTACCAGAATAGCAGGCAAATGCCTTAAACAAGACGTGCCGATCACAGTTTACTGTCTTCTTTTCTAAATCTTCCTCTAGTCAATTCTGCCTCTCAGTAGAAGACTACCAGTATCCACCCAATAGACATCCGGAATCCTCTACACAGCTACACCCTGCAAGTCTCCTGCCAATTCTTTCTCTATAAAGCCTTTTCTGTCTACATTAAGTATTGCTTTCAAGTGTTCATGTCTACCTCTCTCTTCTTTCTGCACATATTTCTGCCTAAAAAAAGCTCCGAGAAGCAGTGGGATAGAATCCACAGGATTTAAATGTATCTTTCAAAATACCTACAACCTTGAATAATAGAAGACAAAGAGCTGACAAAAGCAACGAAGGTCAAAGACACTTGTTGGAAAAGATGTTTGTAGTGGCAACCCTACAAAACAAAGTTAGCAAAAATCGCTTCCAAAAGGAAGTGTGATAGAGAGCAAACTCAACTCCTGTTTCTTGGAACGACCAGAACGGCATAATGCAAGCTAGCCAGAGGGACATCCCTGGCACCCATCCCACACCCCTAGGCTTTGGGCAAAGCCAGTGGGCTCAGAAAATCTGGAAACAGTTTTTTTTTTTTTTAGAAAGGAGAGGCCTTGAGTTGGAAGCCATCTGCGTTTGATCACTGCTTTCTGGAAAGAAGCAAAGACTCCAACGATCCACAGTCATATAACCCTGCCGGATAAGCTGTACCCCACTATGGGAAGAAATTTCTGTTGATGAAGAGACCAGTTCGGGCACAGGCATAACCCAAACCTCCTGAAAATAGCTCTCCTCCAAGAACCCACCCTGTTCAAAGATGAAAAATAATTAAAAAGGAGGCAGCACAGGATCCAGACAAAAATACTACAAAAAATAAGAAAAAAGGGAACAGCACAATATGTAAGATGAGTAAGCTCCACCAGAAAAAAAAAAAAGAAAATATTGCCACAGAACAAACGATGTGCCATAAGCAAGATTTTGAGCAAGCAGCCATAAGTAAGATTTTAAGAATACTTTTAAGAAAGTACACGAGTCAGCTATGTCAAGTTTTCCAAAAGAGATGAAACATGCACCAGCAGAATGTGGGAAATAAGTGGAAAGACAAAAGGAAAACATCATGCTACAAAATCATGCCCGCTTTGGAAGCAGCAGGAAGGAAAATAGAAGCTGCTCACAACATAGTAAGGCCGTGAAAGATTAGAGAGGGAGAAAAATAAAAGGAAGATGAGCAAAGAGTTCTAAAAGATTGCACATAGCAGCTGCGGACCACAGGAAAGGAAACAAGACTTCACACACACACACACACACACACACGCATGCATACACCTATTATAGGTAGGTCCAAAAATGGAATACCTCTGTTTTTGAAGATACGACTTAGTAAATATTTTCAGGAATAAAAGAAAACCTAATTATATATGCTAGAAGAGTAGTACGCTAAGACTCAAGATTTTTGAAAGAAGAATGCTGGACGATTAAAGTTACTGGTCTTTTAAAATAAAGAATAAGGGGTGCCTGGGTGGCTCAGTCGGTTAAGCATCCAACTGTTTATTTTGGCTCAGATCATGATCTCACAGTTGGTGGGATTAAGCCTCGTGTCAGGCTCTGCACTGACAGTGCGGAGCTTGCTTGGGATTCTCTCTCTCTTTCCTTCTCTCTCTATCCCCTTCCCTTTGTGTGTGCATGTCCTCTCTCTTTTTCTCAAAATAAATAAATACACTTAAAAAAGAGAAAGTAGATAGAGATTGTCAAAAGCATTGCCATTTTTAGAAAGGATGACCACATAAGGCTTTAATGAGGGGAAACATGGTAAAAAAAAAAAAAAAAAAAAAAAAACCAGAAAACAAAAACGTGAATAAGTTACAATGAGAAAAATAACCATTTTGAGGTCTGCCCAGACCTTTTACAATATGACAGTCTGCTCATACCCAGAGTCTGGACATTTAAAGAACTGAGCTTTTGGGGTGCCTGGGTGGCTCAGTCGGTTAAGCGTCCGACTTTGGCTCAGGTCATGATCTCGTGGTCCATGAGTTCAAGCCCTGTGTCAGGCTCTGTGCTGATCGCTCAGAGCCTGGAGCCATCTTCGGATTCTGTGTTTCCCTCTCTCTCTGACCCTCCCCCGTTCATGCTCTGTCTCTCTCTGTCTCAAAAATAAATAAACGTTAAAAAAAATTTAAAGAACTGAGCTTTGGATTTCCACTACAAGCTCCCACTTTGCTTTTCCCAGGGAAAAGCTTTCAAAATAACTACGTAGAGTTAAACCCGTGAAAAGTTAGTGGCCTTCACTGCAACCACTTATCAGTAATAGGTGCTTGTTTCCTTGTTCTCTCTTTCCTTTGTCCGTGACCTAGACAGAGGATTGACCTTCCCTTGGCTAATTGTGTCCCTCTTCTGGGATCTGTACCTAATAAGCCTTGTGCTTTACTTCCTTTGTGTGAGTGCAATCAAAACTGTGCCTTCAATCAAAATGGCCCTGGGTTTTTCAGCTCCCCAAGGTAGGAGCTCAGATACCTAGGGAGTTACCTTCCAACTCTGTGTGGGTGGCTTGAGCCTCCCCAGTCAGCAGGTAAAAATCTGCAGACTCTTAACTCAACTCAGTTCCAGGATTTCCAACACATGAGTAAAGTAGCAAGTTTTGCTTATGTCCAAGGAAAGAACATCCCAAGCAAAGAGAATGGTTAATACCAAGGTCCTGATGCATGAATGTGTCTGGAGCATTCAGAGAACCAGGAGGTGAGTATGGCTGGACCAGAGTGAGCATGAAGCAACCAGGAGATGAAGTCAGGCAGACAGCATGGAGAGGGATGCATCATGTTGACTAGTATAAGTATTTGAGATTTTACTATGATAGAGATGGGAAGTCTTTGGAGTGTCTTAAGAAGATCGCATGATGTCTTACACGTTGTATTTCCCTTGTTATTTCTTCTGAATTCAGTGGCGGGAAAAAGCCTGAAGGAGAACCTGGGAAGTTTATGGAAGAGGATATTAAAGAGTACAAGTGAAAGACGATGGTGACTTGAACCTGGATAGTAGCACTATAAGCAGTAAGACACAAAAAGACGTGCTCTAAGCTGGGTGTAAGATTCAGAATTAAGAGAAAAGCTCTTATCCATTGCTGATGGGAATATAAAATGCCACAGCCACTTTGAAAGACAGTTTGGTGTTTGTTTGTTTGTTTGTTTGTTTGTTTGTTTGTTTTACAAAACTAACTATACTCTTTCCAGACGATCCATCAGTCCTGCTCTTTGATATTTAGCAAAAAGAATTGAAACCTTGTGTGCACATAAAAACCTGCCCAGGGATGTTTACAGCACCTTTATTTATAATTGCCAAAACTTGGAAGCAATCAAAAAATCTTACAGTGAATGGGTAAACAAACTGTGGTATATCCAAACAATGGAATATTATTTAGCACTAAAAAGAAATGAGCTTTCAAGCCATGAAAAGACATGGAGGAAACTTAAATGCATATAACTAAGTGGAAGAAGCCAATCTGAAAAAGCTACATATTGTGTGTTTCCAACCATAGGACATTCTGGGGGGAAAAAAACAAAAAAACAAAAAACTATGGATCAGTAAAAAGATCATCAATTTTTAGGAGTTAGAGGAGAGAGAAAGAGATGAACACACAGAACACAGAAAACTTTTAGAGCAGTGAAACTATAATTTATGATGCTATGATTGTGGATAGGTGTCATTGCATTTGTGCAGACTCACAGAATGACAATGCCAAGACGGAACCCTAATGGATATTACAAACCGAGTGATAATGATGGGTCAGTGTAGGCTCATAGATCGTAACAAACGTACCACTCTGGTGGGATATGTTAATAGTGGAGAAGGATATGCATGAGTAGGGACAGGCTCTATGGGAAATCTATGAACCTTCTCTTCAATTTTGATGGGTATCTTACACTGCTCTAAAAATAAAGTCTACTAAAAAATAGATAAAAAGAGACCAGTCAAAGGTGATTCCATGTGTTTTTTGCTCCAAGCCATTGAATAATAATGGAATTGACCATTTACAGTGGAAATTGTGGGAGAAACAGACTTGAGGTTTGGTAGAAAGAAGATCAGAAACCCACTTTGGAAATGGTACTATTTAGGATACCCACTGGAAGTTCGAACAGGGAAGCTGATTAGGTGGCTGGATATATAATGAAACAGTTTTGGGACATGCAAATAATCACATAATTTGTATCAGCCATTTTTAATTTTCTTCATGTTGATTCATTTATTTTGAGAGAGAAGTGTGGGAGGGGAAAATAGAGGGGGAGAGAGAGAGAATCCCAAGCATGGATTCCCAAGCACTGACAGTGCAGAGTTTGATGCGGGGCTCAAACTCATGAATTGTGACATCATGACCTGAGCCAAAATCAAGAGTTGGACTCTTAACCAACTGAGCCATCCTGATGCTCCTGTATGAGTGCTTTTGAAAAAGTACTAGAAGGCAAATTTTTAGCAAATTTAAGATGAATAGAAAATTTGGGGGAAAGGCAACCAGTGTGAGCTTTGAATCTGTACATCTATAGGGATAAACTTAACACAACTGGAATATGGAACATCAACCAAATAGAATGAAAATGTTAGGAACTTAAAAATGTAGAAATGGTTAATATGCAAGAGAAAGAAGGAAGGCAGGGGAAGAAAGTGTGGGAGACAATTTAGGAAGGCTCATTTGCTCATCTTTGTGACCAAGCTCTCAAAATTATATAAAGGGGACAAATCGAGTTGTAAGGATGCAAGCATATTAAAATTTATAAACTTATATACTAGACTATTTTTAAAAAGCAATTACCTTATTAAGAAACAATAATCTATCACAGCAGACACTGTCAGTGTCCTACCCCCTCTCCTCACTCTTACTACCCCAGCGTGTGTCCCCACACATTACAACTGCCAGCATCTGATTTTTTTTTTTAATGAGGACTTGGCTTTCTATTGCAAAGAAAGAATTTTGTCCAACCCAAATGGCAGCCTAGAAGTGCCAGAAAATTAGGGCGTCTGTGTGACTCAGTTGGTTACATCTCCAACTTTGGCTCAGGTCATGAGCTCACAGTTCGTGAGTTTGAGCCCCACATCGGGCTGTACTGATAGCACAGAGTCTGCTTGGGTTTCTCTCCCTCTCTCTCCCTCTCTCTGACCCTCCCCCACCTGCATTTTCTCCTTCTCTCAAAGTAAATAAGTAAACTTAAAAAAAAAATGCCAGAAAATTAACACCCCTTTGGATCAGCCTCCAACCGAAGACTCTCCCCTTCAGGTTGGATAACAGGGAAACACAAACCTGTGTTCTACATTGGCTGTCCAAGTTTCTGCAGCTACTCCCAGTGGTATCAGGCACTCCTCTTCCCCAGACCCCTGCCTTCCTTCTCTGAAAATTCATGGTTTAGAATTCCTGAATCTGGAGTCTGATTCTGATGGAAAACTCAGACAGCTGGTATGAGAAGTGGTTCTAGGAAGCACATACTCATTATGAGATTAGGAGATTGTGCCACTCACTAACCAGAAGACAACAACAATACTGATTTTTGCCCTAACACCCAGCATGCTTTAGCTAGCATCGATCTTACCATTGCACTTAACTTGTGGTGAATTTGATGTGACACAAACAGAGGGGGGTGGTCAACTAATGCGATGTCTCCAGCATTCAGTAGATAAGAAGCCAATGTTTACTAAAAGGATGGAGATTTGATTATTGTTAAGTGCAACTGAAACACTAAAAGAAGAAAGGAAAGTTCACATTAGCTGATTAGCAAATGAAGGCGTGATGGAAAAGCCAAAAGGCTTTTATAACAGTACTTAAGGAGTCTCTCATATTTTGCAGCTGAAGGGAAGACTTGGCTGAAAATCAGACTCGAGATGTGATTTAGAGAAGCTGATTATAATTAAGGATAAATTCACAGCCCTGAAAAAATGACCCATGTTAAAGCAAGGCCTAATAGGCCAGTGGGAGCCTAAGACCCTCCAGAACTTTCTAGCTCTGCAAAAGTGTCTCATCCCCCCAACCCACACTCATCGCTAGCTTCCTTCTGCTAGCAAATTCCCTTTACTTAGGCAATATGCAGAGCTGCAGTTTTCATTGAGGTAAGTACATCAGAAGATGATCATTGTTATCCTTGAGATTTGTCCCCAACTCCCTTTATAACTGGGAGACTAAGATGGCCTAAGAGAATCCCGCCTTCATTTCAGGATGGTAGGATTATCTTTGAAAAGGTAAGAAGATTGGACTAATATTTATCAGTAGGAACCAGGAACACATGATTGGGAATAGACCTTGAAGTGATGAACAAGTACAGAGGGAGAATATGGATAAAAGGGTTTCTTGATACAAGCCCTTTCCCTTATGACTCAAGATTTAACATTCAGTTAGGGATACTTGTGGCCAAATCAAAATTCGTTGCAGGGATGACCCCTTGAAGCTTGAATCAAACGATCAGTTGGAGTTGCCAAAACTGTCTCGGCAGAGTATTGAGGAAATAATCTAAAGACTAAAGTGGTTAGATATTCTAGTATTGATTTATACATTAGAACAGAGAAAGAAATAGTTGGCTATATTCTCCAAGAGGAACTACAGGACATTCCTTTCACCAAAATAACGAGAGATATGTTCATGAGATCAGCATTGCTGGAAAACCCAGTGATACATTTTTTTTAAACAAATATTGGTAAGGATATGAGGATGCTACAAAACTAGCTCCCTAGTTTCAATGGGGATAATGGATTTCTAGAATAGGAGAAACCAGAAGGAAGCACTTACTCATCAGAAGCAAGGTGGACATAATTACCACAAAGGACAGGAGAAACGGAACGGCAAACTGATGTTTCTAGGGACAAGATAGATATGTAGCCAAACAGGTGTTTTTTGAATCACACATAAAATAAGTTTTAAAAAGGGTGAGTCAAAGCCTGGTGTCATCCGTATGTACCATATGTAGCCTAGTTATATTTCAGCTCTAAGACTGAGCTTTCTTTTTTTTTTTTTAATTTTTTTTTAATGTTTATTTATTTTTGACAGAGAGAGAGAGCCTGAGCAGGGTAGGGGCAGAGGGAGAGGGAGACACAGAATCCGAAGCAGGCTCCAGGCTCCGAGCTGTCAGCACAGAGCCCGACACTGGGGCTCGAACTCACGGACCGTGAGATCATGACCTGAGCCAAAGTCAGACGCTCAACTGACTGAGCCACCCAGGGGCCCCAAGGACTGAGCTTTCTAAGACCAGAGAGACCATTGACTTGAGGAGGATCCTATATTTCTACTAATATATATTGTATCATTTCTGCAATTTTTCCCCTCAAGGGACCTATGGTCATTTATACGAGTACACTGGGGTTAAAGAAACAGGTGTGTGTATGGAGGGATGTCAGATACAGGGTCTGAACTGACGCCAACCTCATTACCAGAGAAGGGGGCATATTGACACCAGAGTATAAAATGAAATCCTGGCCTGATTCATCTAAGAGTGGATGGAATGGTCTGTGGCCCCGCCCCGTGTGTATTTCATTGCTTATCAAAAGCTTAATAAAGATGCCTAATATACTTAACACTCAACTGAACTCTCCTACTGTTTTTCCCTGAACTGTGGTAGAAAAGCCATCATATAGATAGAGGAAAGACTATGTAAAAGTTCCTGAAACCATCTCTTTCTTCATTGGCCGAAACAATAAATCAGAAACAATGCAATGTTCTGGGTATCACAGCAGTGATTGAGCGTCATCCTCAAAGGCTTAAAGGATGCAGGGTGATGGCACACATTGTTTATCTATTTGATTTGCCAATTTTGTCTTTGCAGCAAACCCAACTGGATCGTAATGGGTAATGATGCATACTGTAAACTTAATAACCCTGGTTGTATCTGATGTGGTAGATGTTATGGGTTAAACCATGTAGGATGACCGATATCAGATCATTGCTACCTACAAATAGGGTTGCTTTATTTGAATCAAACTAACATGCACATCAACACAGTATCTGGTGCTTAGTCTATCGTTATTGACCTGACAAATTCATTTTCTTTTCATTTCCTATCAAAAAAAAAAAAAAAAAAAAATTAAGAAGCAGTTTGTATTCCCTTGGGTTGGATAGAGCATATAGCCATGGTCTTGTCCCAGAACTTTTATTTTTTAGTTATAATAGAGTCTGCAGAGTGAGACTGTCTTTGGATATTACAGAACATTGTGCTGGTTCATTATATTTTTGAAGTCATGGTAAATAAGCCTGGGGAGCAAGAAGTGGCAATTATACTGGATTCTCTAGCAGGATATATCCATGCTAGAGGGGATGTGATAAATCCTACAATAAATGATTTCTACACCAGCCACGTTGGTAAAGTTCTTAGGGGTCCAATGATCTGGAAAATGCCAGAGCATCATTTTCAAGAAAAAAAGGACAAGTGGTTATATCTCCTACCATAAAAAAGGAAGCATTGTACTCGATTGGCTCTTCAGATTTTAGAGACAGGATATACCACACTTAGGAATCCTAATTGGGTCCATATTTTGTTTGGGTGACTCAGAAGACTATCAGGCCCCAAAATCTTCCCAAGCGGCCTGTATTACCTGGCAGGTACTATATTACTACAAATATAGGTGATAGATTATAAATACTGTGTGAAGTCTCTGGCAAACCTTAACAGAGTTGGAGCACAAATCTCTAAGATTCTGGAACAGAGGCATAGTTTTTGTAGCAAATAACTTTACTGTTTTTTGGTTGGTTTTTTTTTTTTTTTTTTTTTTTAGAGAGAGAGGGAGAGCAGGGAAAGGGCAGAGAGATAAGGAGAGAGAGAGAGAGAGAGAGAGAGAGAAAATCCCAAGCAGGCTCTACACTGTCAGCTCAGAGCCCAGTGGAGGGCCCAAACTCACGAACCATGAGATCATAACCTGAGCCAAAATCAAGAGTTAGGAGCTTAACTGACTGAGCCACCCAGGTGCCCTAAAAGAACTTTACTATTTTTAAAGCAATGCCAGGCATACTGTTGGACCCTATTAAAACTAAGTGTACTAACACAAGATACCAAGTAATCATGCAAACAAAATTGTCCACAGTTAGCATTGCCAAACTCACTAAGTCAAAAAGTCAGATGGGCAGAGCATCAACCACTGAAACCCACACATGTCCAGAAGGTACAGGTCATTTGTACAAATAGACTTCCATGTCACCTATTTTTGTTGTAATTACCTCTTTCGCTCAGCTTGCTCCTATGGCCTTGTGGGGTGGCCAAAGAAGAAAACCTGGGGTTAGTTTATTGATGGGACATTTTGATTTGTAGTTGTGAGTTTAAAGTGTACTTCTGTTACACTACAGGCTCGTGCAGAAGTGGCCTTGAGAGAGACTGATGAGGCAAACCCTTACTGGGCAGAGCGATAAGCATTAAATCTCTAGTCACCAAGTTGGTGTCTAGAGAGAAGTAACCTGAGTAAGGAATGTACGAGGACTCATAGACAGTGACCAATGGCTTGTGTGGTTGGTCAGGGTCCTGAAAAGAATGAGATTAGAAGATCAAAGGAAAGGATGTTAGAGCAAGAGGTATATGGATGGTCCTTCAAGGGCAAATGCAAAGTGTGCAAGTCTTGGGCCCTCCAACCCGAAAGCAGTCATGGCAGTGGAGGTACTGAATAATCAAGGGGATAGTTGGCCTCATCCAGTGGATTTCAGCCAGCCTCTGTCCTCAGCTACCCCTTCACAGAGAAGCTATGGGGGCATGGGTGAACCTGGGTATCCAGGCCACAGCACGGACTCCCTTGTCATCACTGCTCATATTGTTCCTGTTGCTACTGGATGGTCAAGCTGACAGATGCCAAGCCTATGGTATGGTATCAACTTTGCAAGAAGGCAAATCACTTGGCAACAAGTTGATTTTGGTACACCATTTTTGCCTAGCTGGAGTCCCTTTCATAATTACTGAGATTGACAAGTATTTTGGGTATGGATTTGTATTGCATATTCTGAATGCCTTGGTCAGTGCCAAGATACACAGGGTATTAAGTTATTGTCATGGGATTTTGCATAATAGCATCTCAGACCAATAGACTTAAAGCAGCAAGAAGGTGTGACACTTGGCATATGAGCAAAGGATCCACTGGTCCTTCCATGTACTTCATCACCTGCATGCTTCCATCCATCTGGAACCATGGGATGGATCCTCCAACACCAGGCTAAGATGCCAGCTTAGATATGTCACCCTGTGGGTCTGAAACGATGCCCTTCAATACGTGTTTTATATTTTAACCAATAGCCATCATATGATGTTGGTTCTACAGTAGGTAAATAAGGTCCAGAATCCAAGGAGGAAAAGTAGGAGTGACCTCAATCATCACCACTCAGTGACCTTCTTGGGGAATGTGCCCGTCCTATGCCTGCATGCTTAGGTTTTGCTAGACTATGATCTAGCTTCAGAGGCAGTAGGATGCTCTTACCAGGTGAAGCAGAGCAAGGCTTTCTCCAGAGATACAATAAGAATTCTACTCTGTCTCCCACCGTATGTCTCTTTATGCTACTTACACTAGCTGGCAAAGAGAATAGTTATTATAATGGGTGACTGAGTTCAATAAGAGAATGTTGCTTTTAGATAGCGGTGATAGGGAGCAGTAGGTATGGGATTCAAGGGGTTTCTGTGACACCTTTTGATGCCCCCATGCTCTGTCCCTTTAAAGGGACAATTGCAGCAACTGCAGCTTAACAGAGGCATTGTAACCACGGGACAAGCATAAATGCTGATGGAGAAATCTAGAACAGGTGGTAGAGATAGGAGGTTAGGTATAGCCATTAAGACTCTGGAACCAGCATTAGCAGTGGGGACTAGAGATGGTCCTAGAAATACCCCCCCTCTTTTTAAAGTCTTCCTCTTTTTAGAAATCTGGATATATTTGGAAATTTGGATATCTCAAATAACTGCCGACTGGTACTTGATACTGGACATGAGTGGATCTGAGTGGTGTAGGGGCAAGGTTCTAGCAGATGTTGTGAGTGCCCTGCCCATGTTTGTGTGCCCTTTCTATTTGAGAGCACAACAGTTTAAATTATACTTCTAGTACCTGAATTCCTTTGTCCTACACTTTCTCAACTAATGATGTTACTTCCTGTGACTCTGAGAAAAGCTAGAAGTGCAGAGAAATTAACACCCCCAGGAGCGGTCCCCGGCAAATTACTGGTGGATTTGTGTACAATCACCCAGCATCCTTAACTTCCGATGAGATGATTCTCAGTGTAGTGTTTTACACGGGTCCTAAGAGTTCCCTGGCAAGATTTCACCCCAGTCACCCCTGATGGGGGCTGGCTTGATAAAGTCACCCCACTGTCTTTCTTCCACTCTCCATTTTCTGCCCATCACCTCCCAAATAAATAAATAAAAGATCTTGGATCTTTTTCTCAAGATCTGCTTCTGGGAGAACCTGATCAAAGACTGTAGTCTCAATCTGGTAATTGCTCATTGTGGGGATTCAGTTGCTGTGTAAATCAACAGAATAGCAAGAATTTATACAAAGTTGTGGTTATAAAAGTAAGATTGAGAAGAGCAATTAATGGAACATAATTCTAAATTATCAAGGGACACACACACAAATAGCAAAGAAATATACTTCACACAGCAGAAGATTTTAAAAAGGGGCAGTAAAAGCAGAAAGCATCATCTAAACTCTGAGACACAATTAAGACCAAATATATATTTCATATCAAGAAATGAAGAGAAAATTACCGACTTAAATACAAAGAATATCATATTGGATTTCAAAGGCAAAGGATGTGACCATAAGTTGACTTAAAAAGATTGAAAAAGGGAAGGCTGGGCAATCTTATAAGAGAAAATGTAGGTGAAGAGATGGGCTAAAATTTTAATATTACTCAAGGATGAGTTAAAAAAAAAACCTGGAAAAGACCAATTTATGGATGAAGTTTTTACATTCTAATGGAGATCACAAAGTTTTAAATATTTACTTGGTTCAGAATCTATTGTCATTGTTAACATAGAAAAACTGTAGGAAAATAAATAGAAGCATATTACTTATTAATTTTCCTCGGTGCTTGATGTAGAAGCATGGGAGGAGGAACACATAAGATTAAACATCTTATTGCATTATTTTGATGTCACTGAATTCTACTTCTTGAAAACATAGACCCTGCCTTCTTTTCTTAAGCTTATGGTGGACCGTCGAAGGTATATGATGTTCTACAGATGTTAAAAAGGAAAAATATCCAGAGTTTAGAATTTAAATGACACAAAAGAGGTGAGAACTTGGGAATATTTTTCCCTATAAACCTTTATAGAAAAGATACTTTTAATAATGATGAAAGCCGGAGTGTAGAGTTAATAAAATACACTAAGAAAATGCCAGCCCGTTAAAATAACCAGCAAAACAAAATCTCAGGGAGGAGCAAACACAGCCAGCCATACAGCATAAAAAGAAAAAACAAAACAAAACAAAACTGGATCTCACTTATAAGAGAAATCCAAAAATAAAGCTCCAATGATACCTCATTTTTCACCTATCAGACTGATAAAGAGCAAAAACATTGTGGTAACGGCATAATGGCAAGGAGTGTATACTTTCCTTTATTGCTGGTTATCGTATAAACTGTCACATCTCTATTGGAGGGCAAAATGACAACAAATATCAAGTGGCCATACTTTCTGACCCAGAAATTCAATTTTTTTAGCAATTTATTTTACAATGAGACTCACGATTACACAATGTTTAAAAATGAGATTCCTTGCAAGTTTTTCCCCTCACAACCAAAGATTTGAAGATCTATCTAAGGGGAAGTAGTCAAATACATTACACTGCCTTCCTATAATGGGGAACTCTTCATTATAATAAATGAGAAATTACTATCAAAGCTAATAACGAGGGGCACCTGGGTGGCTCAGTCCAAGGGTCCAGCTCTTGATTTTGGCTCAGGTCATGATCCCAGCGTCTTGGGCTCGAGGCCTGTGTGCAGCTCTACTCTCAGAGTGGAGTCTGCTTAAGATTTTTCTCTCTCTCCCTCTGCCCTTCTCCCCCACTTACACTCTCTCTCTCTAATAGTTTTTAAAAAATGCTAATAATGAGAAGTCTGCAATTATGATTAAGTGAAAATGCACAAGTAGTACGTAAGGACAAAATACTCTACCATTTAAATAGTTAATATGTTTATTCATGCAGTTATTCAAAAATATTTATTCATCTACACTCATTCTAGGTTCTAGGGATGTAACGTAAATAAGACAAACTGAGTTCTGAGTTCACATGCGATGGTGGGCAGAATGACAGGTGATTTAAAAGAAAAAGAAAAGACTGATGACATTATTTCATTTCAGGCCGGGTAAGGGTTCGGAAGATCATTACCAAAGGTGAATGACAAGAGGTACAGAAATGAGGAATGGAGTGCTTTATAAATAGGATGATCAGTGATATCCACTCAGAAGAGGTGACATTCCAGCAGATTTCTCAATAAAGGCGAGGGGTTGATCACGTGGTGTCTATAAATACATAAAAAAAGGAAAATTAAGGACTTTGGGTGGGTTAACTGGCCTCCCTGGGGCTTCATTCCCACAGCCACAGCAGAGAAAAGGCCGATCTACTCCGGTATCTGCATCAGTCGGGACTTTCTTGGTGATAAAGGACACAAGTCAAAACCACCTGAGAGTGACGACAGGTTTTGCAAGTTTGTGTATTAATGTCTCAGGGCACTGGAATAAACAAGCCTTGTAGACAAGCTAAGTTAGGGGTCAGAAAGCCTTCAGGAGTGGGGTGCCTGGGTGGCTCAGTCAGTTAAGTGTCCGACTTTGGCTCAGGTCATGATCTCATGGTCTGTGAGTTCAAGCCCCACATTGGGCTCTGTGCTGACAGCTCGGAGCCTGGAGCCTGCTTTGGATTCTGTATCTCCCTCTCTCTCTGCACCTCCTCCATTTGCATTTTGTCTCTCTCTCTCTCAAAAATAAATAAACATTAAAACATTAAAAAAAAGAAGAAAGAAAGCCTTCAGGATTGTCTGGCTTTCACTGTTGCTTCTCTGTGAATGGTGGTCTATATCTCTTATCTCACACAAGTCTCTTTGACACTTGAGGAGTTGGGAGTTGGGGCAAGTACTCAGTGGCTTCAGACTTCACATCTCCCACTCTACCCACCAAGAAGGGACAGCCACTCCTCCATGAGCCGTCCCTCAAAAATCTAGGGGAGGTCTTTGCCCCAACTTGTGTTATTTCCCCACTCTCCACAGGCAGCCTAGTGGGAGAGACTGAAATAGGGCTACAGGAATGCACCTACAGTAAGAAACACCCTTCTGAGGTGAAGGGGGGCTTGCCCAGAAGAAATAATAACTGGCCAGAACAGGAGTGTTATGAGGACCAAATGGTATAATTTGTGCCAACTACTTATTGGTCAAGGACACCGGACTTCGAGACCACATGCAGACAAGATATATCCACATCACCCTGAGGTCTCCAGGACAGAACCGTTGATCACTAACTCTCTTCCAACTAGTTCAGACCCTCCTATCTTACACTTTCAATGTTATCCTATATAGCAACTGCTAAGTAAAGTAAGTTATCAACAAGCCTTGTTGTATATCTCCATATTAGATGACAATGCCTTTCTCTTCTTTGATGCTTTGTGCATTCATTTTCTGAGGAGTGGTCTAGACAATCTCATTCTTTGTAAGTTATAGATGTCCCACAAAATACTAACATATATTCAAAACTATGCTTTTATTAACTAACCTTTCACTGTTCCCTTCATGTATATGACCTGCCTACTGTTCCCATTGCTCCCACTCAAAGTGACCATGAACTTATTAGGAAAGGCTAAGCATGATCCACAGGCCCCTCCCCCTAGTTAGTTACCTTTTCTATCAGTTCTTCTTTAGGAAGAACCGTTAGGTTAAATGTACCCCTCACTGGCTTTCCTAATCAAACCCTAAATTCCCATGGCACACACACAAGCCTATGCAATTTACCTAAATATTTGTAATTTCCTCTACCTTCTTAGCAGTCATGTAGAGGAGAAAAGAATTCCACCTTAATTGGCCTTTTGCCTTAATGAAATTTTTAGAGTTTCTTTTTAAATGCTATTCAAGTAGCATTCTTTTTTTTATTTTTATTTTTTTATTTAAAAAAATATGTTTATTTATTTTGAGAGAGAGAGAGACAGAGCACGAGTGGGGGAGGAGCAGAGAGAGAGGGACACACAGAATTCAAAGCAGGTTCCAGGCTCTGAGCTGTCAGCACAGAGTCCGACACGGGGCTCGACCTCATGACCCATGAGATCATGACCCGAGCTGAAGTAGGGCACTCAACTGACTGAGTCACACAGGCGCCCCTAATTTTGTTAATGTTTATTTATTTCTGAGAGACAGAGTATGAGTGGGGGAGGGGCAGAAAGAGAGGAAGACACAGAATCCTAAGCAGGATTGAAGGAGGGCTCGAACTCACCAACTGTGAGATCATGACCTGATCTTCAGTCCGACACGTAACTGCCTGAGCCACCCAGGCACCCCTCAAGTAATATTCGTTTCCATCACCTCTGATGTCTAACTCTCTGGTTGTCATTTATTTGCATTGATTTGTTAACAGTATCATGTGGAGTTGAAAGAAGTTTGAAACTTGAGTGCGGAAGCAGAGACCAGGAACAATTTCTTCTTTGCTGGTTAAGCCATCTCTCTCCGACCCTGGGCATGTTATTCCTGTCTCTAATGTGCCGTTCCTCATAAGGAGAGCAGAAAAATAATTGTGAAATCTCCTTCTCATGGTAGACCCTTAGGAAGCTAGTTTTCCATTTCCTTTCTTTAGCTATTTTCCCCTCTAACTCATAGAACTTTTTCCCTCTCAGTACAACATGCCAAGTGTGTGAACCTAAGATACACCTGGTTTCGTTCATTAGTTGTGCGGACTTTGTCATTTAATTATCCACTGACAAATAAGCTTCAGCGTTCTCATCTGCACCGATGAGCCCAATCTGTAGCAATGTGGTAATAATACTTACCTGATTCCATTCGGAGCCTTGACAGAAAATCTGACTTGAACTGGCTTAAGTCAAAAAGGGGATTTATTAGCATGGTCAGACGAAATGGTGAGAGCTAGGGAAACGTAAGGCATGGCTGGATTCAGGACTTAATGATAACAAGAAGGCTGAGCCTCTCTACATCTGTTGACTCTCTGGTGGATCCACCTGTTGGCCTCAGTTAGCTCCAGGTTCTACTCAGGCGAGCGTAAGATACCGTACCAACTAGATGTCACGCCCACCCATGAGACTCAAGTCCAGCAATAAAAGGGTATTTCTCCTCAGGCAGGTAAGCCAAAAATGGGAGTAGAACTCTCATCGCTTGGCTACCTAATCACTGGACTGGATCACTAAAACACATTCATTAGCTTAACCACGTGTCTCCAGGGCTCCTGGTAGGTTGGCTCCAAGTATTAGCAAGAAC